>NC_138552.1:207204385-207551494 GCF_964273705.1 Natrix helvetica | reverse complement strand
TGGAAGTGAAATATGAGCCATTGTTAACTGCCTTTTATACAAATGAAATTTTCGTGTTAGTATTTCACAACTTTATAAGTCGTTGAGTTGAAAATGAATGTTGTATTTGGGAAGGACAAATTATTCTTCCTCCCTTTGGCTGTTTCTACGTTATTGTTGTTTTTATTATTTTCCATGTAGATTTCAACTACCTACACAAATTTGGGTATATTGTTGGTGAAGTTAAGAGAGTAATCCATAAGTCTAATATTCTAATATTTATACAATACTTGTATAAAATCAAAAATAACTGATTTAAATCCCTACCCAAGAACAGAATATTTTCCATCTATATCCACTGCTTTGTTGGATCTTATGAAAAGAATAACATGTGCTAAATGAGGTGCTTGGAAATGTATTCTTAAGCTAAGCATTTGTCAGGTGCAAACAATCAGGACCATATATTAAGTTGCAGTTCAAAAGATTGATTGTGTTTCCCCAAAAATATAAGCCATCCCCAAAATAAGCCCCAGCCTGTTTTTATGTGTGCACTAATATAAGCCTTACCCTAAAATAAGCCCTAGTGAAGAGAGTGGATATTGCCAGCATAGGAGGCGGTGAGCATGTGTGAGCTGACAGTGTCTGGCAGTAACTGCAGCCCGCACAGCATAGATGCGTTAAGTACCTGTGCAAGCAGTAGGCGGAAGCAGAGGCAGGGGAAAGGCAGGCAATCTGGATGTGCCGTGTGGGCCACAGAAAAGCTGAGCGTTGGTGGGCCAGAGCAGCAGGCAGCTGCAGGAGGCTCATCTTCATGCAGTGACACCGGCAACAGACAGAGACAGAGGCATGTGGGGGAGAGAGGCGATCCAGATGCACCACACGGGTCATTGGAAAGGAGAGCAGCAGTTGGGAGGAGTGGGGGGGGGGCGGCTGCAGGGGACTCATATTCACATCTCTCAGCTTGCCTGCAGCCTGTTCCATGTGTAGGGATCACCTGCCTTCCGCTCCATGTCTTCTGCTCTGCACAGCCCCAGAGTGTGTTGACCAAGGGACCGGTGGGCTGCAGCTGCTGCTGGATACCATCAGTCCCTGCATGTTTGCTGGTTGTTGTGGCACTGGTGGGTGGAGTGGCCAGCTGGACTGATCACCCTGAAATCATGTTTCCTCGAAAATAAGTCCTAGTGCTTATTTTGCCCCCCCCCCCCAAAAAAATAAGACAGGTCTTATTTTCAGGGAAACATGGCACTAAATTGTGACAGATAAGGGTTAATTGAATTCAAGAGGGGTTGGACTTGGCCCATTTGTGGGAACATAACAACTCTAAGTTAATGACACACTTAACTCCATCCTTCTGCTCTTCTACAGCAGTATTTCTTTCATTGGCTATATAGTTAATGTTATAAGTTATGGGTGTTTTATGCAAAGGAGTTGGGAGGCTATATACATTTGTGTAATACATACCATATTTTTTGGAGTATAAGACGCACCAGAGTATAAGACACACCAAGATTTTGAAGAGGCAAATTTTTTAAAAAAGGTTTTGCACTCTGCAGACCTCCCCAAAACAGCCTGTTTTTCGCAAAAACAGGTCCGTTTTTTTTTAAAGGGCATGAATAGCCTTTAGGAGACTTATAGAGTACTCCTGCGGAGGCCAAAAACGAGCAAAAAACAGCCAATTTTTCGCTCATTTCTGCCCTCCCCAGCCCCCAAGAGCACTCTGGAAGCATCCTAAAGGCTATGCATGGCCATTTTGGTGAAGAGGGTGGGGTTTTGGGAGGCAAAAAATGCTGTATTCAGTTCACTGGATTTTTAGCCTCTTTTTTGAGGAGAAAAGGTGTGTCTTATACTCCAGAAAGTACAGTAAATAAAATCTACCGTACTCATTTAAGTGTTCAGAATTGATTTTTGTTTATACTCTCAAATAATCCTATGTAAATAAAGGCTTTCCATACATCTAGAAAACATATGATTAGAGATTTTTTTTTCAGAAATGAAATATATTTAGCATCTGATAGAGCTAGATATATCCAGGGAATTTGGATGATTGTGCCTATAATTAATTTAAGATGCTTCATCAATAATTTTAAGTATAATTTATAATTTGTGTTTAATAATGAAATAGGGGTATATGAAGTAATACCCTGAGAATATTTTCCTAGCTTTAAATGAAGTATAGATTTACATTTAGATTAATAATGAATCTAGCTATCAAATGTATTGTGTTGAAACAGGGAATTCTAGTTTATCTAATTCTTAATATCTTTTGATGTTAGATTTCTAGAAGTACATGATTCTTTAAGGACTGTTAGGATCTAATATTACTAATCATTTGACTTTTAAAATCTTGTATTGATTTCACAAGTCACATATTCCTAAATTGTTTTGCTAATTAATTAATTAAATTTCTACTTCCACGCTGTCTAAAGAATGTTGAAAAATGTGAGATTAAACTTACTTTCTAGAGTACTCCCTATCAAATTTAAAATGTTATAGCTTTGAAAATAGAGGCTCTTTTAAAATTTTATCAACTTCTAGAATGCCTAATTCGGTTCTTTTCCATTCTAGCTGTTTATAGACCTTTGAGAAATCTGATTTATTATGTTTTGCTAACAAATCTTTCATTTTTAAATTTAATTTGATAAAGATTTTTTCCTCTTAAATTTGACTTCTCTGTATAAGGCAATTCCCCTCGTATCACAACTTTCACTGCTTCCCATCTTACAGCAAAATTTAGTTAACATTATTTCTTTTGAAAAAAAATGTTCAAGGAGTAAAATTCTTGCATTGTATCATTCAAACCTCTAACATTTACATATATCATAAAATATCATTTATTTTACCTTCTGTCGTATAAAACAAATTATTCTGGCTTAAAAATATAAATATTTTGTTGCCTGCACCAGTAACAACATTTCACCTTTCTGCTTTTCCCTTCTAGACCACCACTTATCTGAAATAGTATAGGTTCTACTGCTTGAGCAGGGAGCTGGTCTAGAAGACCTCCAAGGTCCCTTCCCACTCCATTCTGTTCTGTTACATTCCTAGCCTTGACATATAGTCCTTAGCTCAAATCATTTCCCTCCCTGTCCTCCCTCTCCTCCTGCATTCAATTGCAGACCAACAAATCTACAGTTTCATAAGAATCATTTTTGAGCCCCTTCTTGATCTAACAGGGATTTTTTCCCCTACTCTGTCATGCCTTTCTCAGTCAATTAATTCATTTAAAGATGATGAAAGCTGACAGCCTGGGTTTGAGATCCGAGTGCTGTGCGATGGAGTAAGCTCCCATTCTTGCTCTAGCTCCTACCCACCTAGCAGTTTGAAAGCATGCAAATACAAATAGATAAATAGGTACCACTTCAATGGGAAGATAACAGCAATCCATGTGCTTTGGTATATAATCATGTTGGCCACATGACCACAGAAATGTCTTCAGATAACACTGGCTTCCTTGGATAAGAAAGGGAGATGAGCACCACCCCCTAAAGTCAGACACAATTGGACTTACTTATAGTTTTATTTTTATGTGCTTTCTTATATTAATTTTCTGTATCCCTCTTCCTAAAGAAGTTTTATCTCACCCATTTTTATCTTAATTCTAATCTGAGCTAATATTTTAATACCATATAAGAACTTTTAGTCTAAAGGGTTCATTTGCTCATATTTGTGTCCGAATGCTCTCCCAGGGAGCTTCATTTTGCAGCTGTTTCTCCTTGGCTTCATCTCCAAGGTTATTCCTTGTCCAAGTACCATCAGAGAGAATCTTTTTCAACTCAGCCAGTTTCATTCATAGCCAGAATAATATAAATTGTTTCAATCTATTATCTTTAAATGGAAATTCCCATTTATACTGAGTTCCCATTTTTTATCAGCAGTCCTGTAAGAAGCTTAAATGTCATGTTTTAAGGCAGTTCTGCTAATACCTTGATAAAACAAAAAATATGTTTTCCCCAGTTAAATTCCTCTTCCAGCTTGTGACAAAATAATGTTGTCTCTATGAATGTCTCTAATGTTTTGTCTCTAATGGACAAATATGAACTGTAAGAAATAAATTTTGCCTCAAAGAATTTTTATTCACTAAGAAGTTTAATTATAATATTCCTTGGTTTATTCAGCTTCCCAAGCTTGGTATTTCAAATTCGGTATGCATGTACTATGTCATTTTCAGAAAAGCGTGATTCTGGAGGAAATTGTTAAATCTTCTTACTGTGTAATCCATCAGGTTGCCATTCTCAGCCTTTCACTAATACCTCTGATAGACAGGTTGCTTCAACTGTTATGACAATTAATTCCTGCCACAAATATTTGATATCCTTCTCAATCTTTTTTACACTGGGGGCATTTTTAACAGTTAAGCTCTTAGTTTAATTATCTTCTTGAGCAATGTCTTGTATTTGCCTTAGGGTCAAATAATTGATAGATATTTATTGCAACATTTTGGAGTTTAGTGTTGGTTAGTTTGGAAAGGACTGTGTGAAACTGCTACTAAAGAATATTTTAAGATGTTTTACTTCAGCCAGTATACCCAAGTACTTAGTCTTGATAGCAATATTTCACAAAAGAAGCAATGAATGATCATTAATTGAATTTTAGGCCTTTTTCCAGAGTATCACTGCAACATTAAAACAAAGATCAATTAGAAACAGTACTTAAATTTTAAATCTCCACGATATAAAGTGTCAGCTAGTCAGAATGAACATAAATTTAGCTTGAAGCTAGCAGATTAACATGCTAAGAGTGTGTGTAACAAATATTACTAAAGGAATATACACCCGTTGAAATGACTTATATAGCTGTAGGTGACTTGTTACTGGTAGTATATAATTGAGGAACAAAACTAATAATGAATACCAGCCATAGACTTCAGTCTCTTGTCTAGTAACTCTATAGACCTGAATCATTCACATTAGCAATTATTCCTGAAAGTCAATACTGTGCTATAAGATTCATTGTGATCATATGAAAATGCCAGGAAGAAGCCAATCTGTTGGGTGCTGTGCTCATAATTCAGGACTCAGATTTGAAGCTTTGAAATTATTTGAATCTTGAGTTTCAATTTGCATGTCCTCAAAGAGAAGTTCATAAACTGTCTTCATAGACTCTTCTTCCTTCAAAGAGATTGACCCCATTCTTAATTGATTTAGGGCAGAGGTGTCAAATTCAATTTCATTGATGGCGGCATGTGTTTGACCTTGGGAGGCCGGGTATGTTTCACCAGGGTCCGTGGTCAGCTCAACATCCATTTTCGGCCACAGTGGCCTCCTGCAGCCCTCTGCCAGCAAAAATGGAGCTCAGATTACCTCCCTCCGGATATGACCTCCCTCCGGATATTAGGAATACCTCTGACCTCCGCTCCTTTCGTATAAAGCTCAAGACCCACCTATTCCAAGTAGCTGGCCTGGCTCAACTTTGATCTAACTATATCGCTCCTGACGGGTTTTTATTTGGGTATTTTAATTGCATTCAATTACTTAGGGGTTTCTAAACATTGTATTTTATTGTTTTTATTCATTAGCCGACCTCCTCCTTGTACATGTCTTGGTATATGTTTTTGTAATATGTATGTCTTGTCTATATATTTATTTCATATGTTTTGTTGTACGCTGCCCCGAGTCCTTCGGGAGAGGGTGCGGCTAAGAAATAAATATTTATTATTATTATTATTATTATTATTATTATTATTATTATTATTATTATTATTATTATTATTATTATTATTAGATGGGGGGGAACCTGCATCTCCCCTGATCTCCATTTTCACTGGCACCATGGACCAATCCTTCACTGTTTCCAGGGCGGCACCATGGGCCACATCTAAGCATCCTGTGGGCTGGATATGTCCCACGGGCCTTGAGTTTGACACCCCTGATTAAGACTATTATTTTCCACTTTCAAATATGTAGAATCTCAACTCACCGCTACATAATTTTGCCCCTCTCTTGCATATTTTTGTTCAGAGATTCTCAACCTTGGCCATTTTAAGATGGTTGAACTTCTATACCAGAATTCCTCAGCCAGCCATGCTGGCTGGGGAATTCTGGAAGTTGAAGTCCATCCATCTTAAAGTGGCCAAGGTTGAGAAACATTGTTTTTTGTTCATTATGCAAAAGGATACATTCAGCTATTTATTCCTTTTCTCCTTTCCCCTAGTTCTTAACCAACTAGAGACGCTTATCCACCCAAGAATACAAATGCATTTCTTGCATATGTACGGCCAATTGGACTTTAAGCAAATATTCCTTAGCTTGGAATACCCAGAATCCTTTTGGCAGCCTCCATTGCTCTCATTCCCACTGATCACCTAGCAAATTCACATGATACATAAGAGTGGACATTGTAAGATAACAAGAACTAGCATTTCCAGAAGCATATGGTGCTATGATATGAAACCTATTAGGACTACTTTAAAAAAGAAATTGGAAATATTTTTACTTCCCCATTTTTACATACTTGGTATGCATAAACAGATAGAATTGACTAAAGAAAAGCCCCTCATTTGATTTTTAATTACCAATTAAAGTGAGTCAGCGTTCACAATAATAATTTAGAACTGTGTACAATCTTGTCATGCCAATAGATAATAAACAAGAGGCACAATGTCAGATTTTCTGGTCCTGCTTGTTTGCAGACATCACTACAATGGCTCCATCTTGGTTTGTTTATCATGTTATACAATTAGGAATACAGTTATTTTAAAATTAGCAAATTTTGAAAGCTTTTTCTAAAGTTTTGGTTTATTGATCCAGTTACACAATAGTAATTTCCTTCTGAGTATAATGTGTATTAGATCATGCTGCACGGCAGGAATGATCAGAAACTGAAACAGAGATATTTTGTATGATTATTTGGTAAATTTATAGCTGCACATATAGCATTCAAAAAATTCCCTGAAAGCAACATTTAAATCATGTGTTTACAATCAATTGTGATTTGACCAGGAGTGATATTCACTTACCTTCCCTACCGGTTCACAAATGTAAGCGCTTGCTTCGCTTGCCCATGCCACATCCACGCATGCACTCAGACTTCCGCACATGTGCTTTGGCTAAAAAAAGTGCCTAAATGGGATGCCATTGAGCCGGGGTTGGGTGGGTGGGGCCACCCATGATTTCCGCTACCGGTTCAGGCAAATTGGTCCAAACTGGCAAAATACCACCTCTGGATTTGACCCAAAATGTAGATGGACCACCTGGATTACACTGGTTGATGTAATGAACATGTATTTGTTATGTTTATTCATAATGACAAGTGGTAAAGTGGTCAAGACCCGGGAGCCAGATCCGCCTCAGGGGATGCTTAGATTTGACGCGTGGGGCCACCCTGGAAACAGCAAAGGACTGGTCTACGGTGTCTCTGCCAGTGAAAATGGAGCTTGGGAGGGCCACAGGCAAGTCTCCTGAGCTCCATTTTCACTGGCAGAGGGTTGCAGGATGCCATAGCTGCCAAAAATGGAGCCTAAAAGCCTGTTTTCACTAGCAGTGCGCTAAGGCTACCACAGAAAACCCCCAACACAAGTGACAACAAGCTGGCCACAACCCCTCCTGACCACACACACACACCCCAAGATCAAATACAACCCTGATGCAGCTCTCAATGGGTTAGGATATCAGACTAGAAACCAGCAGATTGTGAGATCTAGTCCATGCCTTAGGTATGAAACCATTTAGGTATCCTTGGGCCAGTCATTCTCTTTCAGCCCTTGGAAACAGACAAACTCTGAAATCTTGCCAAGAAACTTACAATACAATACAATAGCAGAGTTGGAAGGGATCTTGAAGGTCTTCTAGTCCAACCCCCTGCCTAGGCAGGAAACCCTATACATTTCAGACAAATGGCTATCCAACATCTTCTTAAAGACTTCCAGTGTTGGGGCATTCACAACTTCTGGAGGCAAGCTGTTCCACTGATTAATTGTTCTAACTGTCAGGAAATTTCTCCTCAGTTCTAAGTTGCTTCTCTCCTTGATTAGTTTCCACCCATTGCTTCTTGTTCTACCCTCAGGTCCCTTGGAAAATAGTTTGACTCCCTCTTCTTTGTGGCAACCCCTGAGATATTGGAACACTGCTATCATGTCTCCCCTAGTCCTTCTTTCTATTAAACTAAACAAACCCAGTTCCTGCAACCGTTCTTCATATGTTTTAGTCTCCAGTCCCCTAATCATCTTTGTTGCCCTTCTCTGCACTCTTTCTAGAGTCTCCACATCTTTTCTACATCGTGGTGACCAAAAATGAATGCTGTATTCCAAGTGTGGCCTTACCAAGGCATTATAAAGTGGTATTAACACTTCATGTGATCTTGATTCTATCCCTCTGTTTATGCAGCCTAGAACTGTGTTGTCTTTTTTGGCAGCTGCTGCACACTGCTGGTTCATATTTAAATGGTTGTCCACTAGGACTCCAAGGTCCCTTTCACAGTTACTGCTGTTGAGCAAGGTACCACCTATACTGTATCTGTACATTTCGTTTTTGTTGCCTAAATGTAGAACCTTACTCTTTTCACCATTGAATTTCATTTTATTAGATAGTGTCCAATGTTCAAGTTTGTCAAGATCCTTCTGTATCTTTAGCCTATCTTCTGGAGTGTTGGCTATTCCTGCCAGCTTGGTGTCATCTGCAAATTTGATGATTTCCCCATTTATTCCCTCATCCAAATCATTGATGAAGATGTTAAAGAGTACACACACCTTTATTCATCACACAAAATTCTTTCCAAAGAAAATCTTGTTGTAAATATTTCTTAGAATATGGTTGTTAAACTATATTCAGTATATTTGATATTCAGACTTGATCAATCTAGATGCCAGGCAGGCATAGGCATAGAATCCAGATATCATGAGGGTTCTTTGCCATATATTGAAGCACATTAGCTCACGCTTCTGCCCCAGTAGAGATAGTTTTGTATTTTAAAAACAAAGCTTAGTTGAACAGAATTTGTACATAGAGTTGGGGGATTAAAAAAATATTTCTATGTTTCCTATGCCTCAGAATTAATTTATTGGAATCTGCAATTGGGAAATCAAGGAAAAAGTATGCAGAAGAACAGGTACTTTGTGTAGTGTAACTTTTGAACAATGGATCACCAGTCTAGCTAGGAATCTGCATTGCTTCTTTTTTTCCTCTATGTGGTGCTAAATGTCTTCATTTTTCAGAACAAATTATAATTATTAGTTGTCTTTAACTTCTTGCTGTCTTAATTTGACTTCTGTTCCAAATGGAAGAAATCAAGTTATATATAAGGCAATACATCTAAACCCAGTTCTTCATTAAATCACATTGAAATGCAAATGTATTTCAATTAGTGCTGTTCAAAGACTAGTCTCTAATGAAGACTACTTCATTAGATGAAGTAATTCTGAATAGAATTATATTCAGTGCATTTCCAGGTTTTACAACTGTAGTTAAATCTCACATTGCTGGCAAAGTCAGAGGGCATGAATGAAGTAGACTTCAACAGCATTATTTTTAATGCTGTAAAATAAAAATACATTATTGAAAACTGTTCCAAGTGATTTATTACAAACTAATTAAGGTAGAGGGTCCATCCCCCCCAAATGTGGCTCTCGCCTCTTAGTGAGTTTGCTCCTGAATTATTTTGCCCCTTGCGGATATCCACAATTTCTCACAATTGTAAACTTAATTTTTATCACTCTGAAATAGCCAGTAAAATAGTTGCTGTTTTTTTCTCTCAAACATCTTTTGTCTTCTGGCTTCTTGTCACCATCCCCACACCCCCTTTATCAATAACCTATAAGCTATACAGCCAGGAAGGAATTTTTCCAAGCAATTATTCCTGATGAAATATTGGACTAAATAGTATCCATTGGAGAAGGAAATGTCAGTTATTTCAATAAATCTAGAAAAATGAAAACTAGAAAACCAAGCCCCCAAGCAAGAAGGTATTCAAACAGTTGCTAGGGAAAGCAGAGGCCAAATAGACATAACACATATGCGCACGACACATCTGGATTAAAGGTGAAAAGATTTCACCATTGCTGATTCGCTCACAGGCAAAAGCAAAATGAAAATTTCATGCTAAAAACAGTTGAACATGGAATGTCAAAGCAATGAATCAAGTGAGCCTTGATATTATCACAATGGCTGTGTCAAGAGTGGACACCGACCTTCTGGGAATTAGCAAACTGGATGGATGATTTCATAGCAAAGAAAAGAAAATTATATAAGACATAGCAGAGCCACTTTATAAACAAATGATGTTAAAATAATTTATCAGTCGATTGATTGTTTAAGGGCCATCAAGTTGGTGTTGATTCTTAGCAACTACATTGATAGATGTTCTCCATTATAATCTGTCCCTAACCTCCTCTTCTGCTGGCGCTAGACTGAGTCTATTGCATTGCTGTGATTGTCCTCTGTTTCTTTTTCCTTCCACCTTTCCCAGCATTTTATGGTTACACAAATAATATGGTTGGAAATATGACAAAATGTGAGTTAACTGCACACAATTTGAAGAAATTACAATATGACAAAGAGCTTAATAGTAAAGCACTACCTCCACTAACACTCCAGTAAATGATAAAATAATCTCATTTGACGTGCAGGACAAGACAATCGGTATCATAGGGATTCAAGGAAATGGAAATTGAACAGTTCTAGCATGATTTGCATTGATTAAAAAACCAGCAACATATATCATATTCATTATAGATGACTGCAAGACTAAACTGAAATAAAAATTCAAAGTTTGAACCTGGAATACTGGAAACATTTTATCTTCGTATACAGATGAAGTAGGAGACAGGCAAATACCGTAGCTGTAACAAATTTAATCATAATATTGTAGCAAATCTGTTTTTCAAGCAACTCTAAAATGCAATTCTACACATAGGCATTGGTGGATAAACAACACTAAAATCAAATAGACTGTATGATCTCAACCAAGTGTGTGTAGCTCTGTTCAATCAACAAAAACAAGACCTAATGCTAACTGAAGTTTGGTCCTGAACTGCTTGTAAAATTTCAGCTTAATAAACCATGTGATGCAATTTCAGTAATATTCCATCTGCTGTTGTTGTTGTAAAGATAGAGAACTGAAATGCCATTGATGAAGTGTATGTCTGAAGAATTCTAGATTGAAATTCACTCAAATCATTAAATGAAGTAAACAAAAGTATTACAGAATGCAATGTTCATAAGAAGACAAAATGCCTATTGATAGATGTTGACTAAGAAAGGCAGAAAGCAAAAGACATAGAAAAGAAAATTCCTGAAACTAAAACTCTTCCACGACCAAAAAGAGTCAAGGAAATCTATTTACACAAGCAAGGTAAAGAAAATGAAGATGACAACCAAATAAAAAGAACAGTACATTCCTTTAAAGTAATTACAGAAATCCGGGGAATCTTTCCTGCCAAGATAAGCATGATAATAGACAAGGCAAAGTTCTACTGGAAAAGAAGGAACAAAGAAGAGTTAATTAAAATATGAAGCAAAACTGTCCAATCACCTTAAATATCTCGATAAGATGGTTAGACACGATCACTGCTGACATGAGAATGAACTTACAAAGATTCAAAGAAACGGTCATTGACAGATAATCTTGGTGAATTGATGTAGTCATGGAGTAATGTGTCCACTAAGCTCTTGCAATTCCAAATTTGTTCTTGTACCAAGGATACCTATACCATTCTGGAATATCAAGTACATAGCAACATTCTTGACATTTTTGAAAGAGCCATTGCATGAACACTTCTCACTCCGTGTTCACATACTCCAGTTACTATGTTTTCATAAACAAAAGAAATTATTTAATTTTTTTCCTGTTTGTTGCTCCACCTGATTCAGTGATGCAAAATAAATAAAGCATATGGTTGTAAACATGACAAAATGTGGAGTTAACAGCACACAATTTGAAGAAATGCAATATGAGAAAGAGCTTAATAGTAAAGCCCTACCTCTAGTTACACAACATTTATTTACTAATCCCATCATCCCAGTCACGGCTGTTTGGGAATGGATGTCATAAAGAAAGTATACTCCTTGAAACCCTGTTCGCTCATCCCATTCAGGGTTTTAAAAGTCAACATCAACCATGAATGGAACCCAAAAATACAGTTAGAAAATTGTTACCAAGAGATAGATAGTGGTATTAATATTAGACTCTTCGAAATTACCGAAATATATGTGGCAATAATGCTTAATGGATTTCAGTTAGTATATTTGTAGCATGATAGAACAAAATGTTTTTAACAAAGAAATATGAATAGCAATATGTATTCAGACCATCTATGCAATCTTTTTATCTTATTATGTTTAATAAATAAGCCAACTGATTAGAAAAATAGAAGTGTTGGAATGATTGGTCTCTGTCTCCCCACTCAACCCCTCTCTGTGTGTGTGTGTGTGTATGTGTGTGTGTGTGTGTGTGTCTATTTGTGCATGATTTCAGTAGTCCTTATTTTTAAGTATATCCACTTGGAATATAAGTCAAAAATCTCGATTCTTTTTTTATGGAACAATTTGGGATTTTTATTAGCCACTAGGTAGCTTAGTTTCTTATTTTCCTTCATTTGTATTTCAGTTTTGCCTGGCTTGTTTATAGAGCATGCAGTATTAATTAACTTCAGTTTTGCCTAAGGCATTCACAAGTTTATCTATGGACTTACAGGAACTTCAAAGAGACATAGAGAAGCATAGCACTGGGGTTGCATCTGTCCTCAATCTCTGTGAAGTTCTTCTCCATGATTGTGATGCTTGTGCTACTGAAACAGAATGTGATTCCATTCAGCAAGCCACAAGGAACTTGGATCGAAGATGGCGGAATATTTGTGCCATGTCAATGGAAAGGCGACTCAAGTAAGAATTTGGTGAAACTTTAGATGATTCTCCAGATTTCTTAGAATGGAATGAAATCTAGGCAATTCTTAAATTAAACATCTGTTAATGGATATAAGTTACATAGGTTAAGGGATATAAGCTACATAGAGCAGCATGTGACTTTCATATGGACCAAACGTCATCACATAGAGATTCTGCAGTAAGAGTTAAAATTTATCTAAACAGTTCAATGTTCTGCTTGCTGATAT
Source organism: Natrix helvetica (assembly GCF_964273705.1). Taxonomy (NCBI): domain Eukaryota; kingdom Metazoa; phylum Chordata; class Lepidosauria; order Squamata; family Natricidae; genus Natrix; species Natrix helvetica. The sequence continues at coordinate 207,538,473 of NC_138552.1, read as the reverse complement.
GATCTATTTTCAAGGCAAGGCACATAGATGCAGTTATTTGTTAATGCAGCAATTGTATGTTTGTATGTTTTTAAACTTCTTAATTTAAATAGCTGTAGTTGCGCAGTCCTTTTCTTTTCAGCTCTTTACAATGCAGTGTTGAAAAATTCAAAATAATTCCATAATTTCTAATAAGGATTTGCAAACGTTTAAGAGGAACTACTTTATTCCAGCTCGATCCCCCCCTTGGCATGTCCACAATGTCTGCCCAATAATTTTAACATTGATCCCCAGTGGAAAGCCAAATGGGTGGCTGAACATGCAGACATAGAAGACATATAAATGACCCCACAAAAAAAGGTGCCAGGCTCTGAACTACCACATCAGCAATGGACAATCCTGAATAGGATTCGCACCTCATATGGTGTCTGCCAAGAATCTCTATATACATGGGGCATAGTATCCTCCCCTCACTGTCTGTGGGGAGGGGAGGGTCTCATGTTGAACTGTAGATCACATCATTACCGGCTGAAAGCTGCTCCACTATCTGATTTTTTTCAATATAAAGAATGTTGTGCTTCAATGGTTAGATGACTTAGACATTAATATTTGAACATAGATCTTTTTGACATTTATATTTTATTGGGTTCCACTAATCTAGTTGAAATGTTAATTTATATTGCTAGTCCATGTATGGCATGCAATACTCTAAATAAATAAATAAATCCAGTTCAAGCTGGATTCAGCCAATGAATTATGTTTCTTGTTAAAAATAATTCTTGTTAAAACGACTGTCAAGCTTCATTAAAAGCCAGTATTGTTCAATACACTATTTGTCTTCTTGGGCATGTTCGAATAGGTTACATGATTTCTTTATTACAGTTGGTAATTAGATGAGATATCAAATAATTTTAAGGTGAAATTCAGCCTCTCCTATTTTTATCTTTGTTTCAGAATTGAAGAGACTTGGAGACTGTGGCAGAAGTTTTTGGATGATTATTCTCGCTTTGAAGATTGGTTGAAAATTTCTGAAAGGATGGCTGCTTTTCCTAGTTCTTCCGGTGTATTATATACAGTTGCTAAAGAAGAACTGAAGAAGTTTGAGGTGATTTTTATCTGTTTGAAATATAATCTGTTCTGATGCTGTCACAGAAGCAAATTTATTCAACCTTATTAGTATAATTCTACTCATTTTATGTTAGTGAAAGATCAATTTCTACCTTAGGACTTGGAACAAAGGACTTTGAAGCTGCAAAAATAGATCACAGATTGTTTGTCCTGCCCTAAACTATAATTAAAACGAATCAGCACACTTGATTGATATGCATTGGTCATTGTAAAGCCATAGTCTGCAATAATTTAGCTGCCTTATGCCCAATGGCTCCTGTCTACAAATGATACAATTGACTTTCACAAGGCAATGATGTTATCCCAATGGAACAGCATATTGCTCTTTTCTAGCAAGGATAAGCTACCTGTGGTTTCTTATTGTTGGGCTATTGTTTGGTTTGATTTGCTTCAGTTTCCTTTCTGGCTCATTCTGTCCAGGAAGAAATATAATGCCACTTTTCCCATCTCTTCCTTTCTTTCAGTTGAGTCAGAGGAGAACAAAGGAAGTGGTAACTGCATCCGCCAAAGTTTATGGATGTAATGGAAAATATAATTATGACCACCAGAAAGACAAAATATAGCAAAATGAGATAAAAGACATGATATTACTATCCAAATTATAAAATTTGTACAGATGAATACATCCTGTTTTTGTTTCAGAGTAAAGCTAATGGCCTAGGCTTGAACTCATCCTTACAAAATACAAAAATGCCCTTTTTATATTTTATTGCTTTTTTAAAAAAAAATTGAAACACTCGTCCTTTCTTTTTCTTACCATTGTAATAATTTCAAACCATTGCCATCATGTTTAAGTCAGACTTACTCTTGCTAATACTCAAAGGTCCATTTATATGAATGAGTCAATCAATTTATTGGACAAAAACATGCCTTACTTTCCATTCCATTTCCCTTTTACTTACTGAGGAATTATGCAATTTACTCTACTACATAAAACTCAACAAAATATATTTCAGTAGGTGTTAAATATTTGTTCCTCTGAGCTTTTTCTGTGTATTTCATTTCCTTTTCTTTTATCCAAATGCATTTCAGCTATCCACTTAGGCTCCCCTAAGTGTGTGATTGCTGCAGGCATCTTGAAAAAGATTTTTACTTGGCTTTTAACTTGTTTACTATTTTTACATGCTTCAGTAGACATTATAGAGTGAGTGTGAATAAAACAAAACTCACTTAAAAGTTTATAAAGAGAAACATTTCAATGTGCCTGATACAAGAAAAGCTGCATTCCAGAAATTTTATCTTCTGGATACTTTTTATAGACAACAGAGTTGTTTACAAAGGCAAAAGAATTGTCATATTTAAGCCTTGCATTTCTCCAAAATAAATAGAGATAGTTTTTATTTGAATAGTAAAATGCAATAGACATTTGAAAGAGTTTGCTTTTTTGAAAAGTCTCATCAAAAGTACAAATTGAGCACACTAGAATATCAGTATAGAAGTGTATCATTGTAAGACAGTAGAAAATCTTACAGCTGCCATTCCTCTGGACAAATGTTAGCAACAGATGAAATTACACATATGGTTGACTCAACATAAGCCTCCTTGTTTAAAATCTGTAGTCTTTCTTACTGATTCAAACAGGTGGATTTGTTTTTCTGGATTTGTTTTATTAACATTTTTTGCTGTTGTCCAACTGACCTCTTCACATAATTTCCACTGTAGCCTTTCTCTTTTTACTTAATCTGCCCACTTATCTCCCTTCTGCACTGACATTTAAATTGAGTTGATTGATCATTTATGAGATGAAACCTTGGAAGATATTTGCTGCTTCAGATTACATAGCTCCCTTTTGTCCTTGGCTGCGACCTGCTACACAAATGTCTATTTTCATTTTAATCATGTTGATTGCTAATAAAAAGGAGCAGAAATAACTCAGAGTTAATGTTGATGGCCATGAATGTGCCTATAGATCATTTTGTTCTGTTACAGATGGTGATTCAAGAATAGCATTTAATCCCCTGATCTCTCCTTGGTAGATCCTGAGTGCATGCTCTGTTTCCTCTCTCTATTGTGGTCTATTTACACATACTAATTTTATGTGATAGAATTACATTTCCATGCATTCAAACATATTGACTTAACAAACTATGTCTATCTTTTATTCTGAGGTTGTAAGAAATCCATTCCATTATTTTAATTGTATTAGCACGTTGTCACAAAGTAAAGGACTATAAAGAAACAGTTAAACATGTTTGTATAAAGTTATTTGTTGGGATGCCATTGCCAAATGGTTGCCTACTTCCCAAATATCATGTTTTAGAAGCATGTATTACTTCATTCTAAGTATCAATATACACCTGAATTTTTAAAAAGTTCTGTTTGATAATAGTTGGTATAGCACAGTGATTTCATGTACTGCATAACAAGTAGTTCCTAATATCTCATGAAAATTGCTGTCTACTGTATATACTTTGGCATAGGAAAAAATATACTTCAGGTAGCAATCTTTAGCACTACTTTTATGTAAGTAAAACTCACATCTTTTTATCCGGTGTAACAGGGGATTTAAACAGGATGTAATAGCTTGGATAATAATCTCTCTTTGAATAGAAAAGTTACCAGGTACAAGCAAAAAAAAAAAATTCAATTGAAGGTAGTGATTATAAGGACCAGCGTTTAATGGGTTATTTTGCTGCTGTTCTTTTTGGTAGGCTTTTCAGCGTCAAGTACAAGAAAGTTTAACTCAGCTAGAACTGATCAACAAACAGTACCGCCGCTTAGCCAGGGAAAATCGCACCGATTCTGCTGGCAGCCTCAAGTCGATGGTCCACGAAGGAAACCAGAGATGGGACAACTTGCAAAAACGAGTGATCTCCATCCTCCGCAGACTTAAAGTATTCCTCCATTTTCATTAATTTTTATTGTAATGTTTCTGCAATTGAAGGGACAATTTTAAGACTAGCAGTTTTAATTGATATCTTTTGGATTTTGCTTTAAATGTGTAAAGGTTACGTACTAATGTGAAAAAGTTGAATCAGTTGAAACGTTTCCTTTTTTTACAGCATTTCATTGGCCAACGTGAAGAATTCGAGACGGCACGTGACAGCATTTTGGTCTGGCTTACAGAGATGGACTTGCAGCTTACCAACATTGAACACTTCTCAGAGTGCGACGTTCAAGCAAAGATAAAGCAACTCAAGGTACAGAAATACAAATCTAGAGGACCACAAGAATAAAAAGCAAAGCAGATTTTATCATGAGCTAAATGTTTATGCGTTATGATACCTATGGAGGAAAAATAGTAAGCTCTAAAATTCATCGCACACTAATAAGCCAGGTTTCATACAGTAATGTTATTGTATGAATACTACAATAGCGCCACCAACAGTCATTTTGAGATGGGTAGCTATATAAATTTGATAAATAAATAATAACAAGCCCAAACAAGCTATACTTAATATGAAAATCCTCTCCTCACCCATTGCTTTACCTCTGCAACTTATCCTCCTAACCATTTTATACTATTTGTTTGTCACATCATAAAGTAAAGCACTAGTTTGCCCCTCAAGTCTTCTACCTCAAAATAGTTCATTGTTTAGGAATAAAACACATTCCTAAAACACATTTTACTCTTTTCTATTAGTTGTACAATTTACAATAAACAATATATCTACTGTAAATCAGTAGTAGAATTCAAAAAATTTTACTACCAGTTTTATGAGCATGGCTCAGTGGGTGTAGCATGGCTTAGTGGGCATGGCAGGGGAAGGATACTGTAAAATCTCCATTCCCTCCCCACTCCAGGGAAAGGTTACTGCAAAATCCCCATTTCTTCCCCACCAGCTGGGATTCGGGAAGCAGAGAATAGATGGGGTGGGGCCAGTCAGAGGCAGTGTTTAGCGGTTCTCCGAACTACTCAAAATTTCCACTACCGGTTCTCCAGAACTGGTCAAAACCTGCTGAATACCACCTCTGCTGTATATACAGTATATATTTACTACAATTCCTATCAATACTTGTCTAAGTTTCATGCGAGTAACATTGTCCTTATGAGATAGACTCTCTGGGACACAAGGAAATTTTGATTTCAAGTTTTAGGTGAGAGATTCCTTAATGATGTTAGTAAATGGCTAAAATCACGTAAAATATTGCCACCTGATATGAAATTACATTCTTTGTACTACTTACTGTAGGGGTCATAACCAAAAACTGTCCTATTGAAGTATGCTTTGCAAAATGCTTTTATTCTTTTCATGCTGATAGTTTTATGGGATGTTTATAGTTATAGTTATGTTAATATAGGCATCAGGCATTGAGCAAATTTTCAGTTCATCATAACAATAATCAATGTCCTGTCCAGCTTTGTTTTTATTCTGTATAGTATCTACAAAGCACCCTGTCCTTTTTCAGCAACTGCAATCTGTTCTTTAAATTGGGATCTAAATAGTCACTAAGTCAATACATGGCTAAGAGAACGAGAGAAACACTGCGATGGCTGTTGGTTGCTGCTGTCACTTTTATATAAAGTTCTCTCATACATCTATGCAAGTCACTTGAGCCTGTGTTGTGGTCAGGAGCATTACATTTTCTTATGTGTACACAGTACACATATTTTTTTTAAAAAAAATACTGTTGTATTTGCGAACTGTTGCTAAATGATGTAGCCACTCAGTGAAGAATAGCTGTAGGAATCTTTGCTAGAGATAAAATAAACCAATTTATTAGTTATATATACCAGAAATATACAGCATGCACCATTGAAAAAGACTCCATACAGAATTTATTATGTAAATTACACTAATGCATAGGTTGCCATTTTCATCTAAACAGTTCTTCACTTATGTGACATAAGATATTTGGGGGGGGGGGAATAATTAATAAAATATGCAATATAGTGTCCCAAAGGTGCTTTTATTCCAAGAGGCAACTGGACTTTCTAGTAAACCAGGAAATCAACTTCCCTCTTGAAAAAGAAAAGGCACCTTGGGGCCAGCCATGTCCTGGATGACTAAGAATCTCCATAGACATACACTATAGTGATTGACCTCTGGCTCCTGACTTTTCTTGTACCCTGTATAATAAATTACACATTGTGTTTCAGGCTTTTCAGCAGGAGATCTCCCTGAACAACAACAAAATTGAGCAAATCATTGGCCAGGGTGAGCAACTGTTAGAAAAGAGTGAGCCTTTAGATGCAGCTGTCATTGAGGAAGAGTTGGACGAGCTAAGACGTTATTGCCACGAGGTCTTTGGCCGAGTAGAAAGATACCACAAAAAATTAATTCGTCTTCCAGTAAGTGTTAAATTTGCTATATCAATCTTTGCATATTTTGTTAATTTTAGACTTCATCATTGACTCAGTGTTCTCTTCTTCAAGCACCTACAGCATTATAGCTGTTTTGGATAACTCATGTTCTAAGTGTAGCCCCCCCCCCCCCAAACCATCAGTTTGTGCATTCATTAAGGCACAAATTGCAGAGGGAAAAATCCAAACTGATAAATGAAAAATAATTATGGGCCACAAAGGAATATCTGTTGCACTGGTCAGGTGTTTAGTAGCTACGAAGCAGCAGCAGCACTGAAATGGAGATCTCAGTGAGGCTGAGGGCTTTGGAAGCACTTGGCAGCATCTCCTTCCAGGAAGGGGTGAATTTTTTAAAAAATTGGGTTGGCCTTACAAAGCTACTTGTCAGGTAGTATGCAGCCATATATGTTTTGCAAGCCTGCCTTTGAGTATCTCCATCTCACTGCTAAAGTCTGGCAGTGGAGCTACTGTATATTTTTGATATAACTTTTTGGGGGGAGGGAGGAAGAACACAAAACAGATGCATTAAGCCTCTTATACCTTCATATCATTCTTTCAAGGCCCCCATCCACTACTTAAAAGTAACACTGCAAAAAAAAAGGCATTTGTCTCTCAGCTAAATGATGCCTCTTTTAAGTTTCATGTAGATGTAAGATCTGAGCTACCCATTTATCCTAAACATTCCCCATGTTTTTGTGAGGAAGTAAACATTTTTACATTAAATCTTTTTTTCCACCCAGTCTTCTAAGTGGTCCTGCAAAATGAAGAGATCTAGAAAACAGCCTAAAGTAATAATGGGTAATAATGAAATGGAAAATGGGAAAGAAAAAAGAGCTGGTGCTTTTCCAACTTACGTCTTTCAATTTATTTATTTATTTTAATCTTGAAAGGATGGATGTCATGCAGCGAGAATTTTGTCCTCTTGACCTAGCAAACCGTAGAAGGGCTCCTTATTAAAAGCATTCATTAGTGTTTTAATGTTTCCTTCCAGCTCACAGATGATGAGCATGAGTTATCTGATCGTGAAGTGGATCTGGATGAATCAGCAGACCTACACTGGCATGACAAATCCGCAGACAGTGTCCTTTCCCCACATCCTTCCTCCATTCTCTCACTGTCTCTTCCCCAGCCAATCCGAAGTGAAAGGTCAGGGCGAGATACGCCAGCTAGCATAGATTCCATCCCCTTGGAATGGGATCATGACTATGACCTGAGTCGTGACCTGGAGACCGCAGTCTCAAGAGCCCTTCACTCCGACGAAGGGAGGGATGACAAAGATTTTTATCTTCAAGGAGCTACAAGCCTAGCAGGTAAAATCTATCAACAGATGTTTGATCTTCTTAAATAAGATCATCTCCCTTCAACCGGACTTCATGCTTGAGACGTTGGGTGTAAGGTTACAGGGCCGTTTCTGACTCTGAAAATTTTTAATAATGTTATCCAACTGACACACAGAAGGAATCAGTGAGATACAAGCAGTTCCCAGATTAAGAACAAGTTCTGTTCCCAAGGTCTGTCCTTAAGCCAAATGTGCATGTAAGTTGATATACTGTGCAATGAACTTGAACCATTGCACCTTTAACTTTAATCAGTTTGCAATTACATTCTGCTATTGTAGGCTCTGTTCTTAACTGTAGTGATCCTTAAACCAGAATGTGCTTAATCAAAAATGGATTTATTAGGTGACATTTCACATTGCACAGTCTTTACAATTCTAGGGAAAAGGAGAGAAGATATATTTCAAGAAAACATTTGACTTAGAGAAAATAATTAGATCTGTAGTTGGTTATTATTTTTATTGTATGCATTTGGGAATTAGTAAAAGGGAAGCGTGTTGTCTCCTAATGCAGCAAACCCACAAGGACCTATGCATAAAGCAATGGTATCTATATGACTGGTTTAACATGCTGTGGCTTAACTCAGGTAATCATCAGTGCACTCTGATTAAATAAAATCAGAGCAAGGTAGACTTACTTATTGGTTTTAAAGAATAAAAGTAAAATGTAGGTAACTCAGCATGTTTTCATGTAATTTTCTATTCCTATGAAATTTCATCCTATGAAAAATGAAAAGTGGAAGAAAAAATATTGGATCTTATCTCCAGTTATCTAGAAATAAATACCATGAAAACTATAAGATTTTCTTTCAAATACACATAGAAATGCAATCTAAAACTCAATTTACATTTAATTCTTTGTGGTATTCTTTGAATAACACAAAGGAATTTCTGTGTATTTATGATGTTTGCCTTGGAATACTCAGATGCTGAAAAAACTTTTGGCATGAATACTATAATTGTGTGACATAGATGCATACAATACATGTAGGCATGCTTTCCACTATCCCCTCAGTTTCTCCTTAAAATCAGTAACAGTGATTTTTGTTTTATGTATTCCTTGGCACAGTGCAAGGTATTGATGCACTGCTGTTAATTTCTTTAACCAGTAGATGTGATCATGTCCAGCCAGGTGCTGTCCAGCTGTTCATGTTCTTGACCTACTGTTGGATGTCTGCTTCTTTGATGGTGACTGGTTCCTGTTCTGAGAGATTGCTGTGAACTATTCAGTTTCTGTTGTTGTTAGCTGTGCTATTACTGGGCTGTTGCACTGTGTATTTGGATGGTACTTTGGAGATGTGGGCATTAATTTTGGCCTCTGCTTCTCTAGTGCATCTCCTTAACCTGGTGGCCAGTGCTGTGAACCTTTGTTTAGTAGCCTCTAGGTCTTCAGATGGAATCATGGATTTCTTGTATTTTTTTTCAGGAGCAGAGTCTTAATTGTCACACTCTTCTATCATTCTATCAGTTGAGTAACCTCTCTCTGTGTTGCTTTGATCTTAGCCTCTGACTTATTTTAGAGAGGGCAGGGGTACGTAGTACTATTCTTTACTATGTAGCCAAGCAGAATTATGGTGGTATAGCATGTACCATTTCCTTTCTGATAGAAGATAATATTTGTAGTTTAGGGTTGAACTCTGGGGTCTTTAGTGTTCTCTGAGTTTGAATATTTTCTTACAGATGTTGGTAATGAAATGTCTACAAGAAAACAACCAAGCTCAGAAAACACCAAAGATCCCACTAGTTCATTGGTTTTATCCCTGACCTTATGCCTCAATATCAACAGCTATGTTCTGTAATGGAGGGAGTGGCAGTGACATTCCAGCTTCAAGTCCCCCGCCAGTTGTTCTTCCAGGTCGTCTTCTTGAGTCTAGGACGTATTTTATAGATGGTCTATCTCAGGTTGTATGAGCAGCTTCCTCTTCACTAAGTTGAAGTGTTCTCAGTTGGTTGGATGCAGGTTTTCCGTCCATCTGTAGCTCTTACATATCGCCTCTTATTAGGTCTACTGTTGTAATAGCATTCCATCAATTACAGGTTTTCTTGCTTTGTCCATGTATGGTTTGTTCCAGTAGCCTACTTATTTATTAGTGTCCTGATTCCTCAACATCTGATGCAGACCTAATCTGAATGCTGTCCAAGCACAGTGACCCTTCCAGTTCATGTTACTCTCATATTTGAAGTAGGCAGGTGAACGATTAGGGGTATTTGCTCAAGGTCCCCTAGTAGTAAGGTACTGTAAGTAGCAGCCAGGATTGAAACCCTAGTGTCCCTTGACAAAGTTAGAATTTTAACCACTATGCTATATAAGCTTACCTACATTTTTACATATATTCATTTATTCATCAAATTTGTATAGCCATCCATCTCACAAATGTGACTCTGGGCATCATAAAATAAAAACCACCTTAAAAACAAACATTAATAACATTATTCTGGAATAAAGACTTCTGGAAGGCTACCATGAGTACATACAAAATAGGGCTGGAGCTCTGGTCAGTGTCTATCTCAGCATTATGTTTCAAGAATGGCATGCATATGTAACAATGCCCATGGGTATAACAGCATAGATGACCAATGGAAAAAGTTACAAGTAAGAAGTTCTTAGAAAAATCATTGAATTTGAATGAGGTAAGCATCATGGAATATACATGCAATCTTTCTCAGGTAGACCAGGCAGGACATATGACCAGATGAGCTAACTCTACTTTACTGTAAGGCTACATTAACAAAGTCTTGCAAGTCTGAATATACAATTCTTTCTCCTTGAAAGACTGAGAAACTAGGGAGGATCCTTTCTGAACCTCTTTCTTCACTCATTATGCTGCCGCAGGCTATGCATTCTATTGCCTGATCATTCCCTAGGCAGCATTTCTTCACCCAGTCTCTCTAGGTATTTCTCACATATCATTACAGTGCATGTGTGGCAATTTGCATCTGGTCATGGTATTTTCTTGCACTACATTACCTCCAGATATGAAATTATAGGATAGGTTCTAACTTGTGATGACACTGAATTTAAGATCTCTCTTTACTTGAAGTACTTCCACTTTAATGTAATAAGGGTTTTATTTGCATCAAGGAGTTCCCCTTTGCACTGCCTCTTTGTACCATCCATGTTTTTGTCAGATGTGCGCTGGAGTTCACTAAAAATCTAAAATAGACTAAAAAAGAGCTCTGGGATCAATGGATAAAAGAGAAAGTCTGTTTTATTGATTTCTGTTATCGCAATCAGGGGTGGACTGCTGCGGCTTCACCTGAGTTCAGGAAGCCCCATAACTAACATTATGGCCAGTTTGGAGAACCTCCAAATCCCACCCCTGGCTGGCCATGCCCACCCCGCTCTGCCTCTCCCAGGAATCTCCACGTGGCCCATTTGGGATGCGAGGTAAGTACAGGGCCCACAAGGAGGCTTAGGGAGTGGGGAAAACGGGCCTCAAGTTCTGGAAGGCCTCCAGAGCCTAAGGGAGGCATTTTTGCCCTTCTAGAGGCTCGAGGAAAGCCTCCAGAGCCTGGGAAAGGTGAAAAAAAAACCCGCCATGGTGCAGGAGCCCGACTAGGCCATGCCCACCATGGCCACACCCACCCAGCAACCGGACAGAGAACCCGTTGCTGAAATTTTTGAAGCCCACCCCTGTTCGCAATATAGTGTTGAATATAGACCAGACGCTATTATTAATTTCAGTTCTCTTTCTCTAAGCAAAATGAAGAATAAACTTGGTAAATTATTATCTTCTGTTAAAATTCACAGATTCCCTTCAATAATTATTGCTAAGGATCAATGGCTGTATTTTATCTTTGCAGATGTAGTAATTCCTGAGAGCCCCGAAGCCTATATAAAACACACTGAAAATGCTCTCAAAAATGTCTGTGGTAGGCATTAAAAAGCCTAAAATTGCTATAATCCTAAAATATCTCTAGTAGAGCTTTCTTAACACATCTGCTGCTTTATTCCTGATTTAACCAATCACTCTAATTCACTCAGACGCACTAGCAAATTGAAAATTATTTCCTCACATAAAAAGCATCTTGTAAAAAACTGTTGCTTCCAGTTGGATATTTGACAAACTCACACAATTTAAGGTCTCTCTTTTTTTAAAGTATAACACAGAGTAATATGGTAATGCTAACATCCTCGTCTCTCAGTACGTGAGCTGAGGAAAAATGCATCAGCATATCGTATTCGATTCAGATAAAAAATAACTAATATCACCAACTGTACAAATTTGTATTGTGCTGTACTATAAGGAAGATTTTGTAGGGCCAATGAGGGTTACATGGGTGGAACTGAAATAATACACAAGTAGTCCTTGATTTGCAATCATTTGTTTAGTGATTGTTCCAAGTTACAAGAAGTTACTGAAAAATGTGACATGATCATTTTTCACACCTAAGACCATTGCACCATCTCCATGGTAACATGATCAAAATCCGGGAACTTGCCAATCAATATGTATTTATGCATATTTGTACTGTAGGGTCATGCAATCCCCATTTATAACCATCCCAACTGATTTCCAACAAACAAAGTCTTGGGAAAGCTGGATTCCCGTATTGATTTAGCTGCAATTAATTTAACAATTGCAGTGATTTGCTTAAAAACCTATGGCAAAAAAAAAAAGATTGTAAAATGGAGCAAAACGCAAAACTTAACAACTACCTTGTTTAGCAATGGAAATTTGGGGTTCAATTGTAGTCATAAGTTGAGTGTCAGGCTGGCTTCCCCTCTCTGCATTATCAGATCTTCTTGTACAGTTTGAAAATATTGGATGGCATCACACGTTGCATAAGCTGACCTCTGCCCTCACAAGGTCTCCTACCTCATTTACATCCCACAAATAGGCACCAATTTTTTTTGTGGTTCCTCAATTTTACTATTTCTATTTGTAACTTGCATTCAAAAAGAGGGATTTAGTGCTGCCAATATTTGCTACTGTGCTGAGAAGTGGATATAACTGGATTTTATTCTGGAAGAGGGTTTTTTTTAAAGCATGAAATGTGAATGCTAATATTCTCCAAATATTTCCAAATATTATGGCTGTAATAAAGGAAGGTGCTGTGTCTTTTTTTTAAAAGCAAATATGTATCCTGGAGTTATTTTGCTGTTTTTCAGTTTAATTTTCTACTTTAAAAAAAATGGAAAATATAGACGTATAAAATATAAATATTCAGGATTTGGGACATTCTGTTTTTCTTGCATGCTAAAAAAACTAGAAAGAGACTTAAGGAAGCATTCTAGCTCTGAATTTGAAAGAAAATTATTGGATCATTCAAATTTCTGGGTTATTGGGGTTTTGTTTTATTTTGTTTTTTGGTAATTTATCCAAAAGTAGCCATTTGTATTCATCTGGGATATACTACTGCAGCCTGAGGCAAATTATAGAAGATATGAAATTATTTGAAAGGAAAACAGAATGTCGTTTTCTCTTCTGTCAAACACTCTCCCTATTTACCTAGTGAGAATGCCACAAATACTTTAAAAATGTCTGAAGATGCAATAATACAAGCAGAATATTTTGCCTTCCATTCAGAGCTATTTCTAAAAATGGATTGCTTTGGTAAACACTGTATATTTTCTCCTTAAAAAAGAACTTGTCCTCAATTACTGACCCATTTGCAAATTACTTATAGGTTTAATTTGTCAGACATGCTATTCAGTCAACCTTTTTCATGCTTCCTAACCTAATTAACCCCACTCTCCATTTTATTAATCTGAGATATTTTAGCTGCTCAAGTTGATAAGATCTAATTTGTATAATTTCTGCAGGAGAACCAGGTTCCTTGGAAACACATATTCAGCAGCTTGACAAAGCTTTGGACACTAGTCGTTTCCAAATACAGCAAACGGAGAATATAATCCGCAGTAAAACCCCTACAGGGCCTGAGCTAGATTCTAGCTACAAAGGATATGTAAGTACTGTGAGCATTACCACCTAGTGGCTGGAAAGCTTCTTGATGTACAGAAATGGTAACCTCCAAGAAAAGAATGTGAAGTCCTGCAGTCCTAACAAATTAATTGTGACATAAGCAATCACTGATCACAAGCCCATCTTGAAACATGCAAAATGGACCAGGATTGGATGGATGGATGGATAGTTCAAAATGCTAGCTGAAGTTATGGGTTCTTAATATACATACAATAAATACATGCTATTTATATCTGACCTGTTTTTCTCGTCCTCAACCCAGCCATACAAATAAGCATCCACACATTCTTATAATGAATCTTCTGAGTTTCATCTACTGTAGCTAAACAGTTTGTAAAACAATTGGCAAAGAACGCTGCATTTTTTCATTGTTATTGTTGTGTGTTTTCAATGCATTGTATGCTCCTTCTAATTAATGTTTGTCATATAATATAAATGCAGTGATCCAGATAACCTAGTATGCATATTAAATAATTGCCAAAATTGTGACTAAACCCCAAATTTCTATACAACTAAAATGGTAGTTTGCCTCTCGAAGCTAAATTGTGGAAACATGGCTAATGAAAAGTTATCTGGGGGATTCTTTTAAAAAACAGATGAAGCTCCTGGGTGAGTGCAGCAGGAGTATAGATTCAGTAAGGCGGCTTGAACATAAACTGAAAGAAGAAGAGGAAAAGCTGTCTGGATTTATTAACCTGAACAATGCAGAGCCTCAAACATCTGGTAAGTAATAATCAAATTTTACCACATAAATTTATGAAAACAACAGTAATGATTTAACCATACATCTGAATGTTCTCTCTTTTCTAGCCCTGTTGTATTCTACCAGGACCTATGGTGAGATTAGATATGTGATCCTATTTGATGGGACATGCCTTCAGATCAGCTGGGAAGCACATAATTAATGTTTCTAATCACTTTGAGGCACAAGCAGGCACTAGCACTAAGGCAACATCAATATGCTTGGAACTTAACTCTTTTTATCAGGATAACAATTGTGAATATTTCATTAGTTTCTGAAATAATTTGAGAATATATCTAGATCTGGGATATTATCTCTTCTTTTAATAAAATCAGTAGCATCCTGGAGACAAGAGGAGACAAACAACTCTAGCAGATTCAGAACTTAAGCCTTGATCCTCTTGTATATACAAATGTTTTCTGTTCAACACTTATTAATTTTGTTCGCAAATTAGTTTCTGGTTATTTTTTTTTCATTTTCTAAGAGTCTGTTGGGGTTTTATAGTATTGCTGTTGTAGAATCTTGTTCAGTTCTGGATTAAGCTGGAACTATTAATACAGGAGAACTAATTGAAAATGAATTTGAAAAAAAAAACAGGCCGGGACTAATTATTGTGGCAATGTAGTATTTTAATTGTAAATAAAAATATAAAAACTCATTTTAATATAAATTAATATAATCTGGTCAGATTGAACATTCTATAATACTTCTAAACTCCTTATAATAATAATAGCATGGCGTACAGTTTTTTTTAATGATAAACCTTCCTTTATTAATAGTGTAAGTTAGTGACTTAGTAGATTTTGCCTTGGAAACAATTACCCAATATGTGGGTTTGGAGAGCTAAATATAAGGGATCAGGAGGCATGCCTTCAGATAATTTTCCATCTTCTTATGGTTAAGTAAATAGATATGAAGAGAGTAACTTTTCAAATGGGTACTATTCCTAACTCTGTGCTCTCTGAGCTTAAATTTGGATCAAAACTCAGGAATCTACATAACCATTCCAGCCAATATCTGGTACGGGGTGGATGGGGCTATTATGATAACCCTCTGCTTCTATTCTTATTATGAGGCTGAATGTCAGCTGTAAAGTCCTGTGGTTAACTGAAGCCAGAAGGCAGAGTAGGCAGGGATGGGAACTCATTCTGGTGCCTTCATCATTATTAGTGTGATGAAACATTGGGAAGTTTAGTTGGGCAGAGGGTTAAGAACAGACTTTTATAAAGCAAGGTCTTCTTTTCTTAGGTGTGATTGATCGATGGGAGTTAATTCAGGCCCAAGCCTTAAGTAAAGAACTGAGAATGAAGCAGAATCTTCAACAGTGGCAGCAGTTCAGTTCTGACCTAAACAACATCTGGGTTTGGCTGGGAGAAACTGAAGAAGAGTTGGACCAATGGCATCGCCTTGATCTCAGCACAGACATACAGACCATTGAGTTCCGGATTAAAAAACTGAAAGTAGGTTTTCACTTGGAATTTGTTTTAACATTATCTCGCTTGTTTATTTATTCAGATAGAATAAATTTAATTTCCTTTCATGGACGTTTCCCTGAAATCAGCAGAAGCTGAGATGGACTGAGAGGAGATTTTACTTTTTTATACCAAGGTGTTTTGTATTTTTTAATGCTTTAGTGTTAGAGTTTCAAACCCCCTCATTTTATGAAGAAAAATTATCAGGTTTGTTTACAAAATTCCTTCCTAACTTTTCATTGAAGCTACTGAAACAATACATAATCTTTAATAGGCTAGTTATAAGCTCAGCTTGATGTTTGCCAAGGTGTTTTCCACATACTGCCATGCCTATAAGTTTGACTTCATAAAACAATGTGTTAGTTTGTTGTGCATTCTGCTCTTAATAGTAAGAGATTTTAGAAGTACCTACTACTACCCAGCTGTCGAACATAATTTTAAAAATATAACACAGTAATAATAACTAAGAAAAAAGAACACATTTAACTATCTTTAAGGGATGAAATGTTGAGATGGAAAAGTTTGTTTTCTGAAAAGGTTCTAGCAGGTTTTTTTTTTTCCTATCTTCTTTTCCTCTACCACCCACTTTGCTATTTTCAAGGAGCTGCAGAAGGCTGTCGATAGCCGCAAAGCTATCATTTTGTCCATCAACCTGTGCAGTTCAGAATTCATGCAGTCGGACAGTGAGGAAAACAAGAAACTGCAGGAACAACTGTCTCAGATGAACATGCGCTGGGACCACGTCTGCTCTGTGTTAGAAGAATGGCGCTGCTCCCTACAGAGGGCTCTCATGCAATGTCAGGTCTGTTCTGGCTTTTACAAAATGTCTTGTTGTCCTGGGTGTAGTGCAATAGATGTGCACATAATCATGGCCTGTTTTGAAAATGTTTTGGAGATGTTCTTTAAAAGATATTTTATTTTTACCTTGAAAGGTAGCTTTTGTAAGATTTCAATTATAATTAAATTACAGTTTCCTAATGCCACTTAGCAAACTAGAATAGTACCAAGCCTTCTATAGGGTCCAGCATTAAAAAAAAAAGGTTCACTCCAGGCTGTAAAAAAACAAAAACAAATTAGCATAAAATCTCAAACCCATTTAAGAAAAGTTATGTTCCATTTCCATGCTATCTTCATATTCTAGTTCTCCAAATACCCTGGAGTATCAAGAAAATGATATACAGTAGATTTGTGCATTTTTCTTTCATAAAAAAAGATTTATTTAGTTAGAACATTTTTTGGCTTAATTGTCTTAATTTGGCTTAATTAATTGGCGTAATAAAACTCTAGCATTGCAAACCAGTATTGCAAATCTTGGTTTTCTCTTTGCCTTCAGGAATTCTGTTACCTCAGACAGTACAATGACCTATGGTTTTCATACATCAGAAAGTGTTTTGTTAAAATCAATTTTAAGGGGAGGAAGGAGATGCAAGCACAGTTAGTTGTTAAAATGTTAAGCAATAACTTAGAACGGGCATCTCCAAATGTGGCAACTTTAAGACTTGCTGACTTCAACTCCCACAGCCAGCAACAGTGAGGTAAACAAGAAACTGCAGGAACAACTGTCTTAGGTGACAGATCTGGGTAGCCTTTTTACACTCTTACCCTTTGTTTTTAGGATTTCCATGAGATGAGCCATGGCTTGTTATTATGGCTGGAGAACATTGACAGGAGAAAAAATGAAATAGTCCCTATCAATCCAAATCATGACTCTGATACTCTGCAGGATCATCACAGGCTTCTCATGGTAATATCATTTTATTTTAATAACCAGATGTCTAGGGATGTCTGGAGAACATTAATGGGGAAATAAGTGACAGTATCAAGAGAGCTGAGGTGGCACAGTGGTTAGAGTGCAGTACTGCAGGCTACTTCAGCTGACTGCTAGCTGCAGTTCAGCAGTTGAAATCCCATCAGGCTCAAGGTTGACTCAGCCTTCCATCCTTCCGAGGTGGGTAAAGTGAGGTCCCAGATTGTTGAGGGCAATATGATGACTCTGTAAATCGCTTAGAGAGGGCTGTAAAGCACTGTGAAATGGTATATAAGTCTAAGTGCTATTGCTATCAAATCTTGTTCGGGGGATTTATTAATTAGGGTTCATTATTTATTTCTTCCCAGAAAGTTGTGCTAAATTATTTCCCACAGGGCTTTAATAATCCCTTCATATGAGACCAGAAGAAACTGTTATTCTTGCAAACTGAATTTCATTTTGACCTGTTATACGTTGTTTTAAAGCCCAAAATACCTTTGTTCCCAACAGCAAATACGACGTGAGCTTCTGGAATCTCAGTTAAAAGTGGCCTCTCTTCAAGACATGTCCTGCCAACTGCTAGTCAATGCTGAAGGCACGGATTGTCTAGAAGCCAAAGAAAAGGTCCATGTCATTGGAAACAGACTAAAAATGCTCCTGAAAGATGTCACACGTCACATTAAAGAACTAGAGAAGATTCTAGATATTTCAAGCAGTCAGTTGGTAAGTCTTTTTTATAAGCTTTTGATCATGGCAAGTTACAATAGCCAATTTCTTTCCAATTTGCATTTTTGCTACCAGAATGCCTGCATATTCTTTGTACTTTTTGTACATTTTTTGTACATGTATTATTCATGTTTAAATCTGTAAACCTTAACAGTTTTATCATGCTGTTGATATCATGCCGTCATACTCTTACTATCCCTGTAAAGACAAATTTTCTTTGTAATATTCACCGCTTGATTGCAAGGAAGTAAACTTTTATTAATATATTCCCAAGCTAGCTTTAGTGGTAACCCTTGGTTTAATAGAACTTGGTTTATAAAAATTTGGATTGCATAGACAAAAATTTTCTGGGTCTGAGTTCTGCCTAAATTTCAAGCAATAAGATACTCCTCCCTGACCAGTGAAGAAAGTCAGTGTTTGGCTCTTTTCTTACTTAGCGGGTTTATTTAACTGTAAGTATATTTTGGTGTCTAAAAATCTAATTCACCATTTTGCAGGCATTTGGCCTTTCCCCATTTTAAATAAAAATTGTATTTATTTTGCTCTGTATGACATACAGCTATGTTTTGTTACTGACTTTTTTGCGTGAACAATTTTCTTACACATTTGTTGCATATTCTTCATAACATGTTATGGTGAAAGAGCTGGTATAATGCAGAGATGTCCTCAAATACAGGTAGTCCTCGATTTACAACCATAATTGAGTCCAACATTTCTCTTGTTAAGTGAGACATTTGTTCAGTGAGTTTTGAACCATTTTATGAGTTTTCTTGCCACAGTTGTTAAGTGAATGCCTGTAATTGATGTTAGTAACCTGATTGTTAAATTAATCCAGCTTCCCCATTGACTTTGCTTGTCAGAAGGTCACCAAAGGTGACCTTGGAACACTGCAACCATCATAAATATAAACCAGTTGTCAAGCATCCAAATGTAAATCACATGACCATGGGTATGCTGCAAAGGTTGTAACTATGAAAAACAGTCATAAGTCACATTTTTCAGTGCCACTGTAACTTCAAACAGTCAATTAAAAAACTGTTGTAAGTTAAGGACTACCTGTAGTGTTGACCTCCACCATTATTCTTTTCATTCACCACAGGTAAGCATTAGATACCCACTAAAGGAGGGCAGTAAACTGAAATTATTTCAGAGAAGATAAGAGATGCTAATTATGAGTCATCTAGCTTGCCGAGTGCTATTAACCTTATTTCCCTGTAGAGATTATTCCCCCACATTATCAAGTGTGCAATTTGGACTGCCACAGAGGGTCACACTGCAAAAAAAAAAGTCTGATGCCTCTGATTTGGGTGTGCTACTGCTTTGCTGTTTTCCCCAAAAGAAAGTGAAATAAATGTGCATGTACACGGATTGAAAGAGAGTAAGGGAAAACTTCCGAACCAGCCTGAAAAAAGGAAAACAAAAACCTATGGCTGCCCACATGATTGAAGAGAGATGCTTTGCATGCATTCCCATTATTTTGAAGCCCTTTTAAAAATAATAATAAATACCTTGAGCCCGGCTGTCTCCTTTCATAGGTACCTCTCTGTATATCAAGATTTTGATCTGAACTGCTCTCCAAGTGTTCCTACTCAGGGGTGGGTTCCGGCAGGGACTACTGCTGGTTTGCTCGTGTGAATGCCACCCATGTGCAGTGCAATGAAAATTGTTCTGCGCATGCGCAGAACCGAAAAACAAGATGGTGGTGCCACCCGGAGAACTGGTTTGGGGCGTGGCAGGCTTGGGTCGCTGCCAGTTCCAATGACCCAAGCCGCCAAACCACTGCCGGTTCAGCCGAACTGGGCTGAACCGGTAGGAACCTACTACTGTTCCTACTGAATAAGAAGCACCTGGAGATAGCAGTGATGGGACAGAGGCTGTTCCTCTTCCAAGACATTTGCCTTTGGGGTATCAGATGAAGACTTTTTGTTTTCTCCATGCACGATAGTTTTATTGCTTTATGTTTTTAAATTGCATACCATCCAGAAAACTTCACTTGTTGTGAGAGTTAAAGATGGTGGTGATGATGATTGATTGATGATGATGATTGTAATTGATAATAACTAACTACTCAGGACTTATCCTCGTGGTCTTCTGCTGATGAGCTGGACACATCAGGATCCCTCAGTCCAGTATCTGGAAGAAGCACTCCAAGCAGACAGAGAATGGTAATGTCATACCAGATTATTTTTTTGCCAGTCCTTGGGTGGAAGCACCAGATAGCTGTAGCCAAGGTGAAAAGTCTCAAACACCTCTTGTCATGGTCCTCCCCCCAAGAAAAGCACCAGACCAGAATAATTCCTTCCCCCAGCTACAAAAAAACCTTCTGCCTCCTCAACCTTGAACATCTTTTACCCTGTATCAAGTCAGAACTTTTAAATTCTGTATTAATATATACAAAATCAGGAGTCAAAGTGTAGCAGGTGTATACATGATATGCTACTTCTTTTGAATGGGAAGAATAGCTCTAAGGGATGGGAGCTTTTCAAAGGCTTGTCTTGCCTCACAACTCCTACATCTGAGTGTTCGAGGTTTTTATTCTGGAGTAGTTTAACTAGTTCATCCATAACAAATCAACTCTTAACCTGAGTTTAAGCAAACGTTACAGTAGAAGTTCGTACATTACGTTTTTTGGAGTTCTGGCTCTGAGACTTACTGCTCAAAGTAGAAATCTGGGAGGCAACAACTCTGTGGAACTAGCCACCATACTCTGGTCTTGGGAGATGTGGCCTGAATTTAAACTTACAAACATTTATCATTTGGAACAGCAGTCATGCAAATGGCCCCTCCCTCACATTCAGTCTTGTGAGATACAATGTAAGAGCGGAAAGCAGTATGGTGATATTTGCAGAGATGGATTGAAAATACAGTAAGTTGCTCTTGATAAAGAGCAGCACAAGGACAATGATTCGAGTTGGGAGGCTAAAAGAAAGTAATTTCATTATTTATATCAAAGTCAGCATACAGGTAGTCTTCGCTTAGCAACCACAATTGAAACTAGTGACCCTGTCGCCTAATGCCTCAGCCACTAAGCAAAATATCACATGATTATGATTTATGGTTTTATTTTTGCCTTCTCAATTAACTCTGTGTGACCTAAGCCAGTAACAAAGAACACAAATGGCAATCACGTGACTGCAAAACAGTGCAATGATTGTAAATGTGCCTCAGTTGTGAAGTGCCTAAATGGCAATCACATGATGGTGGGACACTGCGACAGTTATAAATGCAAGGATCGGCCATGTTTTTTAAGCACTGATACAACAGTCATTAAATGAGGCAGTCAGTAAGCAAGGACTACCTGTATACAGATAGAGAATGCTTGCAGCATTTGAGGTACAAAGTTAGATTCTTTGTAGTCTTGGAAAAGAAAATTAGAAATCTGTCCAGGAGTGAAATGCTACTGGTTCGGACCGGTTCACCAGTCTGTAGTAAACTAGTAGTAAAAAATGCTACCGATTCAGGTGAACTGGTATTTCCGATGATCAGCTGGGCGATGATCAGTTGTGAGACGCACTTTATATTAGCTAGAATTTCTTGCTGTCTAGAAAATCTAAATCACGTGGCACAGCGGATTTCCCCCCCCCCTTGATGTTCTACTTACCTTTGCAGACTCAGAAGGCTTCAAAATGTTGTTTTTTTAGTGATGCATGGGCACACCTGAGATGGGCATGTGTGTGCAAACCATACACTCAGTAGTAGACTCACCAAACCAGTAGCAGACTTCAGAGGATTACACTGCTGAACCTGACCAAACCTACTACAATTGCTACCCTTTAATTCTCACCAATTAAATAGCGATGTCTCTGAAGAGAGAGGAAACTATTTTTGTTGTGAAACCAACTATTTTCTTCATAAAATCATACGTTTCCCCCATTTCCCACATGCACACTTGCAAGGAATAGCAATACAATTCCAAGTGTGCCAGTTTGTGTTTTACACAATATTCAGTTTCTTTTCTTGCAGTGGTAGGAACTGCCAGCTACCACTTTCCACTCTTCTTTTTCTGTTCCCAAAAATAAAGAGCGTGTACTATAGTATATCTTGTCCTATGTCTCACTTTGACTCCTGGAGTGCACTTGATTTTAATTTCTCTCTTTTTAAAAAAATTATTATTTTATTTTTTTAATTATTATCCAGCTTTCCTTAACTTTTACAGAACTGTCAATTTTCATTTGCTTCCTTATAAAATTACATCTTAGTTCTGTCATTATGAGCTTTATGGCCTCCAAAAATCGATTTCACTGCCTTTACTTGTTTAAGAATATAAAGGAACACTGGCTTTTCAGGAGAGAAAGCTGCAAAAATCCCAACAGATGTGGTTCCTAAGTCATTATTTTTTAATTGTGTTAAATATTTGAAAAATACATTTCATGTTCATTAACATGAAAAGAATTATTAATTTATTGGAGCAAGGAACTTTTTTACCAAATAATTGTTGGAAATTTATTTCCAAGTTCCATTTTTCATGTTTAAAATCTACATTCATCATTTCTAACACAGTGTCTGTTTAGTGGTCATGTCCATTCATAGCATATGGAATAGTTTCATGGAGTTTAGCTTTAAAAATAGTTCAGACTTAGTCATTCTTTTTTTCTTTTTCTGATTGTTTTTTTTTTAATATAAAAAAAGCAAAAAATTATTCTTTCTAGCTACATTCTCTCATGATTTAAGAATGTGGTTTATTTGGCTTTATTTTTATTTATTCATTACATTTTTATCACACCATTATTACTTTTGAAGTAACTCAAACATACATACTGTATTTTTCGGCGTATAAGACACACTGGACTATAAGATGCACCAAGATTTTGAAGAGGTAAATTAAAAGAAAAGTTTTTTGCACTCTGCAGAACCTCCCAAACCCTCCGGACACCTCATTTTTTGTGAATAACTGGCCATGCAGAGAGTTTGAGAGGCCTGCAAAGTGCTCCTGGGGGCTGGGAGAGTGAAACGAGCAAAAAATAGCCCATTTTTCACAAAAACAGGCCCGTTTTTTGCCCAAAAAAAGAGAGCATGCATTGCCTTTAGGAGGCTTGTAGAGTGCTACTGAGACAAGCAAAAAGCAGCCTGTTCTTTGCTCACTTTTGCCCTCCTAGCCCCCAGGAGCACTTTGCAGGCCTCCCAAACCCTCTGCACATCCATTTTTGTGAAGGGGGCAGGGTTTCAGGAGGCAAAAAATGCTGTATTCAGTGTATAAGATGCACCCAGATTTTCACCCTCTTTTTTGGAGGGAAAAGGTGCATCTTATACTTCAAAAAATACGGTAATATTTTTCCCTTCTCTTTTTCCCTACAACAACCTTCCTGTGAGGTGAATTGGGCTGAGAAAAACTGACAGGCCCAAATTCACCCATGGCTTTCAATGCTAAAACAGGGCTTGTGCTCACAGTTTCCTGGTTTCCAGGCCAGCACTTTAACCAGTCAATGCACTTTATAAACTCTGGTTTGTTGTTTAATGCTGTATGTGAACCTAGCCATTATGACATTCTCACAGCTTCTTCCCTTACTTGCCAGCGGTAATCACTTTGGGGATAGTCCAAATCCTGATTAAATACATAATCTGAGCTACTGTTGCGTCTATAGTATCTTCTGCACAGCCAGGACCATAATTGAACCGGAGCCAAACTGTATTAATCACGAGAAATAAAATACTGCTAGTGTAAGACTGAAACTTTATTTACTCAATTTCTAAAGTTGACGAAGATTAAGAAAAAAAACCAATCCTTTTAAAAAATTAAATAGTAAAAACAAACCAAAATATTTCCCATAGCTTTAAAAAAAAAGAGCTGCATTGCATTTCCTGTATATTGCTTTATTGGCTAGAATGTCATTTTTAAGTTTACATTGTATGTTCCGTTTCATGTTCAATTAAAAGTGGGAAAAGAAAAGCCAGTTTCCTTGATTCATGGGAATTAGTTACTTCATTTGATTTTGTGTTCCCTTTGCTGCTCTTTTTAGTTTGATTTCATCAGTAGCTTGTCTTTATTTGCCTGGACTGAACATTCTTCTTTCTTTACCCCTGTTCATTGCAAACAGCCACGAGGCAAATGTAATGTCTCACAGCCTGGACCCTCTGTCAGCAGTCCGCATAGCAGGTACCTTATTCTCCTAGTTTCTGCACTCTGTTCTAGAACTCCAAGAGGATGATGGAAATTGCCCACAACAAGGATGCTTGGTCATTCTGATATCAATAGCTTGACTATATTTTTTCTATAATTTTTCCTCCAATCAAAATCTGATTTGAAATAGTAAAGACTGATTGCTCTTAGTTTTAAGTTCGGCTTCTTCCAGCCAATATCCCTTATCTAAATTATTAGATGCATGGCAACACATTGGTATTAACATTTATGATACTGCATTTAAAATAAAAATGGAGATTCTATTCCCAGATTTGCAGCAAAAAGAAATTCTTTATCATCCTCTTTGTTTCTAGAGATTAAATTAAAGCAGGTGATAAGCCAATACAGCATATCTGAATTTTTAAAAACCCACAAACCTGAAAAAAATGCATAACACTCCCTTTTTATTCTTCTCCAAAACTTACATTCCTCAAAGTTTTGTTCCGTTTGTGGGTTTTCAAATTTCATGAGCCCAACCAAATTTCAGAAGCTGAAATAAAGATGGCAAATGAAGGTATGGCAGAAACACATCTTCACCCTAAAACAGCTTCCTTGCTAAGCCAGCATCCTTACTTCAGCTTTAATCTTGCTTACTTAGGACATTCTGAAAGTAGCACAGGTACCCTTTAGCTAGTTACTAGAAAGCAGACTTAACAAATGAAGCTTTCAGTGTTCACACCTGTCTAGAAATCTGTCTTGCCTGCAGCTAACAGTGCTTCTGCATTCTTTTGTTGTGAAATATGTGTGCTTTTATCTATTTATAATCAACAATTTACTTTTTGTTCCTGGCTTTCTTTTCTTGCATGACCCAAATCAAAATGAACGTATAACACATTTATGTTCCAGGACACGGGTGTCAAACTCGCCGCATCATGTTGCTGTCATATGACATTTCATGATATTTTTCCCCTTCACGGTGCTGGAGTGGGTGTAGCCTGTGTGTGACAAATCTGGGCTGCGGACTGCCAGTTTGACACCCCTGTCCAAGGCCCCCTTTCAATGTCAACAGGTGTTGTTTAAATACAAATAGCACAACATAAAGAAAACATGGAACATCAGAAAGTATAGATCATACCTGCCCACTCTTTAGTGACAGAGGCTTACTAAATTTAGCCCCACAATCAGTTAGATCTCCTTGAATTATATGCAGCTAACGTTTGCATTGACAGTCTTCATTTGACTTCACTGGAACAGGCATACTAGAATTGGTTGAATTATGTTTCCGAATGTAATAACTTGGGTTAAATTATTTTAGATAGCATATCTATAACTCGTGCAAACATAGAAGAAATCAATTGTACAAAAGCAGAAGCTGCACTCAGCATTTGGTAGCAGTCCATCCTTAGATAGATATATTTTTTTCCAATCAAAATGTTTTGAAATGTCATGGAGAGGAACAAGGAATGCTAGCCAGCATTTATTACCCTTTGTTATTCATAATGCCCAGCGTTTTTCAAAAAGAGATACAATTTTGTCTGCATAGCTGAACCACTTTACTGGCAAATAAGGCAGAAAATGCACCAAGCCGTCTGCTTATTATTGCGCTTATTTATTATCCCTTGCAAATAGAGCCATTCTTCTTCATACATTGTGTTTACTCTTCCGCTTAACTGCTATCTTTCAGTTGCGTTTTGTTTTTAATCAAACATCAAACTAAGATATACAGTGTACCATTTTTTTTTCTGAGCCTGCACATTTTCAGTCACTCAAAAAAGGACGGCCAACTTGACAGAAATGGTGCTATTTTTGATGCAGTTGAAGAATCATCATGGTTTTATGGAAATAGAGAAATTGCAGCTTGGAGATGTAAGGAAAACACTGTGTCTGTGGCCAGTTTCCTTCCTTCTCGCTTGACAAATATGTAGCATTTTTCTGCTACTTTGGGAATTATAATGAGTGAGCTGGTGCATTTCTAGAGCATTTGGCAGCTCTTTGGAATTTGCCCGCATTCTGGCTGTGGTTTCCCTGCGGCACTCTCAGTTCTGCTTTCTCTATCGGTGTTTACTAACACATCTGTTAGCAGTGCAACATCGGCGCAACACAAAACCCAATTTGTCATCTAGACAAGCATGGAATATAAATGGGTTTCTACTGAATAGAAAAGTTAATCAAGCATACAAGCCAGACAGGTTTTGGTTGATGTGTAATGCAGTTTTAACTGATAAAAGGGGCCAGGCTGTCATTGTGTCCTTTAATATTTTGACATGCCTCTGATCTAAACATCTTGTGTTTGATCTTGCACTGGATCAGCAATCTTTAGTAGAGTAGACTTACTGCATGAACTAAATGCTAAGTCATTTAAGCCACACAATTTTACATTAGATGAATAAATATGAAAGCATCTCATTTGTCCATTACATATTTAATCTTTTGGTTCTGAAATCGGATAAAGCTACCAGTTTCATGCCATCCTATTTGGCTCTTCAACTACTTCTTTATATTATTGGCCATGGATTTAATTCTGTGATTAAAGATTAAAGTAATTGTGTCCTGTTCTCCAAGGTGTTTACATTATGGGATGCCTTAAACTACCTGTTTAGAACTTGGCGCCAGTGATCCAATCTTAAATCTTATAACCTGTTCATCAAGTACCATGTTCTTTCATCCCACTTTTCATATCTAATAATACTCAGTTTCTAAAGGAAATAATTTTTAAAAAGACAATGATTATATGGTCAGCATGAATTGTGATCAGAAATCAATTTCTGTCTCACATTAGTATTGCCCATAACTCCCAGTTTTTCTGTTTTACATTTGCAAAATGTGTGTTAATCTACTCCAAGTGATTCAGCTACACACATATAATTACCAGAACTATTACAGGTGAAGATTGCTTCATAAAAATGTAGACGAATGGGAGGGAAGCATTTCTTGACAAGCAGGGCAGTTAATTAATTCTGTAGCATTTAACAAAGCAAAGAAATTCACATAAAGCTTAGATCTTCCATATGTCGAAGTACTTTATTCCTCCATATACAATATCTAGAACTTTTATTTCACTAGCATATCCCCAAGGGGAGCTCCTACCAGAATTGCTTTACTAAAGTTATTTTTGTTGGTGGCTGCTCCTTCTGTTTACTGAAATAGCCTGTTTGCTACTGTTCTGGCAGTGAGAAGCAATTGGCGAAGAGCATATGCTTCTCTATTAAAGAAGTACAGAAAAATTTAGTGGAACAAAAGTCTTCTGTCCACTGAAAGTTTTTCCTGGCTTCAACCAGGAGTAAAATTCAGCAGATTCTCACAGGTTCTGGAGAACCGGCAGCAGAAATTTTGAGTAGTTTGGAGAACCAGCAACTACCACTCTGGCTGGCCCCAGAGTGGGGTGGAAATGGAGATTTTGCAATATCCTTCCCCCAGGAGTGGGGTGGGAATGGAGATTTTGTATTATCCTTCCCCTGCCAAGCCCGCCAAGCCACGCCCACAGAACCGGTAGTAAAAAAAAAACCACTGCCTTCAACCCAGAATCAGATAAAATAGTATTGTCAAGTGCGCGATTTTTCAAACTGTTTTCTGCATAACCCTGAGATCTAATGAGATCTTGATGGGATCCCATGAGACAGTAGAGACAGAAAAAAATAAGTTAACTTGGACACAGTCAAAATTTTGTCACTAGGTATTTGGCTCCTAATCAGGCATATTTTTTTTAAAGTACCGTATTTTTCGGAGTATAAGACGCTCCGAAGTATAAGACGCACCTAGATTTATGGGAGGAAAACAAGGGGAAAATATCTGCCTCTGCCTACCAGCAATTTGCCTCCTTGCAACAAACAGTACAGATAATATACACTGTTTGTAGTGTTATATTTCAGACTATATTTGTACAGACCTTGTTAACATGTCTTGCCTGGACTACTGCAATGCTCTCTACATGGGTCTGCCCTTGAAGAGCACCCGGAGGCTTCAGCTGGTCCAGAATGCGGCCGCTTGAGTTATCATGGGGGTACCTAGGTGCTCCCATGTTACACCCCTTTTAGGTGGCCTGCACTGGTTGCCGGTTGTTTTCCTGGTGCGATTCAAGGTACTAATTATGACCTTTAAAGCGCTCCATGGCTTAGGCCCAGGGTACCTGCGAGACCACCTACTGCCACCAGTAGCCTCCCACCATCCAGTGCGATCCCACAGTGTTGGCCTCCTCAGGGTGCCGTCGGCCATACAGTGTCAGCTAGCGACGCCCAGGGGGAGAGCCTTCTCTGTGGGAGCGCCTTCCCTCTGGAATGAGCTGCCCCAGGAGCTTCGCATAATCCCTGACCTCCGGTCCTTCCGACGCGCCCTAAAAAGTTGGCTTTTCCAGCAAGCCGTCCTGGCCTGTTAATTTTATCTAATTTTTTAAATGTTAGTGTTATATTAATTGGGTTTGTTTTTTGGATTGTTTCTAATTTTCTTTTAACTTTTGTAATATGTGTTTTTTAATGCTGTACGCCGCCCTGAGTCCTTTGGGAGAAGGGTGGCATATAAATCCAATAAAACAAAACAAACAAACAATTTGCTTTCTGGAAGTATAGTTATTCTCTGCTATTTAAAAGAATAGCACTTTTTAAAACAATAGCAGTGGGCCTCTTCAGATCAAGAATTTATTTTAAAAAGCCTCTTCATTTTGTTAAGTTGTCTAGAACAATAATAAAGCAATCTTTAAAATATAAGTCTAACAATTTGAACATTCTATAGGCATTTATAGTTGTTGACTTACCTCCTTGCAGCAAACAGCCTGATTAGCGCAAGAAAAAAAATCTGCCACCATGTGGAACAAACAGCTAGTTTCACTTTCAGTTTCTCCTGATCAGAGGCTGCAGGGATTGCTATAGCTTATTGAAACCTGTGCAAGCCCCGCTTGCTGCAAAGAGGTAAATTGCTGGGAGGCAGAGGCCAAAAGGTGGGGGCCGGTTGGTGGGTGGGGCTACATTCTGTGTATAAGACGCACCCAAATTTTCACCCTCTTTTAGGGGGAAAGAGGTGCATCTTGTACTCTGAAAAATATGGGTAACAGGTTTATAATCTTAAAGTCTGAAAGCCTGCATTTAGCCCTAAAACTTTCACTGATTTATTTAATCTAACATTACCCACTTTTTAAATTTCAATATCTAGAATTTGGTATATAAATGTACATTTTTTATTACATTGACAAGTTATCCATACATTTAAATAAGTTAAATAATAAGATTTTTTAAATTTGGTTCCTAGAAGTATAAAATACAGTTGGATGTCTTCGTTATAACATTAAAAATCACAGCCTAGGCCACTGTACTATGTTTTTGTTCTTTTAGCTATTTCTTCCTGATACATAGTAATTATTTCAGATTAATTTCTTTTAAATGTTTAAAATTCAATTCAGTGAAATAATTCAGGTCTCATTAACTAAATTAATTCAGAATATTGTTATGATTGTGCAATCAATGGCATCAATAACAACACAACTACTATTTGAATCCAGACTAACCTAATTAGATCCCACTGAAATCATAATCATTACTAATTCAATTCTACTAAATATAAGCATGAACCACATAAGCAGACAGGCCATCTGAGATCAATTTATAATCTAGCATAAGCAATTACGAATCTAAAATGAAAAAGAAGGAAAGAAAATAATGTCCCAAAGGTGCTTTCTTTCAAGAGGCAGATGGACTTTCTGGTTTTTCTTTGAAAAACTTTCACTTCTGAAGAAGCTACTTGGACGAGAAGTAAAACGTCTTCAAAGAAAAACCAGAAAGTCCAGTTGCCTCTTGAAAAAAAAGCACCTTTGGGACAACCATGACCTGGATGACTGAGAATTTCCATAGAGATTTATCAAAAGGAAAAAAAAATGAATTCAACAATTAAAACTGAAACATTTTTACACATTGGCAAGTTAAGGCTTGCCATTCTATTTGTTTATTTTTTAGGGAAAATAAATATCATTCAGCCATAAATAAAGAGCCTTGAGAGAAAAAGCAAATGCCAAACATAAGGCTCGTTGATTCGCAGAAAGAATTGCATCATAGATAACTGAAGAGATGTATGTGCAGAAATCAAAAACAGAGCTGGGGAAATGGCTATATTCAACAGCAGATGACATTGAAATGAATGGGAAGGATGAGGATAATGAAAGCAAAGGTGGACACAAATTATCACTGTGTTTAGGAATAAATAGTATGATATCAGATTGCAAAATAGAAACAAAAAGCCTTCAGAGCAAAATGAAAAATGCCTAACAGTGTTACCATAATCCAAAGAATAATGCAAATAACCATATGACTATACTTTTTGTGTTCATTTTCATAAACTGCTATTTGAAAATATTGAGGGTCTCCCATGTTTCCAGTCACCTTGAATACATTCTTATTGAGTAGTTCTCAAGGTTCTTATTCAATCATTACAGATCTTCTGTTTATTCTGTCTTATATGTCCCTCCTTACTTGCTGAATATTACTTCATCAAGTGCCAATTCTTCATTCATTTCTAAGGCAGAGAATAAACTTTATTCCTGCAGCCTTTCTAGAAGCGAACAGGAAGAAGTGTTGCTATTAATACAGAAAATAAAAGTTCTTTAAAGCGAACACATATTTCTGTATGAATATTACTTCATCAAGTGCCAATTCTGCATTCATTTCTAAGGCAGAGAATAAACTTTATTCCTGCAGCCTTTCTAGAAGCGAACAGGAAGAAGTGTTGCTATTAATACAGAAAATAAAAGTTCTTTAAAGAGAACACATATTTCTGTAGTATTCAGAGAAAAATCCTGGAATTCTACGTACTTTCAAAGAGAACATCAGATAACTTATCTCCGAAAATGCAAGTCAATTTAGACACGGATGATCAAATGAAAGCAATAATCAGTCGAAAGTATAAATCTCAAATGTTTTACTTTTAAAAGAATTGAACACCACTAATTGATGAAAGTCTGAAATTAGAGTCAATGATGACTTAATTTGTAGGACTACAACCAGGTTCTCTGACCTAAGACTCACAGATAAAGACAGAGTTGAACCCAGTATTATAGTTCTGATTTTTTTTAGGAAATAGGGACCATGCCACCAGGTATTCCAGCAGTGCAAAAATCATCACAATGGAAGAAAACAAATTTCTATTCTTCATTAATTTCCTCACAATCCCTGTGGCATATACAGGTAGTCCTCAACTTATAACCACAATTGATCCTAAACTTTATGTTTATTAAAAGATAAAGTTATTAAAAGAGTTTTGCCCCATTTTACAACTTTTCTTTCCACATTTTTTATGTGAACCACTGCAGTTGTTAAATTAGTAACTCGGTTGTTAAGTGAATTTGGCTTCCCCATGGACTTTGCTGTCTGAAGGTCGCAAAAGGCGATCATATGATCCTGGGATACTGCAACCGTCATAAATATGAACCAGTTGGCAAGCATCCGAGTGTAAATCATGTGACCAGGGGAATGCTGCAATGGTGGTAAGTGTGAAAAATGATCAGAAGTCCCTTTTTCCAGTGCAGTTGTAACTTTGAATGGTCACTAAACAGATTGTTGAAATTTGAGGGCTACCTGTATGTGCCTAACTCTAGGATCTAAATATGATCCATATGTTCCTTTTTTCAAAAGGTTTGCGTAATCAGAGCCTGTACTCTTTCCCACACTAAGCGCAAGTGGGAAGGAGAACAGCAGTACACACATTGTTGAGGAATAAGTGAACGCCATGAAAATAAAACTGTCTTTCAATACAAGAGTCTATGCACAATCTCAGGTGGAAATTAAGTAGCACTGCCTATTCCCTTTGTCTGTATTTTGGCCAGTTGATTTCCTTAAGGTCCTGGGATGCTGGGTTTAATTAAACTTTAATACAGAATGCTCTGATGTTGCTAAAAGTGCCATATCTTTGCAATATCGTCATAACCCAGGGCCCTAGAATACCAAATGATGGCACCTTCCACCTTAACCTTGGTGGTGTTTTGTAAATAATCTGCAACTTTTATACTTTTAATCTTGGATCTCTTAACTAGCCCTATCATCTTAAACAGTTAATCACTTTTTAGCTTTGGATATTCATGTCTCCATTTGTCAAGTGAAACTAGCAATCCTATTCATGATTTCTTGATGTTCGGAAGATTAGAGAGATGCCCTAAATTGCCCCCTAGTAATAAAATGCACATAAACACACCCTTTAAGGTTAACAATGCTGCAGTCATTATGATGAATTACTAGATATAAAGGTGGATGTATCTTCTGAATTAGAAATAAATGCTTGTCATGGCAAGCAGAAAGTCATTCTGTTAGGTTTTGCTGAATAAATTTTTTCTAGAGTTATAAATTATACTACAATAAAAGAGGAAAACAATATTATTGGTTTGATGCTGATTCAGTGCAAAAAGAGGCTATTATATACAATATGTACTTAACTGGATGATAATATCTTCTAATTGTATATTGACATATTACTGTACTCTTGCAAGAAATTCTTTTTTTTAAAAAAAATCTGGGCAGCTTTCTAAAGAACCATTGTTAATGCATGGCGCCCTCAATCTAACTCTTAAAATTATGTATTCTAAAGCCATATCATTTGCATTCATAGACATTGATATGATAAAGTGTATCTTAAATTAGTGTGACAGATTATTGTTGTAGTTGGTACTATTGGAGATTCCAGATAATTTTTTTAATAAAGATGCATCGGATTTCTGAGCCTCACATCCAGAAAATTTGGAACCACTTATTATGAATGCCCCATATATATTTTTTCAGTAAATAGTATTTGGGGAACACACTGATCCAGCTACCATTTTCCAGAGTTGTATTGGCTTACTTCTGTTTTGGATTCTCTCTTCAGGCCCACAAGAGGTGGCTCCGGTTCCTCCCGTTCTGAAAACCAGGGGCATCAGTCACGACCGCAGCACTGCTTCTTCCTCAGGGTGCTGAGAGCAGCTCTTCCTCTCCAGCTTCTCTTGCTGCTTCTGATGGCCCTAGCCTGCTTGGTTCCAGCGAGCGAGGAGGACTATAGTTGCACCCTCTCAAATAATTTTGCACGCTCCTTCCATCCCATGCTTAGATACACAAACGGCCCGCCACCTTTATGAAAAGATTACCAGCAGCTGAATAATATTTCAAATGCAGTACCCAGAATTTAGTATGATTTCCATGACCTCCCTGCTGATATAAATAAATGAAATGTCTGTCGGTATCAAAATGGAATTCATGAATTGGGCCATTAAAAACTTGCATCTCTTCCATGGACTTTGACTAAGTAATAGAAAATTTTTCTCCCTAAACAGCATCCTGGATTTTTCAGCTAATTTTATAATTTTGACCATCACTCTATACAATACCTAGCGGAGGACTTCAGTTTGAAGAAGGACCAATATGTACTGCTCATTATAGAGCTATTATGCCATCTTTATTTAACTACTCTACTGGTATTTTAAACTAAACTTACATATAAACCTATATACTTGTAAGAAACAAACTGGAGTGATTTTAGAAACCATTGTAACATACAATTTTAAAAGCTTGCAAGGCAGTATATTATTTTCCCCCATTTTTGGTGGGGGTTTGAGTGAGGCACGATGTTCTAATCTTTGCTTTGAATGCACAAATTGTAAATGGCACATTTTATAATTTAAAAAGAATATGTAAGAAATGAAATCATGAAAACTTTATGAACAACCATGGATATTAAGTATTAAAAATATTTATATATGTACAGTTTGCTGAGACTGGTGTATTTATTTCTTGATAAAGAAACCAGGAAATCCTCGAAATATATTTTGGAGCAGTGTGTTTGTATCTGTGCATTTTATTGATTATGTGCCATTGAGTTTGCAGCCACATAGATTTTCTCTATGATGATCTGTCCCTAGTTATCAGCTCTGCAAAGTAGTCCAGACAAGAAACACACGCAGAAGTACCATTTCTAACTTTATTGTAAGGTTATATTAACGGAACCTTGCAAGACTGAAAGTACACCTCTCATCCATACTGTCCAAGAAAATAGTCCAAATGTCCCTTCTGAGACATTTGCTGTGCTGCACTGCTTCTGCGGACTCAGCTGGCACTTGTCTGACCATTACCCACACTGTGACTCTTCTACCTGTCTCCCAAGTTCATTTCCACATATGCAGGGGTGGGCAGCTATGGGTTCAACCGGGTTCAGGAGAGCCCGTAGCTAACATGGCCAGTTCGGAGAACCTCCAAATCCCACCCTTGGCTGGCCCCACCACCCTGCACTGCACCTTCCGCCCCTCTCCTCCCTGGAGTCTCCATGCGGCCCATTTTGGATGCGAGGTAAGTGCAAGGCCTGGGCAGAGGCTCGTGGGGGGAGGGATGGGCCTCCCGGAAGGCCTCCTGAGCCTGGGAGATGTAGCTTTCTCCCTCCCAGAGGCTTGAGGAAAGCCGCCGGGGCCTGGGGAAGGCAAACCTCCCCCCCCACCATGGTGCAGGAGGCCAACTAGGCCACTCCCACCATGGCCACACTCACCCAGCAACCAGGCAGAGAACCTGTTGCTGAAATTTTTGAAGCCCACTCTTGCACATATCACTTCATTAACCAGATCTTTCAGGGCTTCTACTGGCATATCCCTCATCAATGTAACTGATCTCACGCACTTTGCTTCCCTTTGTCCTCCTATTTTTCCTTTCACCTTTCCCAGCATTAGAGCCTTCTCTAGGGAGGAAGGCCTTCGCATAATGTGTATGAAATTTTCAAAAAACGGTGTTGTCTTCAAGTACAGTGCTGAATGTCGATGCTTTGAAGAGTTGTTTAGCTTAAGAGAAAGAAGGACTAGGGGAGACATGATCGCATTTTTCCAATATCTCAGGGGTTGCCACAAAGAAGAGGGAGTCAAACTATTCTCCAAGGCACCTGAGGGTAGAACAAGAAGCAATGGGTGGAAACTAATCAAGGAGAGAAGCAACTTAGAACCGAGGAGAAATTTCCTGACAGTTAGAACAATTAATCAGTGGAACAGCTTGCCTCCAGAAGTTGTGAATGCCCCAACACTGGAAGTCTTTAAGAAGATGTTTGATAGCCATTTGTCTGAAACTGTATAGGGTCTCCTGCCTAGGCAGGGGGTTGGACTAGAAGACCTCCAAGGTCCCTTCCAACTCTACTAAAAGTTAGCAAAGTTGCTTATAGCTATGATGGGGAAAAGAGGTGGGTATTGTTTTGTTGTTGTTAAAATACATATGTTATTGTATGTGTTAAACTTTTAAAGGAGTTTTTGAGAAGAGACAAAGAGGAAATTACAATAAATTAATGTGGCATGCTATTGAAAGGCATTAAAGATTAAGATTTTTAATATGTTGCTGTTTCTGGTAGCTCTTAATGGGTTTTTCTTGACTAAGTCTGAATCATAAGGCTTTAAAGATTTCTTTGTCGATAAGATATGGGAAGAATAAACCTTTGTTTTATTTTTAGATAAGTTATTGTGTTTTTTTTAAAAAGGAAAGAATAATGAAACTGATTTATTTGATTACTGTTAAAATTTATGTGCTTTTACTTCTGGTAACTCTTAATGGACTTGCTTATCAAGATTGAATAATGAAGTTTTATCATTTGTCTATAAATAAGAGATGAAATATGGGAAGAAGAGACCTTTGGTTGAAATGTTAGAGACGGTGAGAAATTGTACTTGTCAACGTGAAGGGGGAAGTCATTTCTTTGCATACGCTTTCCTCCTTTTTCTTGTATTTTTTTAAAAAAATTCTGTTCCCATTTATCTGCACTTACTTTTGAATTTCCCTTTTCCTTTTTATATTTTTCTTACTTTTTCTTGTTAATTGTTTACCTTTGATTTTAAAACTTATTTTGTAAGCTTTACTGTAAGCCTTAAAATAGGCAGCAAAGAAACCTCTAAATAGCTTCTTTACATCCAAAGGAGAGAAAAGAGAAAATCCAACTCTGACTACAGCCCCTTCTGCATCTTCTGTACTTCGGCCCATGCCTGGATTGAAAGAAGTTCCTGTCCAGTAAGTTGTACAAAGACATAAAAACCCTGGATTTGTGATATACCAATAGAGGCTTCTGGCTCTGACAGAAAGCAAGACCTCATCAATTGGCTCTTTAGGTAATGAGAAGTTATGTACATCCCCACCTAAACATAAATGCCAGCCATCTGTTCCACCTAGTTCATCTTAAAATGCAGAGTCATACACACAGATACATTTCCTTCAAGGAACTCTGAACTAGAATCAAATTGGTGTCACATCTTAAAACTTAATTTTATTATATTAAAACGTGTTTGTATTGGCACCTCTTATTAAGTGGGTTATATGATGTTTTTTCACATACACACACACAAACACACACACACACACACACACACAGTCATTGCCTCTCATGATGGACAAATCAGATTACTTACCTGAAGAAAATTTGTGACAGACATAAACTTATCTGAATCTCTGATTATTGCTACAATGGATATTAAGCTATGTTATCCTGTTTCTCCACTTGAAAAACTATCTTACTCGAGTAAAACATTGTAATTCCATTTCTCACACTTCAGGTACACACAGGGCAATTATGGGTGTTATAGCTGGAACTCCAACTTTAAAATTGGGGAATATTTTTGTTGCAAAGGTTATTCCTGTTTTAATTTTCTTTTCAAAATTGGCCCTGCAAAAAATTAATACATTCTACCTTCTTTTTTAACGTACTTTGAAAAGATAGCTAGTCATTAGACTAGAAGAAAGAAATTGGAGAGAGAAAAACAAGTTGAAAAAATTGCAGTAACTTCCTTTATATTTATAGAGATGAACAAAGAGTAAATTACTGTTGTTAAATTCTATAATAAAAATTGAATTGATAATCGTTGTCTATCCTCTAGTAAACCCTAGAATTCTCCAAGAAGTTAGAAATCTTTTAATACCAGAATGTCAGAAAATTATAAATATTAAGAAGGATATAAATGTTGCAGAAATATATTTCCCAATGATTTGTGAGCAATATAGAATTCAGCCAATAAAGAGCAGCATTTCTTCCTTTAGAATAGTCTGATCTTTATGAAAAGATAGCTGTTCGTGGATGCGACACAATTGTTTACAGTGGGGAACTTTTCTGTAGATACATGAACTGGATTACTCCAGTATCATGATTTCAGATTAAGGGGAAATGAATATGAAGACTTTTTGACTTATACTTAACAGTAACATTTATAGAGGATGAGCAATGGGGAACAAGTCTCAGACAAAATCATCAGCAAAAAGGATTAGGAGGGCTATAAGAAGTTAAGGTAAATGTTTTGTTTAGGGAACCATTTGGAATTTTCAGGACTATTTACTATTAGAAAAGCTCTCTAAGCCATAGCTTAAAGAGTTGCCAAGAAAACTGTCTGAGCATGTCTCTCTAATTATTAGACATCCAATTCAAGGGATGGATATCTTTATATAAAAATAGGACTGTTTCACCATGAATAGCAATTTGTTTGTGCACAAAAGAAAGAAAAAGGAATGAGACAAGCTTGCAATTCATCATTCCTCCTCTTTCCTCTTGTCACACCAAACAGTTTCTAATTATCATTTCCACATATCAGTATGGGGGGTTTACTATTCTTTCTTCCTGCCTAAGAGAACACCACATTTATCCACATCAACCATTTTCACTCTAGAAATGATGGTTTAATGAGCAGAGCCTGTACTTGGGAATAAGACTTTTTGATAATATGGAAAATATATGAATCAATCATCAAGTAAGGAAACAGAAAGAAAGAACTTAGAGCAAAGGGCAAAATATGAGTTTCTCTCAATAAGATGCAGTTTCAATGCAATAACAATCTTTATATAGGGATTCAAAATTCATCACTTCTTTTTTTATATGTTTTTTTAATTTCCAAAACAAGCACAACACATCCTTCTTTACATACTGTAGAAAGTGTATCGGTACAAAAAGGCTTTCGTGCATCTCTTCCACAGTCAACAAACATAATTCATATTAACTCAAGTATTTTAACTCAGATATTTATGCATGTTGCCATCATCATACCTCCATTTTCATTTGACTATAATTGTTTAAACGTCCTTCATCATAAAATATACCAAGATTTAATACATAACCACATACTGGCATTTCATTTACTATTTCTAAAATCCTCCAATGACACTGAATCCTTATGTCCTATTCTAGCTAAACATCCATAATATTTAATAACAAAATTTTCGAATCCTCCTTTCCAAATCACTGTTTACAATTTACATCCAGTTTCCTTATGTTGTACCCATACATATATATACGTTGTTATCATTATCCCTCCATTATCCCTATTTAACTATATCCTTTATCATAACATTTCCCCCTAATAATCAAGACTTAACTGTATCTAACTTAGTTCTTTTTTATTAACCTTTATATATAATCCAAAAGGATTTCTAATCTTCCTTTCATGGGTACCATTCAATATTCATATCCAATTATTACTTATCATAATACTACACATTGTATACATTCTTATCATTATCAGTTATTAATTATATCTATTGTCACTAAATTTCACTAAGTTTAACTAGTTTTAAATTATACTCTTCCATCTATCAACCTGTATCTTTCCAGTAGCAAAACAGTCTCATATCTTCTGCCATTTGTGGTGTCAATCCTCTAATCGTCTCCTTAACTTTGTATGGACTCCTCTTAGCAACTCCTTGCTTATAAAATCTCTCATGTAATTCCGATGCCCTTCTTCTGTTTCCTTAATCAGCTTATCTTTGATTGTCGGTAGTGTTATCAATGATATTGCTAATAAAATTTCTCTCTTTAAATCCATAAATTCTTTTGTTTTTTTCTTCTTCTGTATCTTGCCATCTGGGGTAGATTTCCCCTCCATTTAATTCCTCTTTCAGTATTCCACTCTTTCCATTTTCAGAGACAAACCAATCACGATAAATATCAGCAAATTTAATTTCTTTATATTCATTTTCCTCTTCGATTTTTAGGATTTTAACTACCACTTTTTCCACTTGATAAACATCTCCAACTTCACCATATTTTACTGTTAGATGCTCTAAGTCTTCCAACTTCTTCTCTATCCTCTCATATGTGTTTGATAGTTTCTGTATTTCTGAGAATATCTTTTGCAGACTTAAAGTTTCTTTCTGCTGTTGAAATTGTGCCATTATCTCCAGATAACAAACACTGCTGCTCTAGCTTGGAAGGTTTTAACAAGATTAAGCATAGATTCACAATAAAGTGTTATTTTCACTTTTCTCTGGTTAAAGATATACTTCAAAGGGACATCTGTATGCTTTTCTTCTTATCACTCTCTATAAACAAGCAGTGAGACCTTGGAGTGCCAAGCCAGATAATCAGTGAGAACAGTAAGAGTGTTTCGTTTCCAATACACAAACCCACAGCCTCCGAGTAGCAGTGCTATTGTTGCAATTTTCTTTGTTTCTTTTTGTATCTTTTTTGTATTTCAAGTTTTAAAAAAGTCCGATTCTTGAATGAGTTAGAAGAACACCCACAGTAATGAAAGAGGAGAATTTTAGCCCATAGGTTACAAAGAATAATAAAAGAAAAAAAATAGAAGAAAACTTAATCCATTCGTTTTAAAAGGCTTGCATAAATTCCATCCATGAAAATAGCATTTAAAAAGCAAGATAACCCACTGTCCAAAACCATTCCAAACTTAAATCCGCCGCTTATTTCTTCTGTTCTCCAATTTAAATTAATTTTAAGTGTTTTATAGGCAGTCTCTTTTAAAACAGTAAAAATTCCTCACAAGCTGGAAACACTTCCTTTTTCCATATCCTTCCATTTTGGAGCTGCCCCGACTTCATCAGCCTAATGGCTGGATTTTTTGTCGCCGGCTTGAATAATTTCTCTTGGATCGATCAGGGACTTTGCAATGTCCCTGAGATCAGCAAGACGTATTCTTCCTGTTCACCGTCTCTGCGGGACAGATTAGGTCCGATTGGACCACCCATTGGCAAAAGTATCGGCTGCAGTCTTGGAGCATCGAGACCGCACATCCATATCGTCATGACGTTGGCTACTCCCCCAGAATGGCTTCTTTTAAAAACCAACTCATGTTATCTGAAATCTCCACAGATGCACAGAAGCAACGCCCTGAATGAGTCATGCCTCCCCAAGATCTAACATTAAATCTGTTGAAAGGAAAAAGCAAGGCAAAGGAAACCTTGAGTGAGCTTTCTTTTATTTGTTTACTTCGAAAGCAAATAATTATAGAACCAGTTGACTTTTTTTGGCTTTGCCAAATAAATAATTGTACTCATAAAAAAGTGATAAATTTAATTCATCTGATCACCAGTGAGCTGTTGATACTATGTCTTGTAAAAACTTCAGTGAAATCCATAAAACAAGAAAGGCAAAAGAGATATAGATCATCATAAATGTCAATCACAACTCACATCAGATCCAGCCAACAACAGGCTGAAAAAAAAAGCTACTCTAAGGAACAGGATACATAGTGCTCAATAGAGCAGTCCATGGAGCTGTTGTATCTTTGATATAGTTTTTTGACTCTTGGCAACTGCCTGGACTAATCCCTACACTTTTCTTCGTAAGAGCCTCAGAAGTGGCTTCCTCTGGTTTCTTTCTTAGGGATGAAAATGACTGGCCCAAACTCATCTAGCTGGTTTTGAACCTAAAGGGGAATTAAAAGTCACAGCCTCCCAGTTTCTAGCCTGGTATCTTTAATCACTACTCCAAATTGGCTCCCTAGTCCAATGGAAGAAAATACAATTTAAAAAGTGACCACTACCACCATATATAAAATATATACAATACTTGTACACATATCTCTGTACAAGTGAATTATATGTTATATTGCATATAAAAAGGGAGTTGGCTTTAATCATGTGGTGGCTGCCATCTTGACTTTTATGATCTCCCCCCTGCTGCTCAGGAATTGTATTGTTCTTTGTTAGGCAAGCAGTCACTTCACTAGCTAAGGATCCTGCAGACACCAACCTTATGAAATTGGATTCTTCTCTTGGCCTTCCTCTTTTCAGTGTCAAATCTTTACTTTGAAAATAATTATTTCTTGAACCTGTAAAACTAGAAGACCTGGAGAATCATTCCTGAGGCCATGTAGTCAACGATGGAGTCTGGTCATTGTTTCTCTTGTATACTTTGAGACTCATCGGAAATTAGAATCAAAATCCTTTTCTTCTCCCCAAGTTGAACATGTTTTTAAAGCAATCCTACCATCTGAGTTTGTCTGCAGCCCCTTCCTTCAGGTTCGAAGAAATATAGCATGTTCTTCTGTGCTGATCTTTCAAAGATTTCTCCCACTATATATGGTCATATATGTGGTTGTTGTTTTTTCTAATGACCAACGTGACTAGGTTTGCTTTTTAACACACATAAATAATGTGTGTTGCTGTGGATTCAGAAGTCAGCTTTGGTCTACAAATCACTTATTTCTGGAAATATCACTGATTGCAAAGCATGCAGCAGAAGGCTAGCTTAAGAAGAAGGCTTCTGTTATTTGCTAAGAAGTTTTTTTTTTCATCCTTAGTCGTGGTCAGATACAAGAGTATGGCCAGTTTGGACAGACAAAATATGGACAGGCCACAATATCCATCCCAAGGCATGACAATTATTTTAATCTAGATATTTATTTGTTGATTGGTTGGTTTATTTATTGCATATTATACCATTTCATCCCCTCCAGCTTTTAAATGTCTTGTTTTTAATGATTTGATTTGATTTCTATAACTGCCCATCTCAACTCTGGGTGATGTGCATCCTAAAAAGTTAAAACAAAACAATACAAAATAAAGATATAGGGTTGCTGAGTAAAACTATTGCCATATATGTTAATGTAGCCAGGAAATGGGGGCCCTAAATTCACTCTGTTTTACACTGCATTTGCCCCAAGTAGAAAAACAAATGAGCATGGAACATTTTTTCCCAAGCTTCCAATTTATGGGAAACCCCACCCAGTGGGAACAACAACCAGACCCAAAACTGGTCTCTCTACTCCAGTGGCAGCCTCTTTTTTCATGGCTAAGAAGTGCAGTCCCTATAATCCAGAAAATGAAAAGGCAGAGAGAAAGTGTTAACCTGCTACAAACAGAACAAACCACTGCAGAAAGAAAAAAAGAAAAATAAAATAAATAAATAAATAAATATCCCAAGTTATAAACTAGTAGTTCCAAAGCTGATGTAGAGTTTGGAAGCATCAGAGATGATGGCTCAACAGTAGTATTAATATGTTGCTTGAAGAAAGGATTCTTGATCTTAATCACAGTTAAGTGATTTGTGTACAGTGCTAAAAAATAAATGACAACCTGATGAAAACCATTTATTTAGACTGCCAAATATAAAGTTGCTTCAAAGAGATAAATAAACCTCAATGTTGGTAGAAGCCAAACTTTGCTATGCATTGCAAACAGCAGATAAAAATCTGAATTTTATAAAATGGCTCTTCATCAGAGTAGAAAGAAACTTCTTAAAGTAAAACTCAAAGTGCTCTGTGTTGTTTTAATGTATTTTATTTGAAGAACCGAGATGTTAACGCCACTTTGTTTGTTCTATTAACATCAATATTCAACACTGATAGATTCCAGATGGGATGAGCTGGCGCTTTGGGGAGATGGAACAGGTGGCCTTCTGGAGATTGCCAAATGACAAGTCACAGCAGTACCTCCAGCCAACAGGGATGATGGTGAGGGATGCTGGGAGCTGTTAATTTCATGAATGTTGGAGGGCCAAAGTCTCCCGGTCCAGGGTTATCAAAGTGTAGTATTATGAGAGATGAAATTTAATGAAATAGGGAAATGATGGAACCCAGGAGGCAGAGAATAGATGGGGGTG
This sequence comes from Natrix helvetica, assembly GCF_964273705.1. NCBI lineage: Eukaryota > Metazoa > Chordata > Lepidosauria > Squamata > Natricidae > Natrix > Natrix helvetica. The sequence continues at coordinate 207,495,342 of NC_138552.1, read as the reverse complement.
GGGCCATTCAGAGGTGGTATTTACCGGTTCTCTGAACTTTTCCACTACCAGTTCTCCAGAACTGGTCAGAACCTCCTGAATATCACCTCTGTATGGAACAAATCCACAGGCAATAACTTGGAAGGTATAACAATTAGTAATGAATAACGTTTAGAAAGCCTTTTTTTAGTCACTAGTAGCCTAGGTTATGGAGACAAAAAGCGTTTCCTATATATTGGTTTATTCTGAAAAGGCAGTATGTCTTAAAGTGTCCATTGCTTGGGGGATTGAATAAGATTCCAGAGTCTTTCTACCCACGATAGATCAGGTACAGCTTCAAAATCTGATTAGCCAATCAGAGTGACAGAAAACTAGTCTAAACCACATGGATCATGATGTCGCATCACCTATCCATTTCCAAGAAGAGAATATAAATATGGGCAGCAGATTCTTGGGTGTGCGTGCAACTAGCTTTTCTATGACCAGTGAGATGCAATCTTCACTGTCAGGCCAGCCCAAGAGGTATTTTGCAAAGGTGAAGATATTATATATGGATTAAACCCCTATGAACCTCTGGAATTGGCCAGTCTCTTTTCCGATTTTTTCCCAAAGAGCCTGTTTCCATATGTGAATTTAGACGTGTGTACAAATTCTTCCTCCTACTACAACTACAAACTGAGAATTTGCAGTAAATGTTAATGTGGTGTCCTTGTAGCTAATAAACATGGACTCTTATTCTGGAAAAATCTTTATGCACAACCCTATAAATATGGTCACATCTTCTACCTTTCAAATTGTTTTTTTTTTTTTGCCCAGCCCAGCCTGGAAGATTATTCAGGAGACTGCAGTTTTCTCACATGTTGTTCTTTTGAGAAAACTATAAGGTGGAAGGAGCATTATATGTTTCCAGTCTTGAGTTATTTATAAAACAAATATAAAAGGTGGGGGTAGAAAAAATAATAAATAATTCTGAAGAGTCACTAATAGATAAAACCAGATTTTCAATACAGTTACCCATATCTGAAACAGTGTGGTGAATCTAAAAATCTCAACCTTCTGGTTTTATAAAAGTATACAGCTCTGTGCAATATACTGATCCATCATGATCATTAGCTCTGACTCCAAAGTAAAAACTCCTGCAGATTATGTTTTATAATGTTTAAGAGCCTCGGGCTTGCTTGAAAGCAGTTTATTTTCATCCAGTAACATAGCAATGCTGAATCCCACCTCTTAGTTATGCTACCAATTCCAGTAGATTGCCATTCTCTCAGGAATGACTTGAACAACACTTCCCAACAATGAACAACTATGGCCATTGCTGTGCAGGACACAGGTGTGCAGGTTACCTTAATTGCTCCACCTTCTGTGCATGGATAAAGTTGAAGCGATCCATGAAGATGACGATGAGGAGGAGGAGGGGTGATGGCACTGATGGCATGCACTGAACATAATTCTTGTTCAAGTCAGACCAGTTCTATGTATCATTGCAACCCAAACTGCACCTTGCCTCAGAATCCTTTGAATTTTTGTCTGCTCTGCCCGAGAAAGTGAGAAATGATACACAAGAACCTTGGCTTTGAATAACAGGCCCTTCACGACCTGCTTTGCTAACTGCAGAATCCAAACTGCACCACAGTTTGTTTTCCATATTGGAAAGCAGCTCAGAATGTAGGGACCTTTACCCAAGGGACCAATTGAACTGTAAGGCCTTTTTCAACTGGGTTTATGATCAATTGTGTGAATTGACGTAACTTTCCGTTTGCTGAGGGTTTGTGACTGCATTCTGCCTTGACGTGCTAATCTGAGTAATATACATGCAGCCTGCTAATTTTTAACATTCCCCACAACGTGTGCCTGTCACCTGAACAATCCTCTGTATTCATGCCAGAAGGGTACCATATTGAAGAAGAGCTGACCAAGGTCTGAAGGGCCACAGAAAAAGTACACTTTGGGTGATAATCAACTTTTGTTTTGTTTCAGAACGCTAAAATCTTTGTGAGTCTTGTCAATCACTTAACGGTCAAAGTTTCAAATTGCTGGAAAAGAATTGCTCTAGAAAAGAACCGCACATTAACCAAAAACTGTCTTTCAATGCATGAAGCATCAGCACAAACAAATAACGCTGTCACATAAATGTTTCAGTAAGACTGAACAAAAGTAAACAATGTTACTTGTTTTATTAGCCAAGTCACATTTAGCAGTCTGGCCTAATGGTAATGAGATAGCACTGGCCATTATTCACATATTTAGTTAGTGTTTGCCAAGTGTAAGTTAAGTCCGTTTTTCCCCAAACATGGTCATGCTATTTTATGTAAGCTAGGCTGATTGAACTGTAGACTACCTGCAAGCCAACATACAGTTGCCTGCATCCCAATAATCAGGAGATACATGCAATGCATTCATATCCCTCCAGGCCATGATTAATTTGTTTAATGTATATATTAAATTTATTTGTTAATAGCTTCAGTATAAATTATAGTTAATTTTAAGGCAATTTCTCTTACCTCCCTGCCCCAATTGCTCTCCTAAAATGCCCCTTCCTTTATTAACTGTTCTGGAATGTACTAATGACTATATTGGTATAGCATCTGAAAACAAAATATTGTTGCGTGTATGGGTAGGTTAACATAAGACAAGCAATAAATAGCATCACTAATAGTAATATGTAGTCTAAAATGGGACTTACCATTCTAAAGCAAATTCCAAAAAAGATTAGAGAAAAAAGGAGGAAGTACGCTTCCTTATCAAAAAAACTATATAATAGAGGAATTTGGTTCAGATGGTTATTGCCAGAAGGAATGCTGATTTTCTGGGATGGAAGCCGAGTTAGAATTAAGACAGTGGACGAGGCAGAGGCCTTTATTAAAAAACATCTTTCCCTCCCAGAGGACGAAGATAGCGGAGGTGGGGGAAAAAGCAGCAATGTACAAGATATGGAGAGTGGGGGGCACGGCTCCACCCGGGGGCAGGGAGGAGGGAGCAATATCGAAAAGGCTCAGGTCACAAAAATAAAAATATCTGAAATATTATTGTAATTTTTGATATACTAGAAAGTGACAAAGAAAGAGATGATTGAACATGTTGTTGATATAAAGTAAGAATTCTGTTTATGCTATCCTTTACATGTTATTTTTAAAATTGTAAAAGTGTGAGATTTGGGGGGATTTCTATTGCTAACATGGGAGCTACTAAAATATACTATGTACCCTATTACCTTTTCCCTATAAATGTTTTTAAAACCAATAAAACCTTTTACTAAAATAAAATAAAATGGGACTTGTTTTCTTCTTCCCACTTTTTTTCTGTCCCAGATGTAGTATTAATGCGGGGAGGGGGAAACCATCCTAAAAAGCAGTTTTCTACCATGAAGGATGCTTCTGTTCCCTTTGAAATAATCCGAGTAAAGCTATGAAAAGATTGTGTGCAACTCTAGCAAAACAGATACACCAATTATGCTATTATGTGCTTTAGCAAAAGAGCCTAATTATCTGATTTGGAAAGCATTGTTCAACTATACTAGAACCATCAGGGATCAATATGATAGACACTCTAAACTTAACCCCTTCAGGAATAATGTTGATCTCCTCAATATTACCCAAACATTTTAAGTTTGCATGCACAATGGTTAAAATTGGGATATGCCTCACTTTAACATGGCGTTAGTGAATCCAATGTAGATCTCAGCTTCTGACCAAGGAGGACAAACTCACTTTGACACTGGTACATTGCTAAACCCATACACAACTCCAATCCTGTACTGTGCTACTAAATCTTAGGAGTGCTGCAATTTTGCTTACAAATTTGTTTTTGCAATTATTGATGGAGTAAGGGACAGATGAAGAAGGAACAGCATGGGCTTGATGTGAGTCACTAGGGGCTGATTAGAGGTTTTTTTTACTGAAACCAGCCTAAGATTGTATATTTAACAAATCTGCTTTAAGAGGATACATTTCAAGATTTTGCCCCTTTTATCTACATCTTAAAACCATTGGAATTTTTCTTCATTCTGTTTTAATTGTTAAGTTATTTATTTATTTATTTATTAATAATTAAATTTAATTATTCCTCTTTTTCTTCACATCATTAAGCATTCTATAACATTACCTTAGATTCAAAGAGAAACAAATACAAACTACAGCTAAATGACACAAATGTAGGTGTTAATTAATTAAGTGGTTTAACCCCCTCCGAGATGAACTTAAGAAATCCATTGACATATCCCAATGGTGTAATTCACTTTTTTATTTCAACATCAAAGCTGAGAAAATTTTGACAGATCAGGTATCCTGCTGATTTTTTAAAAAAGCTGTTTGTAACATTCTTTCAAATGTGCAAAAAAAGAAACAAAAAAAGGATTAAACCTTTTTTTTTCATTTAACAAAGCAACTCTAACAAAACAGATACACCAATTATGCTATTATGTGCTTTAGCAAAAGAGCAGAATAATTCAACAAATACATTATGGCACACAAGCCTCATAATAAAGGGAAAACTTTACAATGAAAAGGTAATGTAGTGCACAAAGCTTCATTTTTTAAAAAAAGTACAATAATGTGGCATAAAGCAGCCTGATGGGTTTATTTTCTAACTAGCATCTTTTGACTTAATGTTTATCATAATCCAGCGGGCACTTCAAGATTGAGGAGCAAACGGCTTTGTTTTAAAAGGTGCATTGCAGAATAACATTCCTACTAAAGACAGCTTGGCAGCATGGCAGCATATAAATTCAGGCACATTTGAATGCAAAACAAATAGGTTCATTACAAAAATTCTTTCCAGGACAGTGCAAAATTGTAAAGTCCCTCAAAAGGCAACAATTGTTTACAAAACATCATTCAAGATCAAAATACATCCAGAATTGAATTAAAATGAGAGAATGCACCAATGACAGGAAAAAGGTTTTTGAGCATTAAAAGTATTTTTGGTACCTCTAAGGTTTATATGACAATTATACTTCAACAATGTTAGGCTGATAGCTTAAAAGCATTGCATGAAGTTCAGATCTTCACTAGAGCTCACTTCAGATCTGAAGGATGATGTTACAAAGCCACAGTGCATTTGAAAAGAGCTTTCAGAAGAGCGAGCTTGTAAGGTAGAACAATTGATTCATTTGACTGATTCTGCAAAAAAATATAGTTTGAGATGCAAACGTCCGCTGGCCGAACAGTTGGCTTCTACCTTAGGTGCTAAAAGCAATAACATTAAGAACAAGTGTATTAAACGAAGGCTCAGATTCACACTAAAACATATGGCAAACACTAGCACCAATATCCAGCAAGATTTGGGCATAGAACCACTGTGTGAATGAAGACATACTTTGCAATGCTTATTTAGGTGCCTTTTAAACCAGATGGATGCATTGTTTGATGTAAATAGGAATGCACATTTAAATCGGGGTGATTAATAAGGTTGCGATATATACGATAAAGGCCTAGCTGATTTTCAGTGGCGCTGAATCAACCATCCTGATTTTAACCGGAAGGTTATGGCAATTTGGTGGTGTCCACCTTCTGAAATCACAGCAACATGATTGATTGGGTCTCACAATGATTGCAATTTTTTTCACAGAGAAGCAGAGGCTTTGTTGCATAAGATTATGAGAAAGCTGATTGAGGACAAATAAGGGAAAGGATGACACACTAATTGTTTCACTTTCATGGCATCAAAAAAGACAAGGGAGAGGGGAAACCCAAAAAGTTTAAGCCTGCATGTACAAGTATATGAAAATATTTTTCCAACTTCAGAAAGACTGGTTCTTCAATTGCAGAATGTGCTAGAGCCGTGATGGCGAACCTATGGCACATGTGGCAGAGGTGGCACGCAGAGCTCTGTGGGCACGTGTGCCATTGCCAACTGGTCTTCCGTTTTTCAATGGGCCAGCCAGCTGTTCTTCGCAGGTGCTGGAGCACCAGAAAACAGCCAAAATGGTCTGAAAATGGCCCCCAAATGGCCAAAATAACAGGCACGTGCACTCCAGACAGGTGGTCTTCAGGTTTCCAGGACTCTGGCATGCATACATGCATGCACATTTTGGTTTGGGCACTCAGTGTCAAAAAGGTTCGCCATCACTATACTCAGGGACGTGTGGTCAGGGGAGGCAGGGGAGGCAGAGCCGCACCGCTCTCATCATGAAAATTAAAAAAAAGGGGAAAAGGGAAAAGGCGCTGAGGAGCGTTCTGCACACGTGGTCGGGAATGGGAGCGCTCCGTGGTCCCCTTCATGTTGACTCAGGAGTCAGGAAGGAGGGGAATGGGACCACGTGTGCAGGAGGCTCCTCTAGCCTCAGCCTCCCTCCTGCACACGTCCCATTCCCCGCCTTCCTAAGTCAACATGAAGGGGACCACGGAGCATGAGCCGCGGTCCCGCGGAGCATCCTCCGCGGTCCCCTTCATGTTGACTTAGGAAGGCGGGGAATGGGACGTGCTCAGGAGGGAGGCTGGAGGGATCGTGGAGGAGGGATCGCGCAGCGTGAGCCGCGGTCCTGCGGAGCACGCTCCGTGGTCCCCTTCATGTTTACTTAGGAAGGCGGGGAATGGGACGTGCGCAGGAGGGAGGCTGGAGGGATCGCGGAGGAGGGATCGCGCAGCGTGATCCGCGGTCCCGCGGAGCACGCTCCGTGGTCCCCTTCATGTTGACTTAGGAAGGCGGGGAATGGGACGTGCACAGGAGGGAGGCTGGAGGGATCGCGGAGGAGGGATCGCGCAGCGTGAGCCGCGGTCCCACGGAGCACGCTCTGTGGTCCCCTTCATGTTTACTTAGGAAGGCGGGGAATGGGACGTGTGCAGGAGGGAGGCTGGAGGGATCGCGGAGGAGGGATCACGCAGCATGAGCCGCGGTCCCGCGGAGCACGCTCCGTGGTCCCCATCATGTTTACTTAGGAAGGCGGGGAATGGGATGTGCGCAGGAGGGAGGCTGGAGGGATCGCGGAGGAGGGATCACGCAGCATGAGCCGCGGTCCCGCGGAGCACGCTCCGTGGTCCCCATCATGTTTACTTAGGAAGGCGGGGAATGGGATGTGCGCAGGAGGGAGGCTGGAGGGATCGCGGAGGAGGGATCACGCAGCGTGAGCCGCGGTCCCGCGGAGCACGCTCCGTGGTCCCCTTCATGTTTACTTAGGAAGGCGGGGAATGGGACATGCTCAGAAGGGAGGCTGGAGGGATCACACAGCGTGAGCCGCGGTCCCGCGGAGCACGCTCCGTGGTCCCCTTCATGTTGACTTAGGAAGGCGGGGAATGGGATGTGCGCAGGAGGGAGGCTGGAGGGATCGCGGAGGAGGGATCGCGCAGCATGAGCTGCGGTCCCGCGGAGCACGCTCCGTGGTCCCCTTCATGTTTACTTAGGAAGGCGGGGAATGGGACGTGCACAGGAGGGAGGCTGGAGGGATCGCGGAGGAGGGATCGCGCAGCATGAACCGCGGTCTCGCAGAGCACGCTCCGTGGTCCCCTTCATGTTTACTTAGGAAGGCGGGGAATGGGACATGCGCAGGAGGGAGGCTGGAGGGATCGTGGAGGAGGGATCGCGCAGCGTGAGCCGGCGTCCCACGAGCACGCTCCATGGTCCTCTTCATGTTGACTCAGGAGTCAGGAAGGAGGGGAATTCCCCTCCTTCCTGACTCCTGAGTCAACATGAAGGGGACCGCGGCTCACGCTAATGACGTCACCAGCCTCACCAGCCGTAAAGCTCACCGCACGTCACTGACTATACTAGAGGCATGTAACTGATTAAGGTCTTGTCAGTTTCAGATAGCAGGCAGGTATTAATCAAGGTCACAGTGTGGCGCTTGTTAACTTGCTGTTGGCACTCATAGGGGAGTGCTGCACTCTGGAGAAAAGCTGCTCAGGAAGTGATAGTTTGTAGATAGTCAAAAAGCCAATGATATTTGATTTTTAAGGCTGTGCCTGCCAGGCAGAGGACCTGAAGGCAAAAAGGAGGACATGCCCTCCTTTTGCCAAGTAATCTTATATTTGTACTCTTGTTCCAGAACTGCTTTGGAACTTAATCTGTGTCCATTTTTCTCCTGACTATCAAAACGTCACGAAAGGTGAATATTTTTTAGCTGGAGCCTAAGAAGACAATCATGGGAGGGACTGCCTTATTTGCACAAAACATAGGGCAATCTTGTCTCAAGGGCTTAAAGAGCAGAGAGAATCCTGTGCTATCTACAGCCATGGGATTGCGTCTGTTAATTAAAGGTGGTGTGTATAAGAGCATAAAGACATCAGAGTGCCTATCACCCCTGCCCTACTGTCCCCATTTATTTGTATTAATTTATTTTGTTCATATCAATGTTTATATTTATACCTGCTATCTTGTACATGTTTGACAAAGTAATAAATACAAATACAGATCTGTGTTCTCCCTCCATTTTCCTCTCACTGAGATTCCTTCATGGTGGAGAATTCTCAATAGTCCCCAAAATTACAGATGTATATGTGGCTGAAAAAGCAGAATGGCTGTTGCCATTTCACTGAAGGGCACAATTCATAACAACTACGTCTCTTCACCCAGGAAAAAGTGATCAATCTTTTTATAGATGTGTTGCGAGTAATGGGAATTTGACCAGAGGGGCTAAATATATCCTGCAGTGCCCCAAAAGAGAAGGGCTGGGGGCAATGTAGATGGTTGGCAAGAAATCGGCCTGAGCTAGAATCCACAATAGCACTCAAATTTAAAGAAAGGATTTGCACACACAAAAAATTGCCCTTATAAAAGCCCATATAAAAATTTACACTTCCCTCTTTTTTCCTTTGTGCCTCTAATTCAGAGATGTCCAACTTCAGCAACTTTAACACTTGTAGACTTCAACTCCCAGAATTTCCCAGCCAGCAAGGTGGGTTACAAAGCCATATTTGATTACTATTAGGAACTCATTTGAGGCAATGTCCTTTGGATTGAACAAAAAGCAGAATTAGCTGCCATGAAAGTCCTTTGTTGAAGGACAAGGTTTTAGTGTGTTTTTACTCCTAGACCAAGTGAAGACTGTCTTGTCTCTCAGGAATATAAAATTTTATATGCAGTAATGATTTTAACAATCGCTAAGCCTTAGGCACACATGATTGCATATGAGAGAAGATAACTGAAAAGGGTTTTTCCCCCCTTGTGGTTTTGTTGTATTTTAACCTGTCGACTGATTATACAGAAGAGCTACATTCAGTTGTCTGATAGGTGAGCTTTGCATGTGTGTATTATATGCACAGAAACACACACATTGCATTCAGTAAGGTGCTTTCAACAAACAATAGCAATAAGGATAATACAATGTTTCCAGCAAACTAACAATAATGACAACTAGATATTTTTCTTAAGTTTCACACATTTAACAAAAAGCGATTTCAATTCCCAAGCCGGGCCTGTCCCAGGTATGCTGGCATTAAAACTAAAAACATCTCACATTCCCGTGCTAAGGGCCTAGTCCTATCCCTTGACATTTCCGGATTCCTTATTTGCATCCCTTTTGCCTGATAATCTGTCAGGGCAAAATCATGGTTTCTGTTAGGAAAATGGATGTAGTGTGCATTACTTAAATAGACTGAGACCAATTTTAATCTTTTGCATTGTATGAGGATAGACAGAAACTGAATTATGGTTGTGTATATCTACTCAGAAGTCTAATCAATTGGTGTACAAAGGACCTATTGAGGTCCTGTACTTGAAATGTTCACCATTCACTCAGATGGGGAGGAAAGCTTCCAAGCATTCTTTCTAGGTCTTAGATGGAAGCTCCAAACCAGCAGAAGTGAATGGGGAGGGGGGGGGACACAACCAAAGCAACAAATACACTGAAATATTTCTACCCTTAAGGAACCAGTAGAAAAATAGCAAAAGTGTTTTCCCTTATAAAAATAGAAATACTGAATTATATTACTGTAGCCTGATCTTATGCTTGTCTATTCAGAAGTATGTCCAATTGCATTCTATGGGGCTAAACTCCCAGTTAAAATACCTAGATATGCAGTTAACAGCTGGGTATAAATGATTAAAATTTGCTTTCTACAAGAACTCTTTGTGTTGTTAATATATCATGCAATATATTACAATATAATATGAATCATGTAATATATCGTATATACAGCATATATACAGTGTGGGCATTTTGTCTTATTTCAAAGGATACAGCTGTACCCATTTTTGGCAAGGCACTTCATATCAAATGTCAAAACAGGACCATTGGTTTTTGTTCTTTTTATATTTTGAAAATAGGTACTTTGTGCGTTTAATAAAAGGCAAGGCCACTAGCAATGAAGCTCAAGCTAGAAGTGTTGGCATGAGCACTTTAAAAACAGGAGGAGATTCACAACATTTGGGCATATTAATTTAGGAAGGGAATACATTTTAACAAAAGTGGTTACTGTCGATCATTTGTAGATTTTGACCTGCCCTGGCCTAGATGTGTGCGCTTCGCTTTGGAAGGGGTCAATATGGGCCAGACCCAAAGGTGACCTCAACTGCAGTGCAAAACTTTCTTGTCCTTTCTTCATTGTTCTCTCACCACTAGTTGTGACTCAACATAAAGTTCTGTTGTTTTGTGTCTAGAGATTCTCAGTCACTCAGATCATGGTTGTCCCAAAGGTGTTTTTTTTTTTCAAAAGGCAACTGGTTTTTCTTTGAAGACATTTCGCTTGTCATCCAAGATGACAGTTCTTCTTCTGTCATCCAAGATGTCAATTCTTCTTCAGTTCTTCTCTGGATAGTGGGGAATGGAAGGATTCATCTGAGAAGCAAAACATTTTCAAAGAAGAACCCAGAAAGTCCAGTTGCCTCTTGTAAAAGCACCTTTGGGACTCTGTTGCTTTGGCAGATATTAGGGAGCATCATATGCAAATCTAGGACCTTGCTCAAGGAGGCAGATGACTTTCCTACTGTGGAGCGCTGATTGGATTGAATAGACATGGAGTTTTCTGAAAGTTAATTTCAGATACCACCTAAATATGTGCAGGTGCAGCTCTCCCACAAAGTTACCTCCAGTGGAAAGCAGGCGAGTAGAATAGCCAGACCATTCCATTCCTGGCGGTTGGCAGCATGGGCATAATTTTTCACATGATCAGTTGGGTTTTCATAGTTCAAATGTGACCTGTCAGTTAAGGTATGAAGTAGATGGTGTAATTATATTTTCAGCCAGATTCACAATTAGGTGATTCACAATTAATTGATACAATTTCATATTTTAATTGAGCTATGGTCTATTTCTATTAGATATTGTAATGGTCAGCACAGAAATTCACCCTGAGACAGATATGGGGAGAAATCTGTTACCTTTGGACCTTCATTGAGAATTTAGCAGGGCCAATGAATTGAATTATGCCAGTTTTTAAAAATGATAATATGAATTTTCCATCCATGTGCTTACCCTTACTATGGTAAACTCTGTAGGGCTGAGCCATCCCCCCTTAGCATCTCACAGTTATCTTCTCAAGGTAAGTGAGGGGCTTTTCTTCCTGAAATAAACTGGAGCATCCTACAAAGTTTGAGAGGGTAGATTAATCTATTTGAAAATTGTATAGGTGTCACTGAAAGGAATGAATCCCAACAGGGAAAACTTAAATTCATATTTTCTCTTCTCTTTTCTCTTAATTTTTTTTTTTTAAAATGGGAGTCTAACAGAATCTTAGTCCTTAACCACCATTGCTTTGTATACTGTATCTGGGTGGTGCACTTTTCTTGTATCCACCAGACAGCCAATAAATGTTACATGTAAACATCACCTACTCAACTCAGCTGGGATTTTTGCCCAATTGATTTAAAAATGAAAGATCATCCAACTTCTCTATATGATACCAGCAAACAGAGTACAGGAATCCTCAAGCCTGTGTTTTGCTAACACAAACAAACTGTGTTTTTTTTTTAAATGAAACTATTATGTCCAAAATTATAATGTTCTGCCATGAACGAAGTTGACCAACATTGTTTTGGGAACCAGTGGTGATTGTTGAGTATTGGAGTGCTTAGACATGGTACCAGTTCATCTAAGCCTGGCGTTTTTTGATGGGATGCTCAGAATCCTGTAGGCTGTTTGTAATCTGAATTCAGACTGCTTCTTGCACAGGTTCTTCTTCCTGTTTGTTCACATAGCAAGGTGGTAAGGAATGCATTGAAGCAGGTGCCATGGCCAGCTGGTTTGAAATCTCCTCTTCATTGTGGGGTGTGCTCCTAGCTGCAGGAGCATGCAGGCGGTGGGCATCCAGCATTTCCAGCAATAAGTCGTAAAGTGGGACCACATTCTTGCACTTCATGTTATAGAGGTGCTCCATCCCTTTATTGCTATAGAGGTTCACATAGAAATAAAAATAAATACCATTATCCCATGAGATTCCACGTTTGACTCACCTATTGCTTGGGGATTTGTTTTGAAGGATGCAAAGCATGTTCAAATATACTGATGAATAGCCTGTCTAAGTGGGACAGTAAAACGTAGATTCTGGATTATACTAGAAAAGCAGCAAGCTGACTATGGAGAACTTATTCATTTAATTAATTAAATGTAGGGTCCATCCAATTCCAGATTACTCTGGGTGGCTTACAGTTTAAAGAAAGAAAAAGAATCATGCACATCTGGGGGGGGGAATACAAAATAAAACACCCAACATGAGCTCAACCTACACCCTACCCAAAACCTGGAAGAATAACAGGAATTCAAAAGCTTCTGGAATTCATTGGGGAGGGAACTGTACACATTTCAGTGGAGGGAGATAGTACTCCAGAGAGGAGGCATCCAAAGGATGCAAACCTCAGATTAGTACCCCATTTCAGGAACAATGGTACTATAGCACTTTTTAAGCACAGAATTAACTAATCCCATTTGACGTTTACAGTGCGTTTGAAAATACTTGGGCACTGTATAATGGATGGATCTGGAATGAATGAAAAATTGAAAACTTAGAGCAAACAAAAGAATGCAATGACAGAAGTGTAACATGAAGTACATTTGGCTGTCATAATAAAATTAGCACATTTACCATTGCACTATCCAAAGTAACTGAGGTCAAACCCAAATAAATCTTGAGAACATTATCTGACACATCTCCCTTTGCCATTTGTAGCACAAATGGATGCTGAAGTTTAAATGATTTCCAGCCTTCTAGCAGCTCTCAGGGGATTTAAAATATTGGCAAACTTTACTGTGAACTGTCAATTTTCCTATGATTCTTATCATTCCCTTAAGTTTAACCATGATAGCACATTTCAGGAAGGGGTCTCTTTTACACAGAAGACAGCACCAAGCAGCCATGTGCTAAAGCCCGATGGGTAACCACTCACCTCATGTGCCTGATGTGGGAAAGGATGAGGAGAAGCTGAGCCAAGCGCCTATGTTGCTGCTGCTGGGAAAGGCCGGATTTGGCCATTAAATGCATCAAAGTGTCGGTAATTTTATCCAGAACATGATGGATATGCTCTTTTTCCTCCAGGGATTTCAAGGTGCTAGAAAGAAATGTGTAGATCCCTGTGGGAGGAGAGGCGGGTAGGGGAGAGGAGGAGAGGAGAGGGGAGGGGAGGGGAGGAAAGAAGGTGAGAGGAGAGGGGGAAAAGAGGAGAGGAAGTGGGGAGAAGAGGAGAGGATGCCTAGCTTTATCAAGATATTATAGCAGATTTATTGATTAGTCTAATGAATGTATCATATAAAATGATAAAACAATAAGGTGATATAAAATATTCATTTTATATCATATCATATATAACATCATATAAAATGATAAAACAACATAGTGATATAAAATATTCATTTAAATAATCTGGTAAGATCATCCTTAGCAAGCTGATCACAATCTGATCTAGATAGATAATTCTCAATTGAATGGCTTTAGCTACAAATGTAGCAGTCTTTCTTACTACCCATGTATTTGAACCTTGGGGGAAGTACAATAAGCTTTTTGATGGGGTCACAATGGACTGTCAATTAGTAATTTTAAATGCCTTTCTATGGCTAAAACATACAGCTGGCAATCAAAAAAGAAATGAGTGACCTAGTAAGATGATTATTACCGGAGTGCAATTTATCTGTTAGAAAGGTTTTTTTGTTTTAAACATAGTACAGTTGACCAGCACACTTTGTTCACCTTCAGAAGGTTAAACAAGGAAGGTACTACAGAAAGAAGCTTAGTTTTGTATACATGTACCTGAGAGTAAGGCCCACAAAAGTCAATGAGTCATCCTTCTCAATAGGAAGAAAGGAACAAATGTTCAAGGCAACCTTCCTCAATCTGGTACCTTCCAGATGAGATGGGACAATAGCGTTTGAAGTTCTGGAAGTCTGAAGCCAAACATATCTGGAGGGTACCAGTTTACAGAAGATTTTCTCAAACTCTCAGTGAACTAAAATCAGGGGTGGACTCAGGGCCAGATTTATATGAAAAGAGGCCCTAGGCTATTCCACTTATGGGGCCCTTTCACCTCCCATTTTTAAGTTTGTAAATTACATGAGAGATAATAAAATACATCATTATTGTGATATATATCAATATATTAAATGAAACATGTTGTAATTGGTACTAACCTTTATAAAAAAAATGTGGCATGGATAATAAATAAAAATAAAAGGCCCCTCTTGATTTTGAGGCCCTAGGCTGAAGCCTAGTTAGCCTATAGGAAAATCCGGCCCTGGGTGGACTGCTGCGGGTTCAGAGGGGTTTGGAAGAACCTCTACCTAAGATTCTGTGCAGTTCGCAGAACCCCCAAATCCCACTCCTGGCTGGCTCCGCCCACCCCACCTCACCCCTCTCAGGAGTCCCCAGGTGGTTTTGGATGCAGGTAAGTGAAGGGCGTGCACGGAGGCTCGGGAAGGTGAAAAATGCACCTATTGGAAATTTGGGGCCTCCAGAGGGCCTCCTGAACCTGGGGAGGCCGTTTTCACCTTCCTGGAGGCTTGAGGAAAATCTCCAGAGCCCGGGGCAGCAAAAATCCCCCCCCCCCCGCTGTGGTGCAGGAGACTGACTAGGCTATGCCCACCATGGCCAGGCCCACCCAGCAACCGAGCAGAGAACCCCTTGCTAAAATTTTTGAAGCCCGCCCCTAAATGAAAACAAATCACAACAAACTTGAAAAATTGCTTTAACACTAATAAATATTATACAAAAATAATATAATTTGAATTGAGGTTCTGACATATCTTCTGACATAGAAGAAAATAACTGTATGACTATTAACAAGCCTAGCAGTTTAGCACCGATCAAAACATTTTGTGATAAGATGCATTTATTTGTTTGCTTGATTTTCATAGCTGCCCATCTCAGTGAATGACTTGGGGAGGCTTACAATTCAAAGATGGCACAACCTTGCCATATGGCTTTAAAGAGCTCCTCCAAATGAAATAACATCCTTATGTGACTTATTGGCATGTCAGTCTGACATATTGAATCACACATGATCAGCCTATGGCTCAACAAAGTGAATAAATCATGATTAAGTTAATCATAAGTTTCTGACCATTATGATGGCCATTATGGTAACAAAGCATTCTCTCAGAGATGGTCATTTTTGAAACAACAAGCCTTTTATTCAGAGCACAAAAAAAAGGAACAGAAAGAAAAGAGAGAACCTAACATAAACATTGATCACTCTCACATTAAGAAAATCACATTGTCACAGGCTACATGCCCCTTTATCAGATCATCAGTATTCTGGCTGTACAGCTCAGACTTTGCAGCTGGGTGCTTGGACTACAAGCTGAAATGCATCAACTCCAGAGAATTCCTATAAAAGTCAGTCCATCTCTTTCACAATATAGGAGAGAGCAGACTAGAAGCCAAGTTCTTAGTGCCATCAGTTTATGTGCTGAGTATATGCATGCTCTTTTTTATTTCTCTTACTCTCCAAAGCAAACAATTTGAAATATACATAAACTTAGGTCTTTGGTTTAATTTTCTGACCTTATTTCCTGGTTTCAGGAAATTATTCCCATTCTAAAGAAAGTTACTTATGCGGACATAAGATAATCAAGTGCAAAGAACATCCTACTAGAGATCTAAATCTAATGCAAAATACAATCGTTATAAGGTTCCTAAATAAAATCAAAGTATTTATTTTGGGCGGAGACTCTTGCTTATGGCTATAAGCAGTGGTGCTATGGCAGCAGGAGGCTCTGCCCACCCGCCCGGATGTCATCCCATCCCATTTTTCACGCTCTGCACATATGCAGAAGGTCCTGCACATGCGTGCTCACATTTGTGAATTGGTAGCGAAGGTAAGTTGATTTCACCCCTGGCTATAAGCTATGGCACTCAGAAGAGTCCAGTGTGATGTTGCAGAGTCACTTTAAAATGAGATGGGCAGCAAATACATTTAATAAATATGATGTTGTATTTTTATGAAAAAGATAACATTATGTAATTAAATGGCCAGTAGTTATGCATAGTAATCAACATCATCTTTGTTACTGAAATGACATCATCTTAAGCTGTTGTATTAATACTTGGAGAAATTTCACTTTTGGTGTCTTGAATTGCAGAGGATATGTGTAAATACCTGTTTGGGATCCACTACATTTAACCCATTTTAATATGTACCCCATCAGCATGTTTGTCAGATCTCTTCCCTCTCTCTTCCCCCAATTTTTAGTTGGACAGGACTGGGCAAGTTAAAATACATAGGTGGTGAATTGTATTGACCTTCACAAGACATTAATTGTATAGATCTGTAGAGATTTTTTCACTTAGAACTGTGGGGGATTGTGTTATGGACATTTAAGATAAAGTAATTTATGATTCTAACCAAATTATTTTAGCAGGCTGTACTATATTTATAAAAAAATATAAATTGCTTTTAAGGGTAATTCATTTTAATTGGAAATAACCTCTGTTCACTTTGGGATTGGTTCTCGGGACAAAGTAAATATATTATGCATTATACATGATAATTGTATGTTGGATTTAATCCTGCTTTTTCTTTATGAGTTTATATCAATAATATAATGTGTAGCCTGGCTCTAATGTAATTTAACTGCAGTGGTACTATGTTGCTTTTGATTGCCTTAGTCCGAGAAAGCCATTCAAAGTTCATTTTCTTCCTCTTGCTCTTGATTTTCTTAATCACAATAACTGCTGTGAATGCTGTCTTGTCTTCTAACAAATCTTTCTCTTCAAGCAGTTTCTAAAACAAAGTATGCTTCTCAGTGCTGTATCTTGTTCTTATTTAACATTAGTGTTGTTCTCCTATTTTGTATATATTAATGGTGGTTTTGTTTTGCTTTCTGCGAAAACAGAAGCACTTTCTGCATAATCTGTTCAGAATGCTGATGCCACAATAACTTGTGTTGTTGGTTGCTTTGACTACAGCAGTTTCAATCCACAGAGAGTAGGCTAATGACAATAAAACAACACTCAACAAAAATGACTAATATGCTACCCCATAACGACCTAACATCGAAGTGTTAGTTGTAAACAATAAGGGCCAGTTACTATCCTAATAAGATGTCCTTGGAGGTAAGAATTCACTATGGGAGTCCCTGTGGATTCTATTCCACTAGTTGTTGCCGACTATAGGGGATGGTGCTCATTTCCATTTCAAGGACATTGAGCCAGTGCTTCCAAAGATATTACTGCGGTCATGTGGCCAGAATGACAGTATAGAATGCTGTTACCTTCCCACCAAAGTGGTACCTATTTATCTACTTGCATTTGCATGCTTTTGAACTGCTAGGTTGGCAGGAGCTGAGGCTGAGACAGGAGTCCACCCCATTGTATGGTGCTCGGATCTCAAACCTGGGCTGCTGGCTTTCCAGCTGACAAGCTCAGTGTCTTAATTACTAGCTACCATGCTGCCCCAATGATGCACTATACAGAACATATTTTTGAGTATTGTTACTCTAGAACAAGATGGTTTTCCAAAACATTGTCTTAGCTGTAAAGACAAGTCACTGTACGAACAACAATCAAATGACTACTACTACTACTACTACTACTACTACTACTACTACTACTACTACTCGTGCCATATCCATCATCGGACATTGGCAATCATGTTGGTGGTCTATTTTTATCAACAGCTGCACAAAAAAGTGCTGTTGAGTTTTGTCCAAACCAGTCCCTTAGATTGTTAAGCCATGGTGTACTTTTTCTGCCTGTATCTCATTTGCCTTCAATCTTTCCTTGGAGGATTAACTGAAGTATGCCGTATTTTTCTGGGTGTCTCATCACACATCACAAGAAACTACACAGAAGAAAATATTTTCTTCCTTTACTTGTCTCTATGGAATTTCCTATTTTGTTCAGAACAGCCCAAAGATGTACATAGAGTGTTTTTTTTTTTTTATGGAGCATGGGTGGCAGCGAGGGAGAGGAGAGAATACAAAACTTTCCATTCTTGAACACCTGAACTACAGTAGCCACTGTCCATGGTGTCAAAGTCAAATAACAAATAAGGCCAATATCTTAGAAATTACTTTATTTTCTTTCACACCTCAGATAATCTACTCAGACATATACATGTAGTCCTTGACTTACAGCCATTTGTTTAGTGACTGTTTGAAGTTACAACAGCAGTGAAAAAAGTGACTTATGACCATTTTTCATACTTATGATCATTGTAGCAGCCCATCCCATGGTCACATGATCAAAATTTGGCTGTTTGACAACTGACTCGTATTTATGACGGTTGTGGCATCCCAGGGTCATGTGATCACTTTTTGTGACCTCCTGACAAACAAAGTCAATGGGGAAGCCACATTAACTTAACAGCCTTGTTACTAACCTAACAACTGCAGTGATTTACTTAAGAACTGTAGCAATAAAGGTCGTAAAAGGGAAAACATTCACTAAACAACTATCTCAACTAGCAACAGAAATTTTGTGCTCAGCTGTGGTTCTAAGTTCAGGGCTATTTATATATCATATCAATGATAAAAGGACAGAGAAATAGAACAGAAACTTGACAGGTCCACAACACAATGCCAGGGATCAAAGGACTCACCTTCACAGAACCATCTTCTGGAATCAATCTTCCAAATAAGAATGGCCTATAATATGGTGCAAAAGGGACATGGTGGCTCAGTGGCTAAGACACTGAGTTTGTCAATCAGAATGGTTGGCAGTTTGAATCCCTAGCGCCATGTAACAGAGTGAGCTCCCATTACTTTGTCCCAGCTTCTGCCAACCTAGCAGTTTGAAAGCATGTAAAAATGCAAGTAGAAAAATAGGAACCACCATTGCTGGGAAGGTAACAGCATTTCATGCGCATTCGGCATTTAGTCATGCGTCCACATGACCACGGAGATGTCTTCGGACAGTGCTGGCTCTTTGGCTTTGAACGGAGATGAGCATTGCCCCCTAAAGTCGGGAATAACTAGCACAAATGTGTGATGGGAACTTTACCTATAATATGGTGCCACCTAATAATGCTAGGCAGGATACAATGGTTGTGCTATCTGAAGCCACTGAGATATCCAAGAAAAACATAATTACATTCTTCCATCCTTCTCCTGGAATAAGCCATCCATTAGGTTAAGTTGTAACTTTAAAGACACATGTCTTACTTACCAGAATTGAGCAGGATGATAGATTTAAGGCATACAAATTCTTCCCCCTGGACGTTCATCATTCGAAAGCGAGAAGAAGTGGCCAGCAGCATGTCAAATATTTCTACCATGCCTTCAACGCATTTTCCTTGATTCCTGTAACAACAAATAAGACTCTATGTGTGTGCATGAATGTTCAACAAAGAGAGCTGAAATAGTCATGTGCCATTTGTCCAAGTCAGGAGTCTCCAAACTTGACAACTTTAAGACTCAGTCAGCCCAGCTCATTCATAACCATTCCCATGCTAACATTTGAATTTGGATACAGATGTTGGGCAAGGTAAATACTAGATTGCAGAAAACAATGGAATGGTGTATACAAGCAAGCAATTCATAAATGCAACCATCCATTTTAAAATTCCCTTGATTCCAATACTGTAATCCAAATACATATATTCGAGAAAATTCCATTTTCATTTCAAAATTCCAATCATTGAATAACAACTATACAAATAATGCCAATTTAATTTTTGCCTTATCACCTACTCTTCCTATTCTATGCACAAATAGCTTACTGTCGTAGAAGCTATCAGATATTTTTTCCTCCAACTATCCTGTCTACACAACAAGGCTGGAAATTTACAGTCATTGCAAAGGCTTTCAACAACGCAACAAGGCTGGAAATTTACAATTACTGCAAAGGCTTTCAACATTAATCCTGACCATGTAGCTATGATAAAGCTGCATGATTTTTAATTCTCAAAAATGCATTTTTAAAAAGATGTTCCTATAGTTTGCTATAGATAGAAGATTGCTTAGAAAAAGTTTCAGCCAAATGTCCTATATTACTTAGCTTTCCTCTTTTGCATAGCTTTCAAATCTTGGTTCAAAAATTTCTGTTTGGTGATGTCCCAACACATTACCTACTGTGAGATAGTAAATCACATCATACAGTCGGAGGCAGACATTTCATCCAAGTGAATGAATGCATTTTCTTATACAAAAGTAAATGGACATATTTTAAGTGTGTGGTTAGAGAAGTTTTACAAATAGTTTCTTTCCAAAAAAAAGGGGATGATTAACAGCAATTATTTATGACTTAGACTTCTGAGCAAATATTCAAGTAAGTAGCCAGCCAATGTCTTAACGTTCCTGAAAAAAGTACATTTTTTAAAGACTGAAAACAATCCTTAAAGTAAATCAATGCCTTTGGAAGGAGTTTCTGCTGCTTCAGGGAGTGGTAACGTTTCTATTGAGTCTTCCAACTAGACCTTATTCTGGTACATGATAAATAAATTCTGCAAAATATCATCCAAAGGGCAGAGATTGGGCTGTGTCCGTGTGATCCAGTAACCAGGGAATCGGGTTAGGGTTGTTCACTGCCTAACTCTCTCAAAAGCAGTGTGAGTCTGATCCCTGAATAGATTCACTTTTGCCAACTTGGATGCCTGAGAACAAAGAACAACATAATTCCTTTAATTAGTTGACAGGAGAATGTGGTGGTGGGGTGGTGGGGAACTCCTGCATTGAGTCACTGCTCTGCCTTGCCTATCCCCTGAAAGGATGATAAAAAGATGCACGCCAGCAATTTTGCAACAAGATGGTTTTTATTATACTGCCACCACTCCTAGCTGTTTGTTGCCGTTAGGATGGGAGACTGGGTTAATTTAGGATTGGTGGCTTTCACTGCTTTCAGACTTTTGCAATTCTTCCCAAATGCAGGCGAACCTAGACGTATCGATTTCATGTGTGAAATTGACAATGATTCATTCTATTTCCTTTACTTTTCAGAAGGGGATCAGCCAGTTGCAAAGGAACAATTACTGTTCCAGTGGAGTGGGTGGGTCCCCCTGTGACTCGGGTCCCAAAATGAGGAGAGTAATGGGTGCTTTCATTTCAGGAGCTAAGTGGCAAGACCTCTCATCAGCGGGGAAGCCAGACTACCATGAAATTCAAGTTATCAAATTCTGCAAAAGAAAAGATTGACTTCACTGGGTTTTCAAATATATTGCGGACAAGCATGTAGCTTTTTGGCCTATGTGGAAGCTACTTGGAATTAGGCTCAGTGAGATGCTGCCCACCCATCTGGATAATGAGGTTCTCCTCTTGGAGGTATTTGCATTATCTCAAAACTGTTGCTACAAGAGTGGCAAATACAATTTAAATAAAGATGTTTAAGTAATGCTAATTGTTTTCAAAAGCAATTTAAAAAAAAACCTGGAGATAAAAGCAGTAGACTCGCCCACCTCTTTCTGCAAAAGGGGTTTTAGCAAAGGCAATTCCAAGTCCCAAATCCATTAGTGACAGTAGCAATTTCCACATTCTGGCCACAATTGGGATAGCAAATATTATCTCCGAGAATAAACAGGGAGCAGGGAGAGGAAGCATGAAGACTTTGTAGAAAGTGATCTACAATGACTTGACGTGGGGCAGTGGTTTTCATTCCACAAGAACAGGTACAGTCTAGTTTTATTTCTTTGGCAGCTCATATGGACAGCTCATCCCAAATTAAATGCTTCAAATAAAATATCTCTTCCCACACTGCATTTATTTTCCTAATAAGCTGTTGGTAAACGGGAGACCATATTCATTCTCTTCTTTACATTAAGAAATTAAACTAGCAATATGGTGTTCTTTTACCATAGAACTGGAGGCATTTTAGAGTTGGAATTAGGGTCAAGGGTGATATTTTAAAGCAGCATCTCCCATTCCTACTTTAAAGTTTTCAAACCTCCTCAGAACAGTTTGAATATCCTCCCCTCAAAGGGACCATCTTATCAACAAACTTCAGTAGCATGGTTTTAAAGTGGAAGAAGGATACAAATGCATGCTGAAGTTGCATGCAGTCCTATAAATGACTCACTTGGCCTGAGGGTATGTATGTAATGCATAGGTGGATATAATCTTGAGAGTCTATTTTATACAGGCAGCATAATGGAATAGATTTACAGCACCAAGAAAACTGATGCGAAATAATATGTGATCTTTTGTATTTGGTGTCCTCAAATACTGTGTTAATAGTAGATCAATTTACCCAAGCCTCTAATCCAACTACCCATTGTCTGGGTAGATAAATATAGTAACAAAGCAGTTATAAAATCAATTCTGTATCTTTCTAACTCTCTAAGCTTTTGCCTAAATCTAGGAGAATTGTTTGCAGCTACAGGTGCATTCTCCTTCCATTCCGCCCTCGGGTAGAGGACCTGGTGGTCGCATGGAATAATGCGACTACCGGGGCCTTGAACCGGGTGGCGCCTTTGCGGCCTCTCCGGCGGCAACGATCCACCCTGGCCCCTTGGTTTACCGAGGAGCTAAGGGTGATGAAGCACCACAAGAGATGCCTAGAGAGTCGTTGGAGATCCTCCCGTTCCGAATTTGACCGAACACAGGTACGAACCCATTTAAGGACGTACCTTGTGGCATTGAGAGCGGCCAAATGTCAATATTGTGCCGCTCTCATTGCATCCGCAGAGAACCGCCCTGCCGCCCTGTTTCGGGTGTCCCGCTCCCTCCTGTTTCAGAGGCCGCGGGAGGCCCCTTTACAGGGTAGGGCAGAGGAATTTGGGAAATATCTGCAGGATAAAATCGCTCAAATCCGGAAGGATTGGGTCCCTTTCAGTGGTCTAGTGGAGACGTCCATGGCGAGTCTTGAGAGACCAGTCTGGGAGGAGTTTGACTTGGTTGCCATCGAGGATTTGGACAGAATGCGTGGACGACTGCGACCTACCACAAGTTTACTGGACCCGTGCCCCTCCTGGCTTGTACTGGCATCCTGGGAGGTTACACGTGACTGGCTCCTGGGCCTAGTGAACGCTTCGTTGGGTGAGGGGTCTCTTCCGGCCGCCTTGAAAGAGGCGGTGGTGAGACCCTTGCTCAAGAAGCCTTCCCTGGACCCTACGGAGCTGGCCAATTATCGTCCTGACTCCAACCTTCCCTTTTTGGCGAAGGTTGTAGAGAGTGTGGTGGCTTATCAGTTTCCACGACATCTGGAGGAAAATGATTATCTAGACCCGCGCCAGTCCGGCTTTCGCCCCGGGCACAGCACGGAGACGGCCTTGGTCGCGTTGGTGGATGATCTCTGGAGGGCCAGAGATAGGGGTTGTTCCTCTATCCTGGTCCTATTAGATCTCTCGGTGGCTTTTGATACCATCGACCATGGTATCCTGTTGCACCGACTGGAGGGGTTGGGGGTTCGGGGCACCGTTTTGCGGTGGTTCGGCTCCTACCTTTCCGGCTGGACGCAACGTGTGTTGGCAGGGGAGCAGAGGTCGACCCTAAGCCCCCTTACTTGTGGGGTGCCACAGGGGTCGGTCCTCTCGCCACTCCTGTTCAACACATATATGAAGCCGCTGGGTGAGATCATTCGTGGTTTCAGGGTGGGATATCATCTGTACGCTGATGATACTCAGCTGTACATTTCCACCCCGAACCACCCCAACAAGGCCGTCGAAGTGATGTCCTGGTGTGTGGAAGCCGTATGGGTCTGGATGGATGACAACCGACTCAAGCTCAACCCCTCCAAGACGGAGTGGCTGTGGGTTCCGGCCCCCCGGTTCAACCAGTTAATTCCATCTCTGGCCATCGGGGGTGTACAACTGGCCCCCGTGGAGCGGGCGCGCAATTTGGGCGTCCTCCTGGATGCCCGGCTGTCCATGGATGACCATGTGACAGCCGTGGCAAGGGGGGCGTTCCACCAGGTTCGCCTGGTGCGCCAATTGCGCCCCCTATTGGACCGGGATGCCTTACGCACAGTCACTCATGCGCTTCTCCAGGTGCCGTCCACCAGACAGTGTCGGGTGGCGGCGCCTAGGAGCAGAGCCTTCTCTGTGGCAGGCCCAGCCCTGTGGAATGACCTCCCCCCGGATATCAGGACTACCTCTGACCTCCGCTCCTTCCGTGCAAAGCTCAAGACCCACCTTTTCCAAGTAGCTGGCCTGGCTCAACCATAGTTTGATCATATCGCTCCTGACGGGTTTTTAATCTTGTAATTTTACTTTGGGATTTTAAATTGCAATCTTAATTCTATTTCCATTTATCTGTCTACCTCCTCCACGTATACGTCTATATTTATATGTATGTACTGTCTATATTTGTATTTTATGTGTTTTTATTGTACGCCGCCCCGAGTCTTTCTGGAGAGGGTGCGGCTAACAAATAAATTATTATTATTATTATTATTATTATTATTATTATTATTATTATTATTATTATTATTTAGAAAATCCTAAGTCTTTTGATTTGACCATGAGAAATTAGCTTTTATGAAAATATATACAGTGGTGGGTTCAGCCAGTTTGCACCTATTCAGGAGAACTGGTTGTTAACTTTCTAAATAGTTCGGAGAACAGGTTGTTGGAAGAAATCTTATTTTTTTCCCCCATTTTACAGGGCTAATCCTGTAAGGAGCATAGGAAGAAAACATTCTGGTGTTGTTTCTAACCTAAGCTTTATTGCCCTATTTACAGAAACTGCCTCTCCAGTTAACCTTATTACATTGTAACAGCTAAGGTGAAGTGCCCATCGACCTGAGTGACGTTGAGTTGGCCACGCCCACCCAGTCACATGACCACTGAGCCATGCCTACCCAGCTCGTCATTAGGGCAGAGAACTGGTTGTTAAATTATTTGAATCCCACCACTGATATATATGGATTTAAAAATGAATCAGTCTTCATAAAAATCTTAATGTTTTAGGGGAAACATTTTAATATAATGTGATTAGTCTATGTAATCAACAGTTTATTAGCATACCATAATGCCATAATTTGACATTATGTTAGAAAAACATGAGTTAGGGTCAGTCAAACATCTTACAAATTTAAAAAGCTCAAAAATAACAGATGAATATGTTATCAATGGTTTAGGTAAGAGAATTCCTGGGACTTTTATTATATTTGCAGATGACATGTTGCAGTGGCTAATACCTTGGAAGAAAAAAGAAGATTCAAATCTAGACTGGCTTAATCACTGGCATTTAAAAATATACCTATAAAAGTCTGCCTTCTAAATATGGACAACTAAAACCCTATGTATAGGTTGGAGGTGGGGGCAGGCTTTGAAATAGTGCATGTGAAAGAGATCTGGGTATTTTGATTAGGAAATTCAATATAAGCCAGCAGTAGGATACAGCTGCTAAAAAGACCATTGCTGTTTTGAATAACATTACCAAGAGCACAGAATTGGGGCCTCGGGAAAGGAATTGTTCCACCCATCCCCTACTCTTTCCTAGTCAGATCCCACTTGCTGCATCCAATTTAGAGGAGGGCTATGAAAATAATAAAGACCTTGTTATCTTACCCTATCAGGAATGGTAAAAAGATTTTTTTAATACAATATATGTTTAACTGACAGAAGAACTAACTGATGGATGACATGAGAGAAGCTGAAGGGTTGTCACATAGAAGAGGGAACTTCTCTATCGTCCTAGATACAGTGGCTTAAACGACAGCAAAGTTGGTTCAGGTCCAATATGGGGGGTGGGGAGACATTCAGATTGTATGAGTTGTCACCTGGCACACCAGACTGCCACTTGAGGTGGTAAAATCTCCTTCCCTGGAGGATTTCAAATAGAAGCTGGATCTGTCAGAGATGCTGTGTTGGTGGATCTTGCATTGGCCAGGAAGTGGGACTAATTAACTCTCAATTCCATGAGTCTCAATAAAAGTCTGTGGGATAAGGATTACGTAGCACTGAAGTGCTTTGCTATGAGTGCAGGATCATTGACATGGAACAAATCAAAGCACCTGATTAGATGGGAAATGATAGGTGGGAGATTATTACTGATGAACAACACAGCATTATGAAGCCTTCAGTTTTCTTCATGACTTAACATGGTGTTGCTGTAAAGATTTTCTTGGAGTAATCTCGAACAGACATGCTAGCTGGTACATTCCAGATGTGCTGAGGTTACAATTGCCAGATTTCCCAACCATCCTGGCCAATATTCTGATTGGCTGGGAATTCTAGGAACACTAATCCCCACACATCCAGAAGGGACCAGGGTGGGAAAGGATAATATATGTTAATGGGATGAATCACTGCAATCTCTCTGTTTTAAATCAGGGTAGCAAGTTTTCAGTTAAATTTATAGCAACTTTTGGCTATAATTTTGGCACAAATTAAGGGTCTCATGCAAGGTAGGGAATAGGTTCAACTACACTAAAGCATGAAAGAAAACCAAAAATTGCTGAGAGAGAAGTGGCAGGTTGGATCGATAATTTATTTTATCTGAGAATTTAAAAAAAACTGTAGAATTGAGGCATTAGTCAAACCAGTCCAGTTTTTCTTTCCATAGAGACAGTAAATTGCTATTCCATCTTTAGAGGCTAAGCCTGGTTATTGCTGACAAAAGTATTTCCTTTAGAAATGAGACAGACATATGGCATTTGATGACAAGAGATGGGCGGTCCATCACAACATATCCACAACATTTAAAAAATACTGCCTTTTGGCAAGTGTTTCTCGTGTTGTTCTCATCAATACCACTCTATTTTGCTTTTACTGAGTGATGTTTTATAAATAGACCTTAACAAAATTGCCTCAAAATCTGAAATAGCAACTTGGAACATAGTCAAGGTAGGAAGTGAACTTCTTATACATTGATTCCTGAAGAATTGGTATCACTGGTCAGAGTTTGGGCAAATGGAAAATTAATAGCCTTGGGTTTTTTAAAATCAATATTTTTCTTCACAATAGAATATAACACTCACTATAACATCATATTTCCTCAAAAATAAGCATTCCTGTAATCAATATTGCTTACTTCTTGTTTAGTGTGCTTAAGAACTGCAGTCTGAATATGAACCTAGTCTTCATTTAAAAAAAAAAGCTTTGTACCTTGTTTTCAATGCCAATACGCACAGGGGAAAAATGTCTCAATGGAAAGTTAGGCAAGGTTTAATTTTTCTTGAAAAAATAAATATTTATGTTCCCTCTCCTGCCATACTGTCTTTCATATAACTACTTTTTCACTAGAAGACAATATTATTCCAGGAATATATTTCAGTCCATTATCAGGTAGTGATCCAAAAGCAGAAGGATGAAATATTGTTGGCTAAGTAACAATGCACTCATAACTCCATTTGCACAAAAGTAAGTTGCACTGATTTCAATTAGATTTGCTGCTCCAGAAATCTGCTTCAGACATTGACCTAGATATTGCAAATCAAAAGTTTTTTTCTATTCATTCTGTTCTCCACTAACTTAGGTTCCATTAAAATTAAATCTATAGTGCCTATCTTGGTTACAGACTAGCAAATTTATTATGGCATAAGTTCTCACAAGTCACAGCCTACATTTGAAGTTATCAGATAATATTTCATAGCAATCATCAAAGACATTTGAGTATTCCTGGGGTGTCATGTGAATGACTATCTTATCAAGGGGTAATTCTGAGGAAGAACTGATTGTAGAGGCTCTTTCACCCAAAATTACATTCCTTTGAATCCACACAATAGGGTTGTTGTCTTGCCCTTCATGGGAAGTGTCCCCTTACCCATATACATCATGGCAGCTGTAATGAGCAGAAGAAGTTGCCCTTAGGAACAGGAGGAAGAGTCGCAATCAAGATAATGATCAGATAAAAGAAATTTGAGACCAAAGCAAAGATGTGATTTGAGAAAAGGTCCTTGATATGATTGTTCCTAGTTTTCTTAAAGATAAAGGCAGGATAGGGGGAAGCACATTCAAAAGAGTTACTTTGAGGTACGATTGGCGGTGTATAAATTTTATAAATACATGCATACGTGAAATAAAGGCTCAGCAGGTCTCACAGAAGAAAGAAGTCTCAGAGCGATAAACAGTTTATGCTGTAACTTTTCTAACACAAATATCCTTGCAAATGATTTTTCTCAGGTGGAGAATTCTTTTCACCAAGCCTGCTGGGATGGAGCAGGTGGTGTTTTCAACATGTCAAATATTGCCAAGTGAAGTTCAAGAACAAATCTCCTATTTTCATAACAAGACAGCTGACAGACAGATGGATGGCCCTTTTTACTTCCCTTTTAGATATCCACATAAAACCATTTATATTTTCACATAAATCCATCGTGTTATGTTTTACATAATATGCTGGGTGGAGAAAATTAAAACTATTAGGCAGTAATTTTAATAATAATTTCTGAAATGGAACTTCCCCTCCCCCCAAAAAAATCACAGAATAGAATAATGGCTCCTGACTCATAATTTAGATCATTTGGAGTAATAGGGGGAAAAAAGATATTGTCAAAAGAGAAAAAAGCATGGGGGACATTTTCTTTCTTGTTTGAAAGCTTTTGAGTACTAACAAGACAGAGAAATGGTTTTAAAATATGTAACAAATAATGTATTGTTGCTTCACTTCCAAGTCAAAAATCCTATCTTTGCTCAGAATTGTATACCACATACCATGAAGAAATTTTCTCTGGGGTTTGAACCTTCTTAGCCGCTTTTGATCTCTGCAGTGGTGTTTTCTTGTAAATAGCATTTTAAACAATATTAGTCTTTAAGACTTGGGAACCACATTTTCTTGATTATTTTAATTTGAATTTTTATAGTTTTAAATCACAAGATGTTTATTAGTATTATGTTTTATGAATCATATTGAATTCCTTAGCTATCAAATTTTTTATACTATATAAACTCAAAATTTGTATCTTTTAATATTGGTTGTAAACTGTCTTGAAAGAATTAACCACTGAAGTGCAGAGAGTGGTTGAGACAAAGGATTGGCATTAGTATTCCTACAGTATACTGTATTCCGATATATACCCTGCTTGGCCTTATTTTTAGGGAGGTCTTATTCTTTTTGAGGTGCAGGAAGCGATGAGTGGGGTCACCCCATGGCTGCTGCTGTGTTGCAATATTTTTGGCTTATTTTAGCACATGGGCTCAAAAGTCCGATTTATTCCGGGAGATCTTATTTTGGGGAAAACAGGGTGTATATGTGCGTATATGTGTGTGTGTGTGCACGCGCACACACACACACACACATGCACACACCCCGAAAATAAGACCTCCCCAGATATCTATCTATCTATCTATCTATCTATCTATCTATCTATCTATCTATCTATCTATCTATCTATCTATCATCTATCTATCTATTTATCTGTATATCTATCTATCTATCTATCTATCTATCTATCTATCTATCTATCATCTATCTGTATATCTATCTATCTGTATATCTATCTATCTGTATATCTATCTGTCTGTCTGTCTGTCTGTTCTGTCTGTATATATATCTTGAAATTTCAACTTTATTATGGCCAACAGCTATTATAAAATATTAGAATGTCAAAGGTTTTTCAAAAGTCACCTGATAAAGAGGGGGAAATGTACAAAACCAATCAGAGTATAGTTGACAACTGCCTTTTCTGGCACTAATAATCAAAATAATAGGTGAAAGTTATGAGAATATATAATAGGTAAACTAATCCTAATTATTTAAATATTATGGCTGCCCATTCCAATATGCTATGAGCAGTTTACAGCTTCCTCAGAAAGACACTACATAAAATTAAAGATACAATGCATAGACTCAAAATAGACCCATTATACAATTATCCTATATAAAATATACTAGGTGGTGCATAAAATAAGAAAGTATCGGTTCATAAGAAAGAGAATTTAAAAAGACAGCCACAAAACAAAGGCATAAACATAAGTGATTCACTATTCAAAAAAAAAAGTTATTACAAAGGAGTTTAAGATGCTTGCATATTTTAGCAGGTGTTTTTATCAAGTAACCCTTCTTTCCTTTTGCTATAGGATCTCACCAGCAGCAAAATGGAAGGTCAAAATGATTGCAATTATATTACATAGCATGGCATTTACAACAACAACAGCAATATCATTACCAAATTGTAGACTAACCTGTCCAGCAATAAGTTGGGGGCAAACAGCAGCTTTCCTGGATGCTCCACAGATCTCCACACTAGGCCAATCATCAATATCTCTAACCAGGCACATTCTAGTAGATGAACTTGATCATGGAGTGTTAAGTCCACAAAGCCTTAAAAAATGGAAAGGCAGGATTTATTAGAACATTTTATGAGAATTATGAGGTCTGTGCCAAACTGCAAAGCTTTGGTTGACTCCTTCAATTGCAACAGGTTCATGGATCAAAATGAAAACCACTTTGATGTAGTGAATTGGATCAGGGAGGCACAAATAATTGGTAAATATATATGAAGACTGGTAATTTGACAAGTTGTTGCTTTTTTGTGCTTTAAAAAAGTAGAGAAAGAAATCATACATCTTATCACAGAATCATAGAGCTGGAAAGGACCTTGGAGGTCTTTCAGCCCAACCCCCTCTTCAAGGTAGAAGACCTTATGCCATCCCAGTCAAATGGTTGTCATCTATTTTTGAAAACCTCCAGTGATGGAGAATCCACAATTCGGAGAGGCGAGCTATTCCACTGATTAATTTTTCTTGTGGTCAGAAAATGTTTCCTTACTTCTAGATCTCTCTTTAACAAGCTTCCATCCATTACTATTTGTTCTGCCCTCTTGTGCTTTGGAGAATAAGTCTATCAATTCTTCTCTGTGATAGCCCTTCCAGTACTGGAAGACAGTTATCATGTTTCCCTTAGTCTTTCTCTTTGATAGACTAGATCAGTGATGGATAATCTTTTTTGGCTCCCATGCCAAAAGCAGTAGGAGCACAGGGGGGTCATGCACAGTCATGCCACACCCATAATGCTATGTGTGCGACACCCTTCCCCCCATGGGCATGCGTGCACAACCAGTCCCCCCCCATTTTGGGTGTGTTTTTTTTTTCACCCTCCCCAGGCTCTAGAGGCTTTCTAGAAGCCTAGGGAGGGCAAAAACATCCCCCCCCGGAGGCTACAGGAGCTTCAGGGAAGCCTCCTGAAGGCTCCGGAGGGCAAAAAATGGACCTACGGGGAACCTGGAAGTTTGGGAATAGTGATTTCCGGTTTGGCCGTAGGGCCAATTTTTGCCCTTCTGAGCCCTCAGGGAAGGCTCCTGGAGGCTCCGGAGGGCGAAAAACGGTTCCTTCCTGAATTTCTGGTTTGCCTATAGGGCCAGTTTTTTGTGTTCTGGAGGGCAAAAAACAGCCTCAAAAGAAGGCCAAAATCAGCTGGCCAGCATGTGCATGCACACTGGAGTTGACAGGGCAACTCCTCGCATGCCCTAACAAATGGCTAACATGCGTGCCATAGGTTCGCCATCACGGGGCTAGATATACCTAGCTCTCTCAACCGTTCATCATACAATTTCACCTACAGACCCTTTATCATCTTTGTTACTCTTCTCTGCACGCTTTCCATGGTTGTGATGTAAACATTACAAGGCAATTTCCTGTTTTTATAATGAAATCCTAAACAAAATGTATAGTGGAATAATAGTACTTCTACATTTCAAAACTATTATGTTTTACAATTACTTACCATTCTAATGTCTTAAACCATGTATTTAGAATAAAGCATGTATTGTATGCAAATACCCAAGACTAGCAAGTGCCCAACATGGAATTATGTCTGTCTGCATGTACACACATTCATGTACATGCCAGGCCTTATAAATTTATGACTTTTATAATTAGACAATCAGAATTTATTTTTCAGCTAGGAAAAATATGATTTTTTTAAAAAAAAAATCCTTTCTTTCTGCCCACTTCCTAACACTGTTATGAAGAAAACACAAATATTTGTCTAGAAGTAAAGAGAATCTTACTGAAAGATCAACTTTCCTGGTTAGCTTCTTGGGGATCAACAGAATACACTCTGGAGTTCACAACAGGAGAAGATATGGATTCTGTTTATATATAAATATAATATTTTGTGTGTGTGTGTGTGTGTGTGTGTGTATGTACTGTATATGTATATGTGTGTGTGTGTGTATGTATATATATATATGTCTTCAGGCTGGTGTTTTCAGCTTAAAGTGTGATCGGAGCTGCCGTCTTTCTATAAATCTTGGTGGGTGGGTGTGGAGTGCTGGCCTTGTTTCAGTAAGTGGATTGATTGGATGTGTGGCTGTATCATGATTGGTAGATTGGTGCTGATTGGTGCTGGCTGTGTGTCCATTGTTGTTTTGTGTTGTAACGGCCTGGGTAGTGGGTAGGGCTCGTTTGTTAACTAGGGCTGGTTTCCAGATGTCTGGTAGGCGGGAGGTATTGTCACGTTTATTATGGAACCTATCAAAATAGAGAAACACCCCCACATGTATAAACGTGACGAACTGAGTGGTCTCCAAGTATTGGATTTACCACAATTAAGGATATATCTCACATTCATGGTAGATCCTATCCACAGGTCCTTGAATTAAAAATAATTATTAAAAATAGTCAAAGCAGTGTGGAATATTTGAATACAGATACATGTATTCTACGTCCTGAGCAGAAGTTGGATTATTTTGAGGACTGCTATATTTCCCCACAAAAGCTAATTCTCCATGAAGGTAGAACTGTTGAACATATAGTCCTTGTTTAGCAACTGCCTTGTTTAATAAGTTTAATTTGCAGTTATGGCTCCGATGAAACATTATTTTTACAACCTTCATAAGTCTTTAAAACAAAAGAAAGCTGAAGTAAAATCATAAGCACAATCACAGTTTCACTTTGCTTAATGACCAGGTTGCTGCTTCCAATTGTGATCACTAAACAAGGGCTACCTATGCAAGAATGGAACAAACAAGTTTATGCAAAAAGGAAAACAATCTGTCTAATGTGAGACACTAAAAGGCCATCCTTACATTATTTGATAATAAAAATATAACTTTAAGGTAAACCAGAATGTAGCCAAGTCAACAGTATCTCATGTATCTAAGTCTTGTATAGATTCCTGCTATAGATTATACTTGAATGTTATGCTGATTAGAAGTTTAATAGGACACCTGTAATTGATTGCTCAGAGTTGTTAGTTGCGCAATTGATTGCTAAAACTCTAAGTTCTACAATTGATTGCTTA
The DNA here is from genome assembly GCF_964273705.1 of Natrix helvetica. Classification (NCBI taxonomy): domain Eukaryota; kingdom Metazoa; phylum Chordata; class Lepidosauria; order Squamata; family Natricidae; genus Natrix; species Natrix helvetica. The sequence continues at coordinate 207,462,008 of NC_138552.1, read as the reverse complement.
GAACTAGGAACAGGATGCTCTGATTAGATCTGAGAACTATATGTCTTCATCCAGGAACTGGGAACAAAGCATTCTGCTGGACGATAGGAACTGTTCCTTCTTCTATTTGGAGCTTAAACTGATGAAATATTTTTTGAACTAATCTGTCCATTCTGGTATATGTAGATAAAAATACAGGTATTCCTTTTTCTTTTTCTTCTTCCTCTTCTTTTAAATACTGTTTTCTAGTATATCTAGAGAGTATAACAGATGAACAGTATGAATTTCAAAAACATTACTGAAATTCCACACAGATATTAAATGAATCCTCACCTATTGTACGGCAACTATTCAACAACAAACTCTTCAATCAATGAGTTGTAATAAGAGATTGTATTCAATGAATTTTGAATTCAGATTAACATAAATGAATCATTGTGCAATGGTTTTGTAAAACAATGTATTCAGCAGTATAAAATTGAATATCAATTATCAAATTAGTAGCATTCATGAAAGATACTTAAAAAGATTTGGTAGGATTAATGAACATGAACATTGGCAAATGTTCCATTGGCCCATTGGCAAAACCAGGGACTTATGAAAAACTGTCAAAGGGGGGCAATAAATTAATAGTGCATGTGAGATGACTTTTCCAGTTTGACTTCTGATCTGCAAATGAGCCATGAATATGAATCTTATATAATTTTATAATTGTATAAATTTTATAATTTGCTATTGCTTTCCCCCAAAACAGGTTTCCCTCCACCCCCCTTGGGTACAGATAGGTGAGGCAATACCAAATGGGTAGTCCTTGACTTACGACCACAATTTCTGTTACTAAGCGAGACATTTGTTAAGTCACATTTTACAACCTTTCTTGCCACAGTTCTTAAGTGAATCACTGCACTTGTTAAGTTAGTGACACAGTTGTTGCACACAGCCCTCCTGAGCTCCGTTTTCACTGGCAGAGGGTTGCGGAAGGTTGTCCCAACGGAAAACATAGACCAGGAGCTTGTTTTCGCTGGCAAGTGCCAACACAAATGACATCAAGCTGGCCACACCCTTTGCCCACCCACCCACCAGCCCTCTGAGGTCAAACACAACCCTGATGTGGCCCTCAATGACATCGAGTTTGACACCCCTGAATTAGATTGTAAGCTGACCAGAGTTGTACAACAATGAGATGGCCAGTGAATACATTGATTTTATTTTATTTATTTATTAAATTTGTTAGCCGCTCCCTCTCCACAAAGGGACTCGGGGCAGCGTACAATAAATAAAAACACATATTATGAAATTACACATTGTACGGAGGAGGTATAAAACACAATACAATCATTATAATAACATAGAAATATTAAAATAAGCTAAAATTAAATACCCCAATGGAGATTACAAGTTTAAAAAATTGCCAGGAGGAGTAAAATGGAACTATGGTTGAGCCAGGCCTGCTAGTTGAAAAAGGTGGGTCTTGAGTTTTGAACGGAAGGAGCGGAGGTCGGTGGTAAACCTAATATCCGGGGGGAGGTCATTCCAGAGGGCTGGGCCCATCACAGAGAAGGCCCTACCCTTGGGCGCCGCCCTTTGGCACTGCTTAGTGGACGGCACCCAGAGAAGTCCCTCTCTGTGAGAGCGAAAGAGCTTTTATAGCCTTATTTAATAAATAAGCCTTATTTATAGCCTTATTTAATAAATAAACAAATAAACACATCTGTAAAGTGAGTCCTTTCTAAGTTTCTTTTGCTAAGTGTTATGCCCCTCCCTAATCTGTCATCTATTTTGTAGGCAGCATCTCTTCTACTCATCTCTCAAGGTCATTCTTATGTAACATTGCATCCAGTGGTGGGATTCAATTTTTTTACTATCGGTTCTGTGGGTATGGCTTGCTGGGTGTGGCATGACTTGGGCATGGTGTGGCATGGTGGACCTGGTTTGGTGGGTGTGGCAGGGAAATGATATTGTAAAACCTCCATTCTGTCCCCACTCCAAGGGAAGGTTACTGAAAAATCCCCATTTCCTCTGATCAGCTGGGACTTGGGAGGCAGAGAATAGATGGGGGCAAAGGGCAGTCAGAAGTGGTATTTACCAGTTCTCTGAACTACTCAAAATTTCTGCTACCAATTCTCCAGTCAGAACCTGCTGAATACCCTCTGATTGCATCATAGAGAAAATATAATTATTTGCAAATGTAGCTTCTCTCTCTATAACCCAAGAACTTCTTCCATCACTAACACTTTCTTTGAGTGACAGTAGCCAAAAGTAGACAGCATGATTTGGAACCAGTATTGTTAGATCTGGGCAACGAGAGACAGACTGCGGACACGAAGTGACTTAACAGCTCTTTATTAGTAGTAGTAGTGATCCAGCTTGCTCTGTGGTCGGAGGGTTCCCCTTTTATAGGGATCGGGTACGCCCCTCGACCAATCAGAACGATACCTGTTTCCCGCTGTAGCAGCGGACCAGAGGGGAGACTTGCCACGATATATGCTAATATCTAACAAGTATCAAGTTGCAGAGGGAATGCTGTGGTGTCATTTTGGCTTCAGGAGCTTGGAGCTGCTGGGGAAATTTGGAAGCATGGAATAAACCTAAAGATGAAAAACGGTCTTGGTTCTCAAGCAAGTTTTTCACACACACCCCTTAAATTCTGTGAGAATGCCACCAAAACAAAAAAGCTGTTTTCTGTCTATTGATGCTCACCCAGATCCATTCAACTTCAACTCTCTTCCCAGCCAACATACCCAAAATAAATTGAAGAGCAACATATCTGGAAAGCATTATATTGATAGCACGCAGCCCTCTCCTAGAAAAATGAAATATTCTAGGAAATATTAAAAAGGCAAGATATTATATTTTCCTGGATGAGAAAAGGTGAAACATGTTTTCAAAGACAAAGCAGCTCCCTGCAGCTCCCTGCCCCCTCTTCAGATCCAGGGTGATGGGATTAAGGCATGGCCCTCAAGACATGATAGGATTAGCCCCAGGGGTGGTTTCCGGCTTCTTTTACCACCGGTTCACTCAGGGATGTGCTTTGCATGTGTTCATGCTTTGCATGCACAGAAGCAAAAAATAAGATTGCTGTGCCATAGGTGCTGCCAATAGAACCAGTTCAGGGGTATGGCTGGCTGAGTTACTACCAATTCGGCCGAACTGGTCAGAACCAGTAGGAACCCACCTCTGATTAGCCCTCTACCCATCTCACCACATGGCACCTGAGAAGATTACATCACCCAGCAAGATTCAACCAAGCTTGGGACTCAAGACAACCTACAAAGTTACCCCTGCATGGCTTCATGGGAGTCTGACAACCAATCAGAGTACATTTCTTACACAGGAATAGGAAGCTCCAGGGCAGGGCCCAAGAGAGGGTATAAATCTCTCTCCCTCTCTCACCCATGTGCTCTTTTTTTGCCCAGGAACTCAAACCATGTGGTACTGTCCACCATTAAACCATCTTTCTAAGCAGTCTCCATGTTTCCAGTGTTTTTCATCCCACTTGGAGCCCGTCTTGGAACCCAGGCGGGCATTTCTTCCAACAGAAGAAAGCTGCCTTTCACCATAAAATAACATGTTTCTTATCACCAGGAATTTAGGTACATTTTGTTTCCCACCAGTACGCTTGACTAGATGAAGTAAAATTAAGGAGATCTTTTGAAATGATCTCAATGGCAAAATCAAATATCAGGATAAACTAGCAAAAATTTAAATAAATGAACTATCAGAATCTTCTCCTGTTCTAAGTGCAGCAGTTCAAATTTTGAAATCATTGCAAAAGATATTTTCTAATTATAAAGGGAAAAGAAAACGGCACAATTTAGAAATCAGATTGATCAATAGTGTATCTATGGATCTGTATTGGAATTCCTTTGTGTTATTCAGTGTATTTCAGCGTATTCCTCATAGCTTCATAAGAAGGAGGACAGAAGGAGGACAGAATTCCTTAAATTGAATATAGACTCTGAGAAACCATCACATCATCATTCCTGTCGCAAGGACCATGACTATTCAATCTATTTTTGGTATGCAAGCAGGGTTCCATCCATAGCTGATACTTTAGCAACAACAACTCATTCCAGTCATCCACTTACTGTACAACAGTACCTCTTTCATTTTAAACTCAAATTCAAACTTTCAGATGGGCTACCTTTCCAATCTGTGTTCCAGACCACCAAGAACCCAAATCTGTATAACTGCTGCCTTTTCCCAGATGTGTATTCCCACCAGTACAGATTTTTCTCAGGTAATTCCACCAAATGTACAGAAAAGGCTGCATCATCCATCAAAGGGCAGGTACCCTCTTACAGACTACATTTGGTGTCTACATTATCCATAAGATTTAGCTTTCAGTTCATGTACGTAGAGTTATTTGCATTGTTGGTTTGCCCATGAAATTATTTTTTTTCCACAAGAGAAAAAAAAATGATGATCATACATAAGAGGACATCAAATGTCCACCACTGCGAAAAGTTGAAACCCTCATTTGGGTGTTTTGGCTGTGGAAATTATTTTGCCAGAAATTACGAATGAAGCTCTGCCTGTATGTACAAGACACAGAAAGATTTCTTGGCTAAATCTTTCCTCTTCTGAATAACATCATTTTAGCTTTGCATGGCCTAAGCCTAAACCAGCTGTGGGCTGTTTAAGAGATAAAAAATATCGTTGACAGTTTTACTGTGTATATTTTGTTTTCTGAATAGCACAAGCAGAAAAAAATGAGAGCTATAGCTTGATGCTATCAGCAAACACAAAGCTTTTCATCCCCATATTTTATTGTTTCTTAATAGAAAGGGGGGAGGGGAGATCAAAAGTTTTGAGTTGCCTTTTTCAGCACAGAAGAAAAACAAACATTACTATGGGTTGCATGGCATCTTCCTAATTATTTAGTTTAAGCCTCAAACGGGAATCCAAGCAGGGAAAAAAGAAATTGCAGTTAGTCAAAAACTGAGGCAACTTGTTTCCCCTAGATCACATAAAAGTATGGATTATATCCAGGGCTCAGTGATTGAAGCCATCCAGGAATGAAACCATCCAGCATGAAATATGGCAAAATGCCCAGGAACACCATGGAGTCAAAAGTTCCTTCTATTTCTTTATGTTCATCATACAGCTTACCCAAATAAAAAAATAAATAAGCAGTCCTTCAATTGAACCATCATGGACATTATTGGCTTTTTTTTTACTCTACCTGAGGGAAACCTCTGAAGCCATCTTGTCTCATTCAGATTTGTCAATCTACATGTTGCATTAGATTTCCTCAACTAGAGTTTAGAACAATATTTGAAATAATCTTATTCTTCAGCAAGTGTTCTCTCGCTGCTCTTTTCCCTCTTTTCAAAAGTGCATGTTTACTTGTTCCTCCTTTCTTCAAAAAGATTTCTCTGAAGTTTCCTCAGAGCTGCTGTTTTTTTCTTTATTTTAGTTTTATTACATTGTAAGCCACCTAATCTTACTATATCAGTGAAATGGGTTGTGGTGTGTATCCATGTGTGTGTCCGTGTGTAAATAAATAAATAAATATCAGGTCCAATTACACATTTCAAAGGAAAAGGAATGGGAAAAAGAGAGCTAGTGCAATGGGAAGGAACTAAAATGAAACACATGGATTTTTGTATGTTTGATTTAGTTATTCATTTATTTATCTGAATTATAAATGTGCCATCTTCTGGGATTAGTTCTCTTTCCCAACTCTTTATAGTATTCTGGACACAGATTTCTCCTCTTGTACATCCATGTTCCAATAAGGCGTTTACACTAAGGTGACCAGATTTTAACATTGGTAAAGTGGGACACCATTGATGGGGGGGCGGGGTTTCTTGATTTAAAAATTGGTCTATATGGAGCAACAAAAATTTTCATAGAACGCAAAAATAGTATTGTAATATATTTTAAAAAAACAATTAATCAATGGAACGACTTGCCACCAGAAGTTGTAAATGCTCCAAGACTGGATGTTTTTAAGAAGAGATTGGACAACCATTTGTCTTAAGTGGTGTGGGGTTTCCTGCCTGAGCAGGGGGTTCAACTAGAAGACCTCCAAGGTCCCTTCCAAGTCTTGTTATTCTGACTGCCAAACGCTCTGGAGCAGGGAGGACCCCAAAGGGGAGCAGATGGGGGTTGTTGCCAAAGGAAGGGACGCCTTTCCAGGACAACCACCCCACCAAAGCGGGGTGGGGTGGGGGTGGGGAAGCCCAGGATGGAAGCTTACCGTTGGAAATGGCTCCCGAGGCTCATCCCGCTCCTTCTTTGATCTCTTGCCGCCAGCCCTCTTCGTGGGGGAAGGTAAATCAAGTCGGACCAGCTCTCTCCGAGCGACTTCCGGTTCCTGGGTGGGGCCTTGGGGATGGCGCTCTGGGCAGGAATCGGGGCTGCGGAAATTTTGGTTCTGGGAGATTCTAACGGTGCGAGTCTATGGAGATTCTCAGCCATCCTGAATGTGGTTTTGCAAAAGTAAGGTGACCAGACGTCCCGCTTTTGGCACATTCTTTCCAAAAATCGGGACTTTTTAAAAACGCTGTGGGACGCGGGACAAATTGATAAGAATCGGGACTGACTCACCAAAAGCGCGACATCTGGTCACCTTAGTTTACACAGCTGACCGTTTTACGGGGTAAAAAGTCCTATTTGTAGTGGTGTATTAACCATTAAGCAGACTAAGCACATGCTTAGGGCACCAGGCACCTCAAGGTTGAGAAAGAAAGAAAAAACCAATGAAGATTTCTACAGTATGTACAAAGGAGGGGAGCACCAATATTTGTCAGTGCTTAGGGCACCAGAGCCTTAATCCGCCACTGCCTATTTACCAAAAATTGTGAAAGATGATTTCTACTAAAATTAGAGATACCATATCTTAGCTACAAAACTCCTGGGGATTATTTAGATGGCAGAAAAGAGTTACAGAAAACTCTGTCTTCTAAGTGCCATCTAGTGATCATCCAGAATGTCTGAGTTCTGGTAGATGTAAAGCACAATGACTTTATTTTGTACATAAATAGTCTTCTTTTTAAAGTATTGGTACATTTGTGTGTAAAACTGTCACCCGTGAGTGTTGCAGGAAAAATAGTCTGTTGCAAATTGCTGGCTCCAGAACTCATCACCTTTTTTTTAACATTAAGAAAAAAATGATATCCTTTAAAAAAAATTGGCAGGGAATTTGTTTTGGGCCCTTTCCTTTTTCATCCCAAAACAAATCTGTGCTTGTAGAATGAAATCCTTTAAGCCTAATTATTTTGTAGCCTGCATTAGGGTCATGATCCAAGATACCACATCTGGTGTTAATTATTTTAAAAGGTCATTTTACATTTGCTATTATGGACCATCCTATATAAAAGTCAGGGGAAAAAAACCTTTTAAAGGAAAATGGAGCTAGTATTTACAATTGTAATTATAGAGATGGCCATAAAAATTGTCAACTTTGCATTAAGTCCTCTATTTTAAAGGCCATGACAACCATTTTATCTAAACTGGTCAAAATTATGACTTCAGTGGAAATTTACAATAATCCATCTGTACAGTGTTCAGAGAGACAGAGAGGGAGAGAGCCTCTTTATATAATCACATAATATAATTACATGATTGCTTGTTTCATCGGGGTACTTAAATATAAAGGAAGAAAGGCAGCAGCATCTTTTACAGAGACATAAGAAGAGGTGGTAGTCAGCAGTTTCTGGCCAGTTCTGGAGAACCGGAAGCGGAAATTTTGAGTAGTTTGGAGAACCAGTAAATACCACCTCTGACTGGCTCCGCCCCATCTATTCTCTACCTCCTGAGTCCCAGCTGATTGGGAGGAAATGGGGATTTTGCAGTAACCTTTCTCTGGAGTAGGGAGGGAATGGAGATTTTACAGAGTCCTTCCCCTGCCACGCCCACCAAGCCACTCCCACTAAGCCATGCCACGCCCACAGAACCGGTAGTAAAAAAAAATTGAATCCCACCCCTGGACATAAGCCAAATTTAAGCCAATATATACTTGTTTTCAGAAACTGTTGCAGTTGTACAAATTCTTTAGTTTTAATTTTTGTAGCAACAACTGTTCTTCTTGAAAGAAGATAGATAGACAGACAAAAGCAAGACAATATTGTCACAGCAGAAAAAGTCTCCTTAATTACAACCATTTATTGGTATGAGAAAGATTTTGGTGTAATGGTTAAGGCACCAGGCTAAAAACTGGGAGACTATGAGATCTGGTTTGCCTTAGGCATGAAGCCAGAGGCGTAACTCTGAACCAGTCACTGTGTCAAAGCTAGGAAGAAGTTAATATCAAGCCATTTCCAAACAGCTTGCCAAGAAAATTTCAGAGACTTGTACAGGCGGTTGCCAGGAGTCAAGAATAGCTTGAAGGCATGAAAAAACGAAACCCTACAAATATATACCTGATATGAACTATAGCAAGAGAGCTAAATTTTATGTTTGTTCAAATTGACTTCCCCTTTCATTTTATTGGCAAAATAAATCTGGCATTGTCAACCAGATCTAAAAGAGCAAAATCCAAGTCACGTTACTTACATAATATAAGTTGAGAATGTGACCGACTTCGACTTAGATCCTACCACAGGGGTGCAACCAGTTTAACCTTTTCTTCACAATTTCACACACAGCTATTTGCATAATTTATTTCTATCTCTAGGACTAATTGGAACTGTGAAAGTAGTGTTACCTGATTTGGACTTCAAAAATCTGAACTATTATTACTGGATGGTAAGATAAACATTGTATTTCTCTGGATTATTTTTATTGCCATCTGTAGTTGCCTATATTTCTTCAGCCCAAAGTTATGCAACCTGATAGAAATGCAAGAACAATGTAAGAATAGTTGTGCTGTATCAAGCCAAAGGCTAAACATTTAAAATCATGGCCTCACATTTATCAACTAGATAGTTCCACCTTTTAAATTGTAATAATATATGCTGATTCCATATGCAGGTAGTCCTTGACTTACAACAATTCATTTAGTGACTGTTCAAAGTTACAACGGCACTGAAAAAAGTGACTTATGATCTTGTTTTCACAGTTAAGACCATTGCAGCATCACTATGATCATGTCATCAAAATTCAGATGCTTGGCAATAGGTTCATATTTATGACGGTTGCAGTTCCCGCGGTCATGTGATCCTCTTTTGCGACCGTCTGACAAGCAAAATCAACAAGGAAACCAGATTCACCAAACAACTATGTTCTTAATTTAACAACTGCATAAATTCATTTAACAACTTTGGAAAGAAAAGTCATAAAATGGAGCAAAAGTCACTTAATAAATTTCTCATTTAGCAGCATCAAATCTGGGCTCAATTGTGGTCATAAATTGAGGACTACCTGTAGCATTCAGGTGGATTAAACAGCAGGCAACTCACAAAGACCATAGTTCCCATCTCTGGTTTACATAAATATGCATGCAAATGGAAATGCATTAATGGATATTTTCCACACCATTATCCATTTCATTATCTTCAAAGTTGGGCATTTCTGAAAAGTTCCTATGAACTCAATATTTGGGAAGCAATCTAAACTAGTAGCCTTCACATACTTTCATGCTTTGTAAGTGCTTTGTAGGATAAGAGTTTCATAGTTTTTGTATTTTGATCCCAGAACAGTAAGCCTAAGCATCTCCATTCAAATCCTAGCATTATTTCCAGATTTCTTGTTTAATCAGATGAAATCCTGGGCTACAATCAATCAGCTTCTTTGTTGCCACCTTCCTTGGCCTTCCGTTTGCCTACAAAGTGCTGTTTCTTTCAAGAAGACCACGTTTTAATCACCTCATTATGCAGTATGATTAATAGAAGGCAAGGTTGCTTACTCTTCCCTCCCAGAGAAATGTTTCAGACAAGACACTGTGTTTATTTTTGTAGTTGGTAATAAAACAATATCTGAACAAAATCCTTCATCTTATTACCATTATCTTATCACTGTCTGTACCAGCCATAAAAGACAACAGCTACTGAACCTCCCCTTCTGGCAGACAGCAACTGCTATTAAGGGCTTCATGGGAACTTTATAATGGACAGATTAGTGTCCAGAGGGATACTATTTTGGAATTTCAAACTGGACCCACAGCAAAAAAAAAAATGCATTTATTCAATATCCGCAGGTCCTATTAAGAATCGGTACATTTGTAATAAATTCTATAGCAGAAATTTCAAGCCCTATATACAGATCAACGTAGAGGAATACAGTGGTTATTGTGATATACACTTTTGATGGGTCAGACCTCGTGGAATCCCACTTTTGATGGGTCTGACCCACTTTTGATGGGTCAGACCTCGTGGGAGAGGATGCCAGCACCTGAGTCAGGTTTCAGCTTCCTTAGAAGGAAATCACCAGAGACTGATGCATGTTCTTGGGCTGTAAGGTTTATTTACCCATAAATACAGGCTAAGTGTAATATATGATACACACTCAAAAGATGCATCCAAAAGTTTTCTTTACCTCATAAAGAGTGTTCGGGGGTTTGTTTGTTTGTTGATCTCATCACCTCCTTTCCAGGGTATGTTACAAGTTGCTTAAGATTATTCTTTGTTCTGTTCTGTTCTGTTATCCTATTCTATTCTACTCTACTGTACACTACACCAAATTACAATCCACCTATCTATATATTTCAACCATGAAAATAGCATGGAATTTTTTTTAAAGAATTCCCTATACATTATTTCTTTTCCATCAACCTGAATGAAAATAATTCAGCAAACATTTTTATTGCAGAAATAAATCTTTTCCCCCATCTGACTTCTTGAAGGACTTGGACTTTTAGAGGGTTTTAGGGAGAACAACGACATTTTCTCCATCTTTCCTGGCTTCCTTAGCAGTGACTGTTCAGTGCAGTGGTGGGTTGTTAACTGATTTACTACCGGTTTGCTCCTGCATGTGCAATGTTACTGCGCATGCGCAGAAGCGTCTGAGTGGGTGAGCGGAGCCTCCCGCCACTGCCACTACCAGTTCGGCCAAATGGGAGGCAACCCACCTCTGGTTCAGTGTCAAGCCAGGATAGTAGTCACCTCTCTGTGACTGATGGGACACCTCTCGTTCAGGTAACTCATCAGAATTCCTTGCTTTGATCTTAACACAGATTCAGTTAGCACATTCCTTAAGGTGGGGGAGAATTATCTTTTCACAGATTGAGAAGTAGTCAAATTAAACTTGACTGACCAGTTTCACTACTTTCAAGCAATTTCTTTTCACCAGCACATATTGTAATACTTGTTTCAACCATTCACACATTACCCTATTTTGCAATAAAGAGATAACTCGCAGGTTTATTTTGCTGAGTTTCATTGCAAATACACTGTGGAGGCAGCAAAAGGTTCTCCTTCCTATCCTTCCATAAAGATGATTAGGGCTTCAACCTTATTAACTATGAAAAAGCTATGTTGACCTCCTAAGATTTCTAAATAACATGTGCAGGATACTAACATCGATTTCTATAGCAATACCTAAACTCGCTTCAAGTTTCTTCCAAGGCTGAAAAACTGTGCTCCCTTAACTATATGTGTTAGATCACATTTATCTTGTAGACATAAAGGTTTTTTTTTAAATCATAATTTCTTTAAAACTGTGATTCTCTGTGAGAAACTTAACTTCCAAAACCACCTTGCATGCTCCAGCAATAGCAAACTCTTCCACAAAGAAGCTTTTCCTTCACCCATAATTCCTGGAATGTCTCTTTCACTAGGTTGGGTGATTGTCACACTGACATTCCAGGAAATGATGCTGAAGGGAAAGCCTAAAACAAATCACATAAAACAAATGAAGTAGTAAACTGAATGCACCAAAGAATATGGCATTATGACATAGACTGACTTGATGAAATGCTAAACAATATCGAAGGACAGTATTGTGACCTGGCAAGTAATGTCCCCAGAAAGTAAGCACATCCTTGGTAGACAGCTGTTGCTTTGCCAGTAGCCGTGACCAGCAGGAACAATTATCATCTGAAAGAGTTGTAATTACAACTATAATGGAAGAAATGAAACCTTAGAAGTTTACAACAACTGGAAGGGAAGCAGCTAGATATATACCAGAATTTTGTCACCGAATTCATAGTGGGAAAACCTTGAGGGTTCCGTTTAAATTAAATTCATGGCCAAACACTAGCTTTCTCAAGGAGAAAAAAATATCAGCATAAAGTAATAGATTGCACTTATATTTTCATTCTAGAAAGTATCTGAGAGATCTCCTCCTTCTTATCTTTTAAAATACTCTGCATGTCAATAAAATAAAATAAAAGTGTTACTATCTTGGGAAATTGAAATTTTAGTTCCTAATTTCAGCAAGAAGCATTCATTTCAAAAATAAATATAGTGAAATGAAAATAACATGTTAGAACAGGGCTGTCAAACTCCTGGCCCACAGGCTGGCCATGCCCACATTCGCTTTAGCGAATGGAGGGAAAGTCCCGATATGTCACATGACACCATCGTGATAACGTGAGTTTGACACCCCAGTTTTAGTGGATTTTTAAAAAAGTAATTAATGTGTTTCTGTAACAATCAGTGATCAGTGGCAGCACATTACATAGATGCAATTATGTGATCCTTCAGTTTTAAAAAATGCAAGTCTATCATATACTGGAATGCAGCAGAGCTTAATTTAGAAACTGAACATACTGTGCTGTATCAAAGAAATGAAGGGTATCTTAAGAGTTCATGGCCTGGTTATTTGTTTAAGTCATTGAAAACTAGACTAAGAGGAATCTGCAGCGCTTTGATATCTCCTTACAAGTTAAACTTGCAGAGGAAGTTTAACTTGTAAAGGCAGAGGAATCTGCAGCACTTTGATATCTCCTTACAAATTAAACTTAACCCTGGTTTCAGAATGGCTAATAAATCCTTTGAGCAGAAAAGCCTCTAGTAAATTAGGTGTCTATTGAAACAGTTTTTAAAACATGAAGAATGAACAACTGAATCTGATGTAACACAGATTCCTGTCTGATTCAACAGTTGGCTTTTTTTGGGTCTATGCCACAGCTAGCTCTATATTTGTGGACATTCTTAAAAGAATTAACTGAGATTTTAAAGTTTTATGTTTATCAGCAGTCAAAGAAAACAATGAGCTGTTTTTTTTGCAAACCAGGAACGGGCAATTTTAAAACTATAATTATCCTTTCTTTTTCTTAAAATGCAACAATGATTGCATAAAAAATGTCTATTATTGCCTTGCTGTTGGAGATATACTACATGAATTGGAGCATTATGCTGCTATTGTCATACTTTTATTAGAAATTCCTAGGATTATTAATTATACTTCTTATCTATATCCTTATTATTTGGAATATATCAGGATGTCTGGCAGATAGAGAGGATACTGAAAAGATACATCTACAACTGATTTGCAACAGCAGATAGTTGACATGTAATATTCATCAATATTTGAACTGATTCTTTTCTACTGGAAAAGCAAGAAAGTGAAATTTTGAGAAAGCTGGTCAAATTTTGTTGAGTTGTTTGGTATATGATAAAATTTCAGGCTTCTTTCTCTCTTTTCTATTTTTTTTTAAAGTTTTTTTTATCATATACTGAGTTTGCACTATCTTTAAAATTCAGATAATATTCATTGTTAGTATCTGTAATAACTAAATATACATTTGCCATTTGTATTTTAATTGGTGCAATGGAACCATTCTGTTGACATAATTAATAAAGCAAAAAAAAAGTAAACCATATAGCTTACGCATTTAAAAGAAACCTATCAATTTGTGGATTTACAGATATAAATACAGATGTACCTGTACTTCTATCATTCCTACCTTATTAATTAACTTATTTTTATCTGTACAGAACACTGATAATTTCAGTGAATTGGACCAATCAAATATTTATGGGAAAATAATCTCAACTTATTCTTAAAAAAAATATTTTAACAAAAATCATCTTTTTTGTATAAGAGAAGATACAAAGAATTGCATAGATCTTTTTTCCTCATCTTTCACGATCAAAAATTAGAGAAAGGAAAAGGCAAAATAAATTTTAGGAATTTAACAAATGCAATTGCTGGAAGAAAATGCTTCCAATGCTCTATGGGAATTTCACAAATGGATGATTTGTGTTAGGATTATATTATTATTAACTCTTGAAGTTGAAGTGAGGGTATCTAATTTGGACTTTATTTCTTTCTTAAGAATCGGAACCAGGTAATAAACAGCAGTTCCTAAAAATCAGTTGGCTATAACAAACTTGGATGTCATGTATGAGATAGACAGTAACAAAAAAAAAATCAGAAAGACTTAACATTGCTCTTTAACAACGTCTCTGAGTTCTGTTTCTTAGCCACATGTAACAGGCAAGGTCAATGTAACTGTTGAATTTCAGATGTCCAACTTTTTCAAGAAACTTTGGGCAAAGGATATAAACCTGAATGTACAGTTTTGCAGGGTTTCAGTTTTGAAGGCAGAAAAGTAGCTTAGGGTCCACAGAAAATGTAGTTGGTTTAAGGAGCTGCAGATACCTCCCGTCTCCTCTGTCATGTGTGCTTCAACTAATGAACCCTTTAACTCTACACCATTGCCCAGCTTCAAGAATTATTACCAGCATCATCATCCATTTATTTAGATGCTTATCTTATGCAGGGTTCCCTCCTACTCCCATTCCTCAAACAAGAATCCTCAGACATAGGCTGTATTGAGAGAGAATGGCTTATCGACATAGTTATTGTTCCTTTAACTCCATGATGAACAAATGATAATCTTAGTGCCAATTTCATGATTTGAATGTTGGCCACTTGGGTTCATTGTTATACAGTGGTATTCAGATGGTACCTTAGCACAGAGTTCCCCAACCTTTCCATCTTTGTGGAGTGGCGGGGAGGGGAGAGGGGATAGTTCTGCACAAGCGGTAGGCAGGTGCGTGCATGCGCATGCCCACTAATTCTGTGGCCCGGTTGTGAACAGCTTAAGGCCCAGTACTGGGCTGCAGCCCAGGGTTGGGGACCCCTGCTTTAGCAAATCCCTTCTGACTACATGATCTGGCAAATGGCCCCAGGATGATGGCAATCTTCTATTTCCCAAATATGACAGCAAGACTTGTAACAATCAAATAAAGATAATAATTCAAGTGAGTCTACAACTTTGTTCTCTCTATGCTCTTTCAGTATTTGGAAAAGAGATTTGTTACAGGCTGCAATCTCATTGGGATTGCAAAAATATTCAAAATATTCCAATTCAAAATGAGCAAAGTCCCATACCGCCAACGATACAGAAGTTCTGAGGAGTAAAAGCCCCAGTGGAGGTGTGGCATCTGGGAGGTGGTTAATGGATTAGACATATCCCACCTCCTGCCCAACCATACTTTGCTCCCTTCCTCTCCATTTGGTTAATTGAATTTTAACTGAATTTTAAAAGTATGATTTTTATTTATTGTTTTAATGTTTTATATTGTAGTTTAATTGTAGGACTGTAACCACCTAGACTCAGCTCGGTGAGCTGGCAGCATAGAGATTTAACAATTTTAATAATAAAATAATAATAATTTCTAGGCAGTACAAGAGCTGTGAGATGATGTTTCATCATGCAGTTTCCTCTTGAGATTTATTTCATTGGGAATCTGTAAGGAAACAAGGATGAATTCATCTTCTGATTTGGATTCAAATCAGAAGACTCTCCATGTAGCATAATTTAAAAACAAATAAAAATATGTAAATTTAATCCCACATGAATATGTTATCATGTCTCTACATTATTCTAAGCATTGGATCTTTTGAAAGAATCTTGTTTGAAAGATTTCAAAGAGAAACTGGGGAAGCAAATCTGTTTCTCTCCTAATTTCTGTGATAGGCTTTCATTCATTCAGGGATCAGCTTCATGTAGGAATACAGATTTTAACTAAAGGCAACTTTGGAAAACAACATGATGTTTTTAGGTTCATTCATGGCCAAATCTAGAAAAGAGCAAAACAACAACTGGCTTAATCTATTGCTTGAATGTGGGGACATAAAGATGATTTCTGAGAAACAGTATAATAGAATGTTCTGTCAAAGAGCATGACAGATGTCACTGGATAAAAAATAATGATAAGTAAAGGATGGCCTTCATTTTAGATAATGTAACAGCTAAATAAGATGGAGATAGAAGATCATCCTACAGGAGCATACAAAGATTAATGTATGGAGATGTTCTCACAGATTTTATACAGGGTGTGTATTTTTTTTAACATGCAGACTTAAATCAAGTCCAAAGCTAACTATATTACAAAAAAAGTTAAGATTTTAGTTGTTAAATCAATTCAGGGGCCAAATTTGCATTACAGCTCTGGAATATCTTTTTTAGCATAGCAGATAGAAATATGATCATGCTCTGTCATGCAAAGAAATAGTGAGCAAAGAAAAGAATGTCCTACCAGTGGGAGAAAATAAACCAGAAAAGACTAATGTGAACAGTAGAACCTCAGGTTATTACTAAGGGAAACTCATAAGCATCTCTGAAATATAACGCAGAAGGAAGCAGCATAGGGTTTCAAAAGTCTGTTCCAAGAGCAAATTACACCCAGGATTAACTAGTCCCATTTCATCTGTTATACTGGATCTCACAGTGGCCAACAAGATGTATTTGGGATGCTCACAAGACTGGACTGTATCAAAATAAACCCTTTATGGCTTTCTAACAATCAGCTCACATTGCCAGGAGTTCGATTCCATCAATCCTGAGAGGCTCAAGGTTGACTCAGCCTTCCAACCTTCCGAGGTGGGTAAAATGAGGACCCAGATTGTTGGGGGCAATATGCCAACTCTGTAAACAGCTTAGAGAGGTCTGTAAAGCACTGTGAAGCGGTATATAAGTCTAACTGCTATTGCTGTATAAAGTTGTAGTCGATAGTGAAGAAGGGGTAAACAGCCAGTAGTATTTTAGCAGCCACTGACAGCCTGGCTGTAAATAAATCTGCTAGGCCTTTTTAAAATTACGCAAAGTGATTGCTGTTCCCACAGTTGCTGACAGACAATTTCATAATAATACCTTCTGTGACAAAGTGCATTAAACCTTAATTTTACAGACTTCAGTCTAATGGACTCTAGATAGCTCAGAGACATTTTTCACCTGGACTTCACCCTCATTTGATGGACTGATATCTGTTAAATCAAGGTTAAATGAAATTGGCACTATTTATGTCAATTAGGTAATTACATAAATGATGTCAATTGATACACATAATACATATTCAAGTGTAACAGACACTCTCTGCCCTCAGAACAGTCTATTAAATTTAGGTTTTACTGCATTTTGTCTAGCCTGGAACGCTGTATGTTTAGTTTCAATGTATGACCTCAAATTCTAACATTGTGAGGAGAGGAGAACATCAAGCTGCTATTTAAGAAAAGAAAAGCATTAGTGTAGTTATTTAGATCTTATTAGAATCCAATTATGAAATTATCTGTATCTTATTATTATTATTATTATTATTATTATTATTATTATTATTATTATTATTATGGAAGTTCAGTATTTTCATTAAAAACATGATGAGAAGAGAGGAGGGGAGGAGAGGGAAAGAAAAGGAAGGGGAGAGGGGAGGGGAGAGAGGAGAAAGAACAGGGGAGGAAAGGAGATTTACATTCCTAAGTGTAGATTGTAGATATGGAGCATTAGCCTAATTTCAAAAATTACACCAAAGGTGAGATTAACTCCAGTCTCTGGAGTAATCTGTGTGGTCTCCAGAGTCTGATGTACTGAGACAAAGGAAAACAAGCTGTTAAAAAAGTTCTCAGAAATAGGAAAAAAGTAAAAGAATGGGCGCTCCCATCTTTATGGCTCTGGTTCTTCCTGCCACTTGTTTCAGTCCTGCCCAATGCTGGTATGTAGTCAAATCCTTCACACAAGACTCCCATGAAAACAGAGTTCTCACTCAAGCAAAGTTTCCCACCCATATTCTAGACAATGGGAGAACTAAACCAAATACATTTACCGAGTTTGCAAGGCAATTTATAAAATTTACTTTTCAGCAGCAAATTGTTAATTCATTTTTCACAATGCCACTGAAGGACGTTGACAATGACATTGCTTACATTTTCAACCTTTATTTCAGGCAGAAATAAATTTCCCGTATTTCTACAAATGTAAACATTTCTCAGCTACCTAGGCTCTGACTGTGCCTAAATGTTCCTTTCACTATGATCTTGTTAAAACGTCAGCAATTTGGCTTTCACTTACAATTCATTATAAATGGACTTTGCTCCCAAAAGCACTTTTTTTTTTCTGGCTCACCTCTCCCCACCTCCCTTCCTAACACACTTTGAACAATTGCAAATCTTACCACTCTCATCTTGGGAGCCAAACGTAATTAAAGCTTTTTTTGAGGTTTATCAGTGCTCAGCAACAGCCTTTGAACTGTAATAATCTGCATAAGACTGTAAAGTTAATAGCAGCTGGGTTTGAAAGTCAATAACAAACTCTACATTCAACAACTGGATTAGGATTATTCAAATTAAGATACAATGACAGTAGAAGCATAGAACATAAGAAGTATGAACAGACAAAAGCTTTAACCGTGAAAGATCAAATGAAATGATTATGAATTGACCTCTTTGGCATCAGCAACTTGAGATGGGATGGGACATCTTTAGTCAGAATAACACATGAGTTATTACCCAAGACATGAAAAATAAAGAAGAAGTAATTGTATACTTACCAAAACTATAGCAAGAATAGTACTTGTTACATGCATTCAATGACCAAATAATATTTAGTATACTTTATGGACAATCCTTTTATATGATGATCATTCAAGTTTATACTCCAACCACTGAAGCAAGGATGAAAAGTATTCTCCTCTATGACCAAGTTCAATTTGAAATCTACAGAACATGTGCTGCTTCTGATTGGAGACTGGAATACCAAAGTTGGATACAAGAAACAGGAAAATGTAATTGGATTGTATGACTTAGAAAACTGAAATGAAGCAAGATGCTGATTTATCAATTTCTGCCACTCCAATGATTCATAGCTAACCCTATCTTTAAACAAGCAAAATGAATCTTGAATACATAGACATCATCAGATGAAGTATATAGAAATAAAATTGACTCCATTACTGCTGGAGGTGGAGGATGTCAATTATAGCATCAAAGACTTGGCCAAATGCTATCTGTGGAACAGGTCATGAATTTATCATGTGTGGATTACAAGTGAAACTAAAAAGAAGAAGAAAGCCAATCAACTTTCATAATATGATCTTGAATCACCATTTGCAAGGAATTGCTTTGAAGTCCTTAACTTGAGGAATTATGGAATGAACTTAAAATAGCCATTAAGGATGGATATGAAAAGAGACTGTCAAAAATTAAGAAAGAGAAGAAAGTAAACTGGATGTCAGAACAATGAAAATTGCCAAGGAAAGAAGAGAATGAAAGCCAAGGAAGACAAAAATCTCAGAATGGAATTTAACAAAAGAACTTCAGAGAGAGGAGAAACAAGACAGCATATTACAATACCTGTAAAGACACTAAAGATGGAAACAGACATGTAAAAACAAGCAAAATCTTTGAAAAAATCAAGAAGGTTGTTCCAATCTCTAATTGGTATGCTAAATGATGCCAATGGACGTTGAAAAGAAATGAAGGGAAGGTGGAAAGAATATACTGACACACTATACAGTAGAGATGTCAATGCCTACTTTTAAGAGTCTTCAGTATTGGAAGGAGGTTGTGGTGGCTCAGTGGCTAAGATGCTGAGCTTGTCAATCGAAAGGTCAGCAGTTTGGTGGTTCGAATCCCTAGCGCCATGTGTCGGCTGGAGGGGATGGGGGTGAGGGGCACCGTTTTGCGGTGGTTCTCCTCCTTCCTCTCCGGTCGGACGCAATGTGTGTTGGCGGGGGAGCAGAGGTCGACCCTGAGGCCGTTCACTTGCGGGGTGCCACAGGGGTCGGTCCTCTCACTTCTCCTGTTCAACACATACATGAAACCGCTGGGCGAGATCATTCGAGGATTCGGGGTTGAGTGCCATCTGTATGCAGATGACACTCAGCTATATATCTCTACCCCGAACCACCCCAACGAAGCCGTCGAGGTGATGTCCCGGTGTCTGGAAGCCGTGCGGGTCTGGATGGGTGACAACAGACTCAAGCTCAACCCTTCCAAGACGGAGTGGCTGTGGCTTCCGGCGCCCCGCTTTAGCCAGTGTGTTCCATCTCTGGCCATCGGAGGGGAACAACTGCCCCCGGTGGATAGGGCACGCAATTTGGGCATCCTCCTAGATTCCCGGCTGTCACTAGATGATCATGTGACAGCCGTGGCTAGGGGGGCGTTCCACCAGGTTCGCCTGGTGCGCCAATTGCGCCCCCTACTAGAGCGGGACGCCCTTCGCAGAGTCACTCAGGCCCTGGTGACTTCCCGTCTTGATTACTGCAATGCTCTCTACATGGGGCTCCCCTTGAGATGCACCCGAAGGCTCCAGCTGGTTCAGAACGCAGCCGCGCGGGTTATTATGGGGAGTACTAGGTACTCCCATGTGACACCTTTCCTGCGTGAGCTGCACTGGCTGCCTGTGGCTTTTCGGGTGCGTTTCAAGGTGCTGATTGTCATCTTTAAAGCGCTCCATGGCTCGGGACCTAGTTACCTGCGGGATCGCATTCTACCCCACACATCCCTGCGACCAATCCGCTCTCACAGAGAGGGACTCCTCCGGGTACTTTCTGCTAAGCAGTGCAGGCGGGCGGTGCCTAGGAATAGGGCCTTCTCTGTGATGGGCCCAACCCTCTGGAACGACCTCCCCCCCGATATTAGAACCACCTTGGACCTTGGGGTTTTAAATTGGTTTTAGAATTGTTTTTAATTATTTAATTAGTTTGGGTTGTATATACAGACGGTATGTTTACTGTCTGGTGTTTTATGTTATGTCTTGTTGTTTTATACACGAACGGTCTGTACACCGCCCCGAGTCCCTACGGGGAGAAGGGGCGGTCTATAAATTTAATAAAACTAAACCTAAACCATGTAACAGAATGAGCTCCTGTTACTTCTGCCAAACTAGCAGTTCAAAAGCACATAAAAAATGCAAGTAGAAAACTAGGGACCACCTTTGGTGGGAAGGTAACAGCTTTCTGTGCACCTTTAGTGTTTAGTCATGCCGGCCACATGACCATGGAGACTTCTTCGGACAGCGCTGTCTCTTTGGGTTTGAAACGGAGATGAGCACCACCCCCTAGAGTCGGGAATGACTAGCACATATGTACGACGGGAAACTTTACCTTTAGTATTGAAAAATGAAATTAGAACAGAACTATCATCAGTATTAAGTTGGAAGACTAGACGAACTGATAGAATGCCCACTGCAAGCAACAGAAGTATCAGTCAAGTTTATAACAATACTATGCCAGCAAATACGGAGGATACAATGGCCAACTGATTAGAAGATGTGCAATCCAATACCAAAAAAAGAAGGTTTAAGAGAGTGTGCAAACAGGTGTACAATATGCTTAATTCCACATGCTAGTAAAATAATGTTTAGGATCATCCAATGCAGATGGGAGCCTTACATGGAAAAAGAGATCCCAGATGTTTAGGCTGGTTTTAGGAAAGGAGCAAGAGATGTTATTGCTAATGCAAAATGGATAATTGAGAAAGCCAAAGAATACCAAAAAGAAGTCAACATTTGCTTCATTGGCTATAGAAAAGCCTCTGATTCTGTGGAAAGTGCTCAGAAAAATGGAAATTTTAGAATATCTCATAGTCCTCATGAGAAACTTATGTACAGGTAAGGAAGTCACAGTCTGGACAGAATTTGGTGAAACAGAATGACTCCAGATGGTAAAGAAATGTGACATGGCTTAATATTCATCAGCTATTTATTCAACCTATATGTGGAATATGTATTAGGTAAACTGAATTGGAAGAAAATGAGTACAGTTTTAAAATTTTAAAAAGAAAAATCAATAACGTGTACTACCCTGATAGCTGAATATGCAAAGGATTTGCAAGTGCTAAACAAAGAACATTGGGGGGGGGGGACTAAAATTAAATATAAAGAAGACCAAACTAATGACAATAGGTAGAACAACCAATCTTAAGAACTGACAATGAAGATATAGAACTTGTAGACAGGCTCTGCTTTTTAGGATGAACCATCAACAGTAAAGAAACAAGCAATCAAAAAATACATTGCATTTTAGTACCCAGAAAAGCAGTCATGAAGGTTTTGGAAAAGACGATCAAATGTCATGATTTACATCTACAAAGATCTGAATCATACAAGTATGCAATACAATTATACAAGTGACACACTATGGAAATGGAAGTTGGACTTTAAAGAATCAGGATAGGAAGAGTATTGACCTTTGAACTTTGATGTTGTAGAAGACTCCTGAAAATACTATGGACAGTCAAACAAAGAAACCGATGGATCATTGAACAAATCAACCCAGAGTTTTCACTCAAGGCACAAATGACCAGACTCAACTTATTTTATTCTACTGTGGACACATTATGGATAGATTCAGCTCTTGGGAAGAGTCCTTAACGCAGGGAAAAGTGGAAGGAAAGAGAAGAACAAGTTTACAATGGTGATGAGTGGAGAAGACCTATCTATGCCATGGTTGGATTCAACTGGTGTAGCAACCGATTCACTGAGTATGCGCTTCGTGCATGCACGCACGTTCGCGCACACAGTGTATTTGAAAACAGCTCTAAAACTTACATTCTGTCGCAGCCCCGGTGAGTAAAACAGCTGACACTTGGCAATCCGCTCTGCCACGCCTATCAGCTGGGCTTCAAACAAAGGAAATATAGGACAAACTAGGCCAGGTGTGGGTAGGCGGGGCTAATGGATCGCTGGAACTACTGGTTTGCCCGAACCGGTCCATATTGGCTGAATCCCACTCCTATATCAATGTGGTCGCTAAGAATCAAATATGACTTGATGGCACTTAACTAGCACAAATTTCTCAGACTCGAACAAATAGAGAATTTTATATACTGCCGAAGGGAATCAGATTTTTTTTCTTTTTTTAAAAAAACAGTCAGAATTAATGAATTTTCTATAAAGCTAAATAACAGTTATCGAAAGAAATGCAGAACTTTTTGGCACAGTCCTAATTAGAAATGCTTTGGAAATGATTACTTTACTGAAACAGTTTATACTACTGAGTTATGTATGTTAATACATTCATTTCAGAGCAGTGAAGGAAAGCAAGAGATAAGGAAACGTTGACTACAGAGAGAAAGCAAAACCATGGAGAAAAGCAGAAGAAAAAGAATATAGGGAAAAAAAATAAAGGATATACTTATACTGAAAAGATGTGAGTTCAGTACATTACTTTATTTCCTACTAAATGAGAATAAAATCCTCTTAGCAAACAGAAGCAGCTACAGGATTAGAGTTTTTCGTGAAAATGACAAGAGCAGCATCACACCTTTGTGATTGAGACTCTGTTCCTTTTATTCATGCATGCAAGAACACATGAACAAAAGGAATTGGACTGCATAGTGATGCCGTATTCATCATTTTGTCATCCTTGACCTTTGACCACCCCACCAATGGTTGGTGAAAGAGACTTCTTTCTATTTCCATTCTGTATTAATCTCTTTAAAGATCCTGAATTAATTAGGGAGGTACAGGTTCTGGTATCTTCCAGCCTGAAAGGCAATCAATACATCACCCAGACTGAAATTAGAGCTTTGAGCTATAGTTGTACACAGTGTTCTTTATTAGAGTTGTGCACTCTTTAACAAAAATAAATAAATTCAGAAGTAATTTGGCCCACAGCACCTCACTGCTACTTATTAAAGCATTCCAACTTCTTTCAGACTTCGAGAATAAAGGTGTGGCTGTTTTAACAAACCAATTCATTAAATAATAATGAGATTCTTACAACAGTTATGTAGAACGCTGAAAAAAGTAACATTTTTCTAGAAATAACAAAGATGTGCAATGCAATGCACAAGGATTATAGCAATTAAAAATATTTTCAAACCATGCATACTTCTTCTTTTTTTAAATTTACTTTAACATCCTTTAGGAAGTTTATGATCAAATTTGCTGTAAACCGTTCTATTGCCATTATCTAACTGTAAGCACAGCTCCCTGAGGACATAAGGGGGCAATTGGTGAAGAGATGCAAAATTTCAGAGAGAGTTTCCACCCAACTAAGCAAGAGATGAATTAGTTACACTAATAACATGTATCCAGAACTATCATCATCTTCTGGGCATGGTATAGAAAGAAAAAATACATTTTTATTCTTAGGTTTTTTTTTTAGCAAATCTAAGCAGTGCTAAAGTTCAAAGATCAGTTGTTCTCCTCAAATATTGGGGATATTTCTAAATCACCAGATTCACGTCAAACTGTGTGCATGTGTACATATGCACAAATATATCACCAAATATTTACTTGTGGAAGAAAATAGCTTGTGATACATAGGGGTTGGACAGATAAGTTAGTAATCATTTAAAAACCTGGGAAATCTCACTATGACAGAAAGGAGGAAGAAAATACTGTCTACCATCCTGTTACATGATATTCTCTCTCTCCCTCTCTCTCTCTCTCTCTCTCTCTCTCTCTCTCTCTCTCTCTCTCTCTCACCCTCCCTCCCTCCCTCCCTCCCTCCCTCTCTCTCTCTCTCTCTCACACACACACACACCATTTGTGCACATGCCTTCAAAACATTCTTGATTCTAACAACTGCCTAGACAAATTCCTACACTCTTTGGTAAGATTTTGGAAGTAGCTTGCTATTGTGTCCTTCCTAGAGTTGAGAGAGAATGATTGGCCCAAAGTCATCCTGCTGGTTTTGTGCCTAAGGTGAGACTAGAACTGAGTCATCTGGTTTCTAGCCTGGTGCTTTAACTATTACATAAAACTGGCTTTTATATAAACTGCACTACTTATTTGATAACTTAACTCTTCAGGAGAACTGGGGGAAATAGTGGGCTACTGCCAGTTCGGACCAGTTTGGGTGAACTGGTAGTTCCAACAATCAGCTGGCTCAGCCCATTCATCCCCACTCTATCCTATCCCATATGTATGTATGTATGTATGTATGTATGTATGTATGTATGTATGTATGTGTACGTGTATATACATATATGTATGTGTGTGTGTCTCTGTGTGTGTGTGTGTATCTTTGTGTTGCAACCCCT
This sequence comes from Natrix helvetica, assembly GCF_964273705.1. Taxonomy (NCBI): domain Eukaryota; kingdom Metazoa; phylum Chordata; class Lepidosauria; order Squamata; family Natricidae; genus Natrix; species Natrix helvetica. Next base: position 207,436,985 of record NC_138552.1, on the reverse strand, counting down.
GGTATGCCCAAATATGGGAGGGAGCTCACTACTCCCCCTTTCTGTCCTTCGGCTCATTACAGAGGACCATCCAGGCAGAAAACCATATTTTTATTTTTAATGTTGCCTTTTTATATTTGTGTTGTATTTGTGCTGATAATAACCCTAACTCTAACCCTAACCCTGGATGGTCCTCTGTAATGAGCCAAAGGACAGAAAGGGGGAGTAGTGAGCTCCCTCCCATATTTGGGCATACCAGGGGTAGTAACACAAATACATACCTATTTCCCTGGCCTAGCTGATAAGGAAGAGAGCCTGTGGCTTAGTGGCAATTACATTGGCCTAATATGCAATACAGCCCTGGTTCGATTCCCAGTAAGGGTATGGCTAGCTGATGAGAGCTAAATAGCTTGAAATAGATCTATACTAGTCTCCCTTTATTTATTTATCAGCACAAATACAACACACACACACACATACACATACATACATACATACATACATACATACATACATACATACATATATGTGTATGTGAGTGTGTGTTGTATATACCAGGTTGGGCATACTAGGGGTTGTAACACAAATAAATACATACATACATACATACATACATACATACATACATACATACATACATACATATATATTCTTTCTTTCTTTCTTTCTGGCTCAGCTGATTTGCTCAGCACAACTGATTTCCGTGTGTCCACTGTTCTACCTACCGGGGATGCCTTAGAAGGTAAGCAGTTGAGCTTCAAATTGCTGTATTTTGAATGCTGCACACAAGCGCGTTAGGTGTACGTGCGCACAATCACTGAACCCACCACTGCTTTTAGGATAGGATGCTGTCACCTTAGCAGAAGCAATTTGGTTAGGCAAGGCAATAAACCAAATCTTGGAACAGAACATTGCATGGACAATACAATTATGTCACAAAGCAATTTGCCACATTTCTTTAAAAGCAGAAGCCAGAAAGGGGAGGGGAGCTAACTTTCTGGTGGTATAAGTCTTATCTAGTTAATTAACTTTTTAAAAAATCAGTCAGAGAAACTAATATTTTGTACTCATGAAATACTACAAATAAAGAACAAATTGACCTGCTGTGCACCGCGCCTTGTCTGTTCAATCCTAAAAGTTCACAATATTCACAGCAATGTTGAGTATCCAAGCTGAATTCCATCCAGCATCCAAGACAAAAATATTTGTGCTGCTTTAGATCTTTTCTGCCAGGATAATTAAATTATGGCAAGACATATCTCTGGTACTAATTAAGAAGTACACAATATTGATTCTAATCTAAATATGGTGTGATTTATTTTTTTAAAAATGATTCTCATAATGACATTACAGCATTGCATTTTAGGAATTGCAACTGAATAATTTTTAAAACTTGTTATAAATGCATCCAAAGAAGGTAGTAGCTCTCACTACTATTCAAATGACCAAATTCATGGTAAATATCATAGTATCTACTGCAGACTCCTGAGAACAAATATTTATGGCGTTTTTAAATGCAGAAGGATAAAACTGGTTAGTGTAGCCAGGAGTCTCTGGGTGTTGGATGGCATATATAGTTTCTAAATTATTATTATTAATATTAAATGCAAGAGGTAATTTTCAATTATGCAATTTTTAAATCAGGATCATGGGTGTCAGATAAAAACACATCTATTATTTGTTCATCATAGTGCTCCTAATTTAATAAAACTGATGGTGAACTAAGACAAATTTAAAAAGAAACAATGTCTTTAGAAAACTAGCAGCTTTGGCAGCTTTTTTTAAAAAAAAAGCCAGGTATTTATCTTTTCGCTTCAGAAAACCAAAAAAAAAAAAAATAACTACAATACTGTGAATAATCTTGAAACTTCAAAGCCTACATGTCCAATGTAATGTTTTAAGGTGATTAAACTACAGAGCTACTATAGTGAAAGTCAATAATTACCCAAGCTCTTTAAGACCAATGCCAAACATTTTGCTTATGATTAACAATAACAAACCCCTCCTCACAAACGGAATCCATTTTTTCAACTTCAGTAGCTATTTGTTAGTACCCAGAGCTACAACTAAACATTACTGTCTCCCAAAGAAGAGGATGATAGGGCTCTCTGTATGCTTCAGCAACAAATTTTGCTTACACGTTATAGTTTATATTGGATTCAAGAAAGAGAAACTATAGGAAGCGAATCTATTCACCAGTATGTTGCCTTCTCATAGAGAAAGTTTCAGAACTGAATGGATCTTTCTTTCTCCCATAATCCTTGCGCTAACTCCTGAGTTGCTGCAAATGTTTCTAAGCATCTAACCGGCCAGAGCTGGTGGGAATTGTAGTCCAAATTATCTAACAAGGTTAGTTTGCCTACCTCTGAGCTCAATAGATTGCCACACAAATTCATTTCCCACTTGCTACCCACGGAAACCTCAGTTGAACCAAGAACCTTTTCTAACTGAAAGTAAACCATTAAATATGACCCTGTATAAAGTTGCAAAAGACAATTTAGGCCACGTAGAGCAAGACCTTTGCTCAGTGTTGCTTTCTTAATACATAATTTAGTTGTGATGCAATGACATATACAGTATATCACAGAGGTTGTCAGCAGTTTAGACATTAATCGCTGTACGTTGCGTTATTTTGAAGGGACAGCACATTTACACGGTTTTACAAGCTGTATACTCACTACTTTACATTGTAGCCAAGCATCATTTGTACAGTGTTGTCACATGAAAAGATATACTTAAATATTTACAAAATGTGAAGGGGTGTACTCAGTTCTGTGATATACTGTAAGTAAGTCAAGCTCTTAGGTTATAGTCCAAAATCCCAAAATAAGAAGAACCAGATAATAGCAGTGAGCGGCATTTGGAACAAAGGAAAGAATAACAGGAAGAATCTGCATAAAATGACTTTTTAAAAAACCCTGCTTCTGGTTGTAAGAAAAGGGATTTGACATTGCTGAAAGTGAGGAAAGATGGCAAAAATCCTAAAAATGGTCCCTAGGATATGCAGCAATATTAAACTGCTGCCATGCATTCTTCCTCTTGTCAGGCCCAACCTAAGAACAACACAGAACAATCCAGCCAAAATGTAGTTCTTTATTTGCTTTCACCCTATAGACAGACTATTGCTAAACTAAACCTATACCCATGATGGCGAACCTATGGCACGCATGACACAAATGGCATGCAGAGCCATTTGTTAGGGCACATGAGGTGTTACCCTGTTAGCTCCAGAGCGCATGCATGCACTGGCCAGCTGACTTTGACCTTCTTTTTCGGCCATTTTTCACCCTCCGGAGGCTTCCCTGAAGCCTCTGGAGGGCGAAAAACAATCCAAGGCGCAAACCGGAAGTTCGGAAACAGAACTGCCGGTTTGAGCATTGGGCCATTGTTCACGCTCAGGAGGCTGCAGGGAAGCCTCCCAAAGGCTCCAGAGAGCAAAAAACAGCCCTATGGGCAACCCAGAAGTCCCTTCCTGAACTTCAAGGTTGCCCATAGGGCCTTTTTTTGCTCTCTGGAGGCTTCAGAGAAGCCTCCTGAAGCCTCTTGGGCACTGGGGGGAGCTTTTTTTGCCCTCCCTGGGCTCCTAGAAAGCCTCTGGAATCAGGGGAGGGTGTAAAACCATCACACCAAAAATGGGGGAGGTGGGGGTTGCGCACGCATGCGCGTGGGAGGGGGTCGTGCATGCATGGGGTCGCACACATACCACTGTGGGTGTGGGCATTCCTGTGCATGACCCCCCCCCCTGAATTTCCTATTACCTTTCTCTTCCCACTTATGAGCGGAGTGGTTAGAGTGCAGAACTGCAGGCTATTTTTGCTGATCATCAGCTGCCAGCAGTTTGGCAGATCGAAACTCACCAGACTCAAGATTGACTGAGCCTTCCATCCTTCCAAAGTGGGTAAAAAGAGGAGCCAGATTGTTGGGGGCAATAGGCTGACTCTGTAAACTGCTTAGAGAGGGCTGTAAAGCACTGTGAAGCTGTGTATAAGCCTAAGTGCTATTGCTATTGCTATGACTATAACCTTGTTGTTTGTATCTCTACAATTTATATTGTTTTATTTGTTTCTTAGTATGATTTGATTGCTTATTTAACCTAGGACTATCACTAAGTGTTGTATCTTATGTTTCTTGATGAATGTATTTTTTTTCTTTTATGTACACTAAGAGCATATATACCAAAGACAAATTCCTTGTGTATCCAATCACACTTGGCCAATAAAGAATTCTATTCTATTCTATTCTATTCTATCCCAACAGATGTACCCTGGGAAATTCTGGGAAATGGCAATGCTAAATCTTTTCCTTCAATCCAGCTCTGGGTTGTGTTGTCTCTTGTCTCATCCCCCTCCTTGGAATATGCTCCTTCCTTCCTGGGAAAGTGCCACTTCATGGTAGTCCATCATGCCACCTCCTCCTTCAGAGACACAATTCAACACACATACACTCTACAGTGTATAGTTACATTAAACTTTGGCTGCCCAACTTCTCTCTGCTTCCAATAGATCTTTTAGAAGCTTTAATTATTGCCATTTAGTTACTGGGCTAACTTCAAAGGGCTTGTTTTAATTTTTGAAGCTTTAAGTCCAAGGAGTTGTAGGGCGATTTTCCAAGAATTTCATTGGTTTTGGCTGGTTCTGTTGGGAGTTTATAGACATGCCAAGAAATAAAGCAGGTTCAAAACAAGAAGAAACCATGCCAAATATACAGTCCATATGTATGGTCAAGGTAGATAGGCTATTAATAGCTATTATTAGCTATTAATGGCTGAAAGCAGTATTATACAAAAACAACTGAAGCTACAATCTTCCTCTATCACCTTATCAAGTACACTTGAGGCCTGATGAAGGCATCATTTCCTTAGTTTTCTAATTATTATTGCACAACAAATATACCATGTGATTTGCAATATGGATTCGGCTTTATAGACCATAATCCATTTTAATTACTATTGTTGATGTAAAGATGTGAAACAAATATCCTCTGCTACTATATACCATCTTGTGGGGAAAGGCAAAAAGAACACAGTAAAACCAAGTTCCACACTTACCAAATTTTGGTTTTCAGTAGAAAAAAATTGATCCAGGTATCTCCTTGAAGTGATGGACAAGTCAATTGCATCCAAAAGAATTTTGATGTGGACATTAAATTAGAATTAATTTCATATTAATGCTGTGATATCTACAATGATTTATGAAATTTACATCATGATGGAAATGCTATCATTTATATAACAATATACTAAACATTTGTCTATATGTGGTAGTATGTTTAGAAATGTGGAACAATACGAATAGTTGTTTAAATATATTTTGCTAGCATTCTTACCTGGAACTCTTTTGGCCCAGTTGATCATATGAACCAGTTCTCGATCAGCAAGGTTGGTCAACAACGTCATCATTGAAGCTTCGTTGAAGGGTCTGTTGGGGTCATATTCTGAATAGACAATAGGAGGTTCTGCCTCTAGCAAAGCAGATACCATCTGATCTGCAGAGAGGGAGAGGGCTGGACTGTTTTTTTTAGTATGTTTGATCATTAGTGGGCTTGGCCAAAGATTTGGGCTCCTTGCCTCTGCTACTGTGCCTACGTTGTTTCTGCTATCATGTTCTTCTCTTTGACGTTTGTGCTTCAGTATTCGGCCACCTCTGCGATCTTTTCGAATTCCTGGAAGAAGATATAAATACAAATAATATTTTATTATCCACCGATTTCTCTAATGTGGCAGTATTGAAACATAAATCTGGAAACTACACAATGTTTATTTAAGCCATCTTCAGACATGAGACACCTTGTGGTTAACAACAGTCCATTCATAGCATCAAATCTTACAAACTATCAGCATCTTGATTATAGAATGCAACTAGCAGCATGGAGAAATAAAATATAAGGTACTAACTTATATTTGAGCAAAAAGCATTTTATAGGAGAATTGTGGCACAACGTTAAATGCAGCACTATGAGGAGCCTAATGTATTGAACGAATAAAATGCCTTGGGCCAGTTCTGAAATAAAATATTTCATACCAGTTATTTATTTTCAGTACCTCCTAATTTAGAGTCTACCCTAAATTTACAAAGAATTTCTGCAATATCTGATCAAATCATATTCTTCTACACAGAACATTAAACCAGTCAGGTAGGAATCAATATACAAATATACTTTCTGATTAATTTCCACACTGTAACATTTGGTTTTGAAGTAAGTCTTCTCTCAAATGAGCAAAGCATACATTTGGCAAGGAATAATTAGGAATTAGAGGACAACCTTTAGGCCTACTTCCTAAATGGGAAAGAATTCTGCAGTCCCAGACTCTGAAAGAAAATATTACATTATTATCTGAGAACTTTCTCACAAGTGAAAATTTTGTCTTGATTTCTTTCTTAAATGCTCAAGCTAACAAAACTTGTTTTATGATTCCTGGAGATCAGGCATAGAAGTTTTATTTAGGTTTGATATTGCTTAGTTTCCAAGCATTCCAAGCATTTGGCATTCTTTAAAAGTTTCACAAAAATGCATTTTCTCCATGTTAACAAATGTGCATGAAACTTTGTGAAACTTTTAGAAAATATATTTGCAAGTAAACATATCCCCAAGATCAACAATGATTCAATTGTGCCAGGCATAGATAGAAAAGCTTATATTTACTTAAGTTAGAGAAAGCAATTCTAAGCTGTATGTACATTACCTGGTTGAATCATGAAAGATATAAAGTTGTGAATATCAGCACATATAAAACAGAAAACTGATCAGAATGTTGATACCAGTATTATTTTTCATCTGGTGAACAGTGAGGCTGAAGATAACTTTTTAAACTTGTGGGACATTGAAGGTAAAGTGGAACACAGAGTTTTATGATTATTTTGATCAGAAGATTAGAAAAATATTGTGACAGATTCATCTTGAGGGAAAATAGCAATTCTAAGAACAGTTTTGGCTTTACTAGAAATAGCCTAAAAGGATGCAGTGGCTCAGTGGCTATGATGCTGAACTTGTCGATCAGAAAGGTCGGCTGTTCTGTGGTTCAAATCCCTAGCGCCATGTAACAGCGTGAGCTCCCATTACTTGTCCCAATTTCTGCCAACCTAGCAGTTTGAAAGCACGTAAAAATGTAAGTAGAAAAATAGGGACCATTTTGGTGGGAAGGTAACAGCATTCCGTGTGCCTTTGGCATTTAGTTATGCCGGCCACATGATTGCGGAGACATCTTTGGACAGTGCTGGCTCTTTGGCTTTGAAACGGAGATGAGCACCACCCCCTAGAGTCAGGAACAATCAGCACATATGTGCGAGGGGAACCTTTACATTTACCTTAGAAATAACCTAGAAAATATGGATGCTGAGTTAAGAAGCTGTATGACAAGAAGGAAATGATCAAGGATGAAACTCTCCCACTTTTCTGTTTTATTCAAATATCAAGATAAAGACTTTCTTGAATTAAGTTTGATTTCTAGAGATTACATAGATGGATCCATGTAGGTTTTTTCAGCAATGATACAGAAATAGACTGCAATTGCATCCTGTGGGAAGTTGTTTACGTCTCAACTCTGGAATTTCTTTCTTAGGAATTTGGAAATAAATAAATGGAATTTATTCACTGCTTCATTCTGATAAGGCTACCAAAAGTGGCCTACCAGCAAACTACTAAGCAGATCCTGGACCTGCTTAGATTTCTGATGTCAACCCAGGTTGGCTATAAATTGTAATCTGCTACTAAGAAGAAATTCTAAAAAACTAGAGGTGTTGGAAATTGTCATGTTCTTTTAATCAATGGATCATTCATTCATTCATTCATTCATTCATTCATTCATTCATTCATTCATTCATTGCATTTGTATCTCCCTGCAATTCAAATAGATTATTGGCAATTAGAGCATCAAGGAAATATATAGTTAGAACATGGGCCTGCATGGAAGAACTAGAAGAATTAATAGTGCAGGTAGTCTTTGATTTACAACCACAGTTAGGACTAGAAAAATTGTTACTTGGCAGAAGAGCATGGAAAATCATTTTCTATCTAGCAAAGATAATACTTTCTCTGAAAGAATTCAGAGCAATAGATGTCTAAGAAAATGTGGAATGAAGAAATTAAGTAAGTTAAGTTCATTACATTCTTAGTTTAAATTTTGAAACACAAACCGACACTGCTTTTAACACACATTTTTGATATCATCATTCAAATGATGCAGATGTCCACAATTTTAAGGTGCTCCTTAAAGAAAGTAATTTATAAACTACATGTTTTATAAATAGTTATTTTGACATGATAATTTTTTTAAAAAAGATAAACTTTCCTTTGAGGTTAATACTTAATGTTTTCTTTACATTTTTAAAAATAGCAGTGAAGAAGCAGATTACTTCCAGTCTATGTTTATTTTACTTTTCCATCAGTCTTGGTATGCCCTGATAGTGTTCCTGTCAGCCTCTGTTTTGCTATTTGCTTTCGGCTGCCATTGAAATGGAGAGGGGGGCCTGGTATTTGGGAGGGGAAGTTTAAGTACAGGAGATATTGTAAAAAGGGAGTTTTGGTCTCACCGTTTACTGCGCATGCTGGAGATTAGTGCTTGGTGTCGGTCCTGCATAACAACCTGATGATGCTCCTTGAAGATGAAACTCACATGACACCTAAGGGATTTGCAGGATGGACACTGGGATGAGGGTTACCAGGGGGAGGGGGTTTGGTCACATACTGATATGTATGATTTTGCATGCTTTTGCCTCAGATCTTGCTTTGCTTAGCTGCTATATTTTCATAACCAGTAAAAGTACTCTTAATTCTGCAAAATGGAGTTAAGTCGTTTCTTTCTTGGTTGCTGAGGGACGCCGGCTTGACAGTTCCGTACAAGCACTAACCCATCCTAACTTTGCTTAATTTCTCTCTTTAGATAAAGTCAGTTGTTAGCTTCTTCCTGTGAAGGATAGCTAGGCATGAAATATAAATGCATGGAAAGGATACACATGGAAAATTATTTCAGATTTTGATTCCAAACAAAACACTGCCACTGAGTTCATTCAAAATAATCAAACCATCAGGCAAATTACAGATGTCTGCATGGGCCTGAGCCATTAAACTGGATGCTCAATATCATTATCAAATGCCTACAATTGGTGATCTTCTGTTTCAACTCTTCAGAACTTGATGCCAACAGTGGCTTCTAAGAAACTGATTACTTTTTTGACACTTTGGATTGCTACATTGATTCTCATCTGAAATAATCAGAGAAAATTGTTTCAGGGGAAAGGCCTTTTCGAACATTGCATTTGCCTTCTGGAACATCTTGAGCCATGGCGGCACAGTGGTTAGAATGGAATGAGGGGCTGGCTGCTAAAGCAAGAGCATGGCACACACTTGAAAGTAAATTAGGAAGACTGTAATTGTGGCGTCTGTCTGGCACAGTGATGTGCAGCCAGGTGAGGCAAGTGAGGCACAAAATGTAAAAGGAAAAAATAAATTAAATGCTTGTATTTTTCTACTGATCTGTACCATAAAGTTATTTTCCATTTAAATTCACCAGTTTTACATTATTTGTTATTAAAATTGCAGAATTTTCACATTTACCGTTCAACTAGTAAGGCGAGAGCTGAGGTGAGGCTGAGCTACTGCTGCCTCACCATGTATGACTCTGCTTAACTGTTTAAAAAGCCTCTAAAAAAGCGCCCTCTACTATGAGGAGGGGGAACTGCGTGCCTCACCTAGTCTGACTTTTTAGGCATTTTATGATCGCTCAGCACGAGCAGAGTTAAGCAGAGGCTTAAAAGCCAAAAAAGTCAGACTAGGTGAGGCACACAGTTTTCCTGCCTCATAGTAGAGGGCGCTCGTTCCAGTTAGAAGAGGCTCATCATGGAGCACCTGCCCCGCCCCCTCGCTCGTTTGCCTTGCCCGTTCCATTGCTGCTCATGGGCGGTACCTTTCTGCCTCTGCTGGACTTCGTCTTGATGATGTCACCGCAGCTGCCAAGCATGGATGGACAGAGGTAGCCAGAGCGGTGCAGAGCAGTCCAGTGGGTGAGCGAGTGAGGATCAGCCTGCCTGATCCTCCATTGCTCGCTTGCTCTTTCATCTGCCCGGACCACCTCAGCGCTGCTCTGGCTACCTACATCTGTCTGCGCCTGGCAGTTGTAGCGACATCATCAAGATGAAGTGGCTTGGAGGCAAAGGGGCCTCAGTGCCCTGCCTAAGCTGTGGTGGGGCCCTCTACCAACCGGGCTCTTCCTTCTCTCTCTTCGTCTTTTTACTTTATTTATTTCGTATTTCTAGACCGCCCCCTCTCCCAAAAGGGACTCGGGGAGGTGTACAGTCAGGCTAAAACACAAATAGGATGCATATAAATAAATACATAAATACATAAATACATAAATGGAGGAGGCTATATAAAACTGTACCTTCAAGTAAAGCATTAAAAGCAGTATTTAAAAACAACCCCTAAAAATACCCCAAAAAATTGAATTTAAAATAATTACCCATGAAATTCCCCAATTAAAATATCTGCCAGGAGGTAAGATAAAACTATGAGTGGGCCAGGCCGGCTAATCGAAACAGGTGAGTCTTTAGTTTTTGTCGGAAGGAGCAGAAGTCGGTGGTAGTTCTTTTTTTTTTTCCAAAAAGTTTTATTGGTTTTTTAAAACATTTATAAGGAAAAGGGTAAGTGGAATGGTTACAAATTTTGGCAGTTGCAAGTATGGCAGACGCCCCCTCCCTCCAAACTCATAGGATACATCTAAATATAAAACATTAATACATAATCATAAAAAATCAGCATATTAATTCTAGAAAAAATAGTTTTCAATCAGTTTATATAGTTATGATATACAGTCTAGATATAATTTCATTATTACTTTCGGTCTGTTTATAACATTGTGGTTTTCTTATTCATTTTTGTGATCTGAGCTTTCTTGGTGTTGCCCCTTCACCCCCCACTGGCAGAGCTCCGGCCCCTCCCGTGTCCTGTGTGATCATTGTGGTGTCTTCTGTTTTTTCTAGGTTCGCTTTATTTTTTTCCATAAAGGCTTGTGCCTCTATGGGTGTATTGATTCTGATTCTTGTCTCCTCCCAGAATATCAGCATACCTTCAGGCATCAACCATCTAAACCACACCCCCTTCTGGTATAGTTTATTCGCCAATTGCGAATAGTTTTTCCTTTTCTCCCTAATTTTTTGGGGGATCTGCTTCAGGATGGTTATCTCCCTGTCATGATATGTCAATGTTTGCCCCCTTTGTACACCCAGAATTTCATCTCTTGTGGTTTTCCTAAAGAATTTAATATGAACCTCCCTGGGTACATTGTGTGTTCTGGCATATGCTGAATTCATTCTATAGACCAGATCTATCTCCCATTCCATCTGCTGTTTATCTTTGTGTATGTATTCAGCTAAAATATTAGTCATAATGTCCCTTATATTTTCCCCATCTGCTTCTATTACATTTTGAAATCTAAGATAAAAGGACATTCTCTCAAACTCTGTTTTCATTTGTTGGATATCAAGTTCTTTGTTTCCCTTCTGTAAAGCCTCTACTCCCCCTCTCGCCTCCGCTACCCCACCCTCCACAAGGTCCAGTCTCTGTGAGTTCTTATAAATTTGGACTTGATTCTCTTTAATTTCTTCCTTCATTTCTTTTAATTGTTTCTTAATTTCTTCCTGGCCCTGTATGAGTTGCTGGAGCATTTGTTGCAAATCCATCTCTGTACTCTTAGGTTGCATCAGTTCTGTAATCTTTGACTGTGTGGCAGGACTGGATGTTGCAGATGTCGGTGCAGAAGTAGCAAAGCCAGGTTTTCCAGGGGGTGGTCTTTTTGGAGACATGGTTTATAAAACAAAGAGATCAGTCAGTGTAGAGACTGGGCAGCTGGAGAAGTAGAGCAGGCAGATGAGTCCAGAAGGCAGAGGATCCAAACAGGTGGGAGTTTCTTAAGTCAATCAGTTCAGGAAATAACAAGCCACAAGAGATTCCTCTGGGTGACACGGAGACAAAGACCGGAAGCCTGAATTTTAAAGGTGGAGTCAAGTTTCACAGTTCATGAAGACAACGGAAGTGTGCCATCTTGCCCTGCCAGCTTTGGGCTCAGAGGCATAGGAAAAATTTTAAAAGTTCAGAAAGTTCTCAGGTCATCAATAAGTTCTGGAACTAAGTCCCATGAAAAACACTTTTACTGGGGTGAGGCATCGTTAGTTGGCTCTCCCCCCTCCTCCTTCCCCTGGGGGCGAGAGCAGAATTTTTACAAGCCGCTTGTCCAAGGGGGGGGGAAATCCCCCTCCCCTCTAGCCGCTCCTCCAAGAATAAATCCGAAAGATTAACTTTTAAAATTACTGAAAAGTCCATCAACTCAAAAGTAAGGGGATGAAGAGAGGAAGCATCTCACCGCACCGCCGCTGCTTCCTTCAGTTTTGTGTTCTCCGATCAGCATGGGGCGAGACGCAGGCGCGCCCTCCAAAACGGCTCCCCGGTGCCTGGAGCAAAGCGGAAAAGCCCCCACCAGCCGCTGCCGGTGCCAGAGCCTTCCGCAAGCCGCTCCTTCGGCAGGGTGCCTCTCCGGGGCGTCCTGTGCCCCCCCGAGGACGGGGGAAGCCCACCGAAGAGCGGGAGCAGGCAAAGTTCTTGCCCGTCGCCGTAGCCGCCGGAACCGGAAGTCTCAAGTCGGTGGTAGTTCTGATGTCGGGGGGGAGGTCACTCCAGAGGGTTGGGCCCATCACAGAGAAGGCTCTACTCCTAGGCGCCGCCCGTTGGCATTGCTTGGTGGACAGCACCCGGAAGAGTCCCTCCCTGTGAGAGCAAATTGGTCGCAGGGATGTGTGCGGTAGGATGTGATCCCGCAGGTAGCTAGGTCCTGTGCCCCCCCGAGGACGGGGGAAGCCCACCGAAGAGCGGGAGCGGGCAAAGTTCTTGCCCGTCGCCGTAGCCGCCGGAACCGGAAGTCTCAAGTCGGTGGTAGTTCTGATGTCGGGGGGGAGGTCATTCCAGAGGGTTGGGCCCATCACAGAGAAGGCTCTACTCCTAGGCGCCGCCCGTTGGCATTGCTTGGTGGACAGCACCCGGAAGAGTCCCTCCCTGTGAGAGCAAATTGGTCGCAGGGATGTGTGCGGTAGGATGTGATCCCGCAGGTAGCTAGGTCCTGTGCCATGGAGCGCTTGATGATGTTGCCGCAGCTGCCGGGCACAGATGGACAGAAGTAGCCAGAGTGGTGCCGAGGCAGTCTGGGCGGGCAAAAGAGCGAGTGACCGATGGCTCCACAGACCTGATCTAAGCACCCTATGGGCTGGATCTGGCCCCTGGGCCTTGAGTTTGACACTCCTGATCTACATCTCATAACAGAAGGTAAGGTGAAGAAACTGACTTGTATGTTTCACCAGCCATAAACCTCACCGCACGTCACTGGTTTGGAAAGAACAAAGAATGTTTATCAACAGGAAATATGAATGTGTAAAGCTTGTAGCAATTATGGGTAGTTAGAAAGCTGACATTTTTGCCAGGGGCCCTTTTCCTTGGAATACCTCAATAAAAAGCAATCAGAAAACCTGCACCTTGTGTCTGACATCTATCATTGGCTTCAGCACCAGGCTCAGACCAGAATTGGGATAAGAGGCTAATTGCAGAATTGGGTATTGCAGGCTAATTTAGCTCACTACAGGAGTTTGATCCTCACCAGCTCATAATTGACTCAACCTTCCATCCTTCTGAGATGAGAAAAATGAGGATCCAGATTGTTGGGGGCAATATGCTGACTCTGTAAACTGCTCAGAGATGGCTGTAAAGCACTATGAAGTGGTATATAAATCTGTGCTATTGCTATCTTTGATTGTACTGATTTAATAAAATATGTAAACATTATTGACACAAATATATTTTCTTCTTTTGCATAAATCAGGTATTCAGGTATTAAGTGTTATTCCTGTTGCTATCTTGCCTCCCCTCCTGGTGTGAGATCAGCCCCAACTCTCCTGACCTTCTGCAAGAGCCTAAAGACCTGGCTCTGTCAGCTAGCTCAGGACTCCAATGGGGGACTCTAATGGGAGAACATCTCAGTGGAGATAAGTGATCAATTAACAACAAATCCCACCTCCCCCTCATCATAACCCTGCCCTCCCCATCTTTAATTGGATCATATTCTTTTAACTTATTTGCTGCAGCAAATAGGCTGTGGTGAGTTGGCAACAGCGAGTTGTCGTAGACCCACTTCTTCTCAATTATATCTACCTGCCCCATCAGGTCCAGCAAAACTAGTATGTTGCAGATCCTGTCTGGGATCCAAATGGCATGCCTTTTCTACAGTCATCATTTCCCTTGAGATTAGTTTAGTCCCATACTTGTTGACCCTTGGAAGGCCCTGAAAATGTGTTTTTTTCTAATAACCTCGCTGTGGCCAACTCACCACAGCCAATTTGCTGCCTCCAACTCACTGTGAGGCAACTGCCACACCCAACTCGGCATAGGTCAACTTGCTATGGGACAAGAGTTACACTAATATTGAAGAAAAGAGTAAGAGGAATAGAATAATTAAATAAAGAACGCCAAAGGAGGGACAACATGAAATGTGAATGACAAAAAATAAAATAATGTTTTAATTATTTCAAATAATTAAATTGAATTGTTGAATTGTCTCACAGCGAGTTGTCTCATGGTAAGTTGGCCATGGCAAGTTGCCTCAAGGTGACTTGGCTGCGGCAACTTGGCTGTGGTAAGTTGGCTGTGAAAAGTTGTCCCATTCTGCCCTCAAACAGCCTGATCACCTGCCATATAGGGCTTTAAATGTCAAAACCAGCCCTTTGAATTATACTTTGAAGAGGATTGGCAGTGTCAATGTGGCTCCCAAACTGAGAGGTAACGCGTACCATCCTAAGAGTACAACATTTTACACCAGTTGAAGCTTCCAGATAGGCTTTCAAGCATATGTAGAGCACATTACAGTAATCTACTCTGGAAATGACCAGGATGTGAGCAACTGTAAGTAGAGCCTCAGAATTTAGAAAAGGGCACAACTGGTGCACAACTCAAAGCTGTGCAATTACTGGCCATTACTGCTCCTGCTCTTTGAGCAGCAGTTGTCAGTCTAGTAGGGCCCCAAACTATGAAAAATTGGGCCACCCCATCCAGTACTAAAGAGAGTAAAGCCAGAAGACCCCCCCCCAAAAAAAAATCACCTCAGAATCACTCATGCTTGCCAGGATTCAGTTGAACCTGTGAACCAAGATTCGAACACCCTCCAAGCATCAGGATAAGACATCAATAGCACTGCTTAGTTTGCCAGAGGCGGAGATGGGCAATTGAGTATCATTAGTATACTGATGATATCTTACCCATTGGTGTCAGGGTTCCAAGTAACACCCCCAACAAAGGCCTATTGTAAAAGATGGCTTCCAGGCCTGAGATTGGGATGAATGATCTCGCTCAGTGACTTCATGTAGATATCAGATAGGAGTAGAGAGAGTGCCAAATCCTGTGTACAAGGAAAATTCTACTAAATCTTATTAAATGGTCAGACAGAATTATCTTTTCTTTTTCCTCAGAACTAAATCTGTTTCACAACAAGAAAGACAGACAAACTAGAACTATGTGAACATTTAATTAATTAGCTTTGCTGCCAATGAGTAATTAAGAATGCATAGGTACTTTTTTTTTCATTTTGACATACTTCCCTAAAAAAAATTCACCAGCAACATAGACTAAAAGATCAATTCATTTCAAACAATGTCAGATTCTTTATCAAGATTAAAACCTCCAATTACTCAAAAATAAATGGTATGTACCTTATATTTTAATTACTGTTGGCTTTCCCAAGTAGTGCATAATCATTAGAAAGGAAATACATAAAGTTTACATATGAATACAGTAAAATGTGCCAATGTGGTGGAAGTTACAATAGATACATGTCTTTAAAAAAAAAACCACTAACTATTGCCAATGAAACACATATCACTGTCTCTGGTTTTCACCCTAGCAAACAAATAAAAAGTTGCATATCCTTATGAATTTGGTAGAAATTTCTCCTGACAACTATTTATGTTGTAATTGTGGGCATGATTTATGTATTCTGTTCCACTTACATTAGCAGTGGAAATGTACTGACTTATAGAAATTTATATATGCATCACTTGCTCATAAGAGATTTATATGATTTTATTTCTAACTCGTTCTCCATTTATCCCATAGAAGGATAGGAAAAAAGGAGAGAGCATTATTAATTCTCTGGTACTGAAAAGGGAGTGTGAATGCTATTTCTCTTGAAGGACAAAAAAAAAGCAATTTTTTTCAGTTCATCAAATTTTGTCATGAATTCCTGATATAATAAAAAGAGAAAGAACCTCAGCAGCAGACAAGAACAGATTCCTAAAGCTTCAAGGAATGCTATGCTAACGTCTGAATGAGTCACTTCTAGTCCATTCTTTTTCGAAAGCTTTCAAACTACATTATTTTAAAAGGGAAGGAAGGAAGGAAGGAAGGAAGGAAGGAAGGAAGGAAGGAAGGAAGGAAGGAAGGAAGGAAGGAAGGAAGGAAGGAAGATTTCAATTTTATTTTTAAAAATTGTAATTACCACATGCTTTACTCTAATTTTGCTACTCTAAAAGAAAAACTATACAAAACTGTTGACTTTCATTAGTTAAGTTTTTGCTAAAGGTAAAAGTTCCCCTTGCACATATGTGCTAGTCATTCCTGAATCTAGGGGGTTGGTGCTCATCTCTGTTTCAAAGCCAAAAAGCCAGCGCTGTCCGAAGATGTCTCCATGGTCATGTGGTCAGCATGACTAAACGCTGAAGCAGACAGAATGCTGTTACCTTCTCACCAACAGTGGTTCCTATTTTTTTCTACTTTCATTTTTACATGCTTTCAAACTGCTAGGTTGGCAGAAGCTGGGACAAGTAAGATTACGCAGTGCTAGGGATTCGAACCACCAAACTGCCGACCTTTTGGATCGACAAGCTCAGCGTAATAGCCACTGAGCCACCACGTCCCTCATTTTTTGCTACTTATAGGTAATGTCAGCTCCGGCTGTCATTGTGAAGGAGGGGAAGTTTCCCCCCTACCTTCAATTAAGGAGGTGCGGATCGTCAGCCCTTCCAAGAAGCATATCTCTGAATAAGCAGAAAATAAAACCCGAGAACATGTTCTAATGAAAACAACTTTTAATATGAAATAAAATAAAATCTTACTATCTAATTCTTACATTTTTGCAAGAACTATTGTTGCCCATCTCCTTCGGCAGGCAAACGGAAGGTCAGAAAGAAAGTACAAGAATGTGTGACGTATTAGGAGACATGCGCAGTAAATCATTGTCAGATAAGAAAACATTTCTACAGTATAACTCAGAATATAAGCTCAAGTAGGCAAACCAATTAACGCAATGACAGTCATTCGGGGGGGGGGAGACAACTGGGCCAGCTGCCAAGACTCGTGCCTACCAGATGGATATTTCCCTCCTCCACAAGCAGTCCAGCGGAGAACATCAGAGTAAATAAAACTATGTATTTCTAAACTACATACATTGTGATAATTTCCTGGACCAGTGATGGCTGACCTTTTTGTTGTTGGGTATCAAAAATATGAAGGCGTGCGCATGATAGCACGTACCTGTGCCAGCACCCATAATGCAAAGCACGCCCCCACCTATGCATGCACGCACAACCCTTCCCACGCTCCCCCCATGTGCACTACGCTATTCAACTCAAAAGCTGAGCTTGGTATTTCCTCCGGGGGGCTGGGGGAGGCTCTTCTCACCCTCTCCAGGCGCCAGGAAAGCCTGCAGAGCAGTGGTTCTCAACCTGTGAGTCATGACCTTTTTGGGGTTCGAACGAACCTTTCACAGGGGTCACCTAAGACCATCGGAAAACACATTTTTTGGGAAAAATATGGAAAACATAAAATAATTTTATGGTTGGAGGTCACCACAACATGAGGAACTGTATTAAAGGGCCGTGGCATCAGAGGTTTGGCCCATTGGTCCCATTTTTCGCCCTCCCCAGGCTCCAGAGGCTTTCCTAAGGCTGGGGAGGACAAAACTGGCCTCCCCTGGCCCTCCAGAAGGCCGAAAATCAGCTGGCCGGTGCACACATGCTATAGGTTCGCCATCATGGCCCTACACTGATCCATGCAATAGTTGTTCACAACTAACTCTGAAGAAGGAGCAAAATTTTTGAACGATCTTTTAAAACACATCAAGTAGGCAGCAAATGTAAGCTGACACCTATATACCATATTTTTCAGAGTATAAGATGCTCCGGAGTATAAGACACACCTTAGTTTTGGGGAATAGAATAATAATAAGAAAAATTCTGCCTCTGCCTACCAGCATCCATGGTATTCAGCTGACATATGGTAACAAGCCAATGAATAGGCATAGCAACTACGTCAGCCAATGAGGGCTATTTGGACTCTGAAATTTGCTGTGTGAGCAAGAAAGAGACAGAAAGGAGCCTGGCTTAGCCAAGAACTGAAAGTGAAACTGCTTGTGTTTTGCTTGTATTTGCTGCTACATTGGAAAACCTGCTTTTGGTAATGTATTGTATATTATTATTATTATTTTGAATCCTGCTGAATCAGTTACTGTGCTTTCTGAATGTGATTGCTGCTGCAAACTCTGACCAGCCAGGTCAGCTTCAGCATTTATTGCAGCCTGATTCAGCACAGCTGATTGGTGGGTGGATCGGACTGCCGGAATACCCCCAGTCAGCTGTTCCAGGTTGCAGGGATTGCCACAGACCAACGCTGCCTCCATGCCTCGTGTTTTTGGCCTCTGGTGAGGGTGGGTACATTCAGTGTATAAGACGCACCCAAATTTTCACCCTCTTTTTTTGGGGGGAAAAGATGTGTCTTATACTCCAAAAAATTATGGTACTTATAAGAATCAAAAGTTGATTTCACAATGTGTGTACAAATTGCAAAAGGAAGCAACTTCAAACCGCACATTATTCTTAATGTATGGTAAGTGAGTAATTACAGGTTAGCTTTGCATACGTCTGTTGAAAATGGACATTTAGGTGGTGTGGGAATCTTTCAGAACATAAAATACTCAGGATCAAAAGAAGCAAACGTTTTCCTTAGTTACATCAGTATACACCAGTGATTCCCAAAGTGTGCGCCGCGGCTCCCTGGGGAGCCGCGCTATCGTCATAAGGGCGCCGCGAAGCCGGGCGCCCGCTTCCCTCCCTCCTCTCGGGCTTTGGAGGGAAGCTTCTGCAAAAGCCCGGGCATGACAAGTCTCCCAGGCTGAAATTTGCCGAGCTGTACGCGCGCGCCTGTTTTCTACGGTGTGGAGCAGCGGCGAGATTCTGGGCGGCGAGCGATGATTCCGGGGGGCATCAGTGGTGGGGGCAGGGTCCCCCTCGCGTTCCTCATCTTCCCGGATGGCCCCTGGAATCATCGCTCGCCACGCAGAATCTCGCCGCTGCTCCACGCCGTGGAAAACAGGCGCGTGCGCACAGCTCGGCAAATTAAAGCCTGGGAGACTTGTCATGCCCGGGCTTTTGCAGAAGCTTCCCTCCGAAGCGTTCCGAGGGAGGGCTGTAAACTTCCCTCCGAAGTCTTGGGAAGTTCTGAGGAGCCCCCCAAGGCAAAACGCCGCTGCCAGGTAGCTAAAAGTACGTCTCTGATTCGTCTCTGTCAGTCTCTCTCTGATTCCCTCTCTCACTCCCTCTCTCTGTTCCTCTGTCTGTCTGTCTGTCTGTCTCACTCACACACACACTGTGGTGACCACAGTGTGTGTGTGTGTGAGTGAGACAGACAGACAGAGAGAGGAACAGAGAGAGGGAGTGAGGGAGGGAATCAGAGAGAGACTGACAGACACACACACACACACACACACACAGAGGGGGAGGGAGGGAGAGGAAGATAGACAGACAGAGAGAGACACACACACAGAGTGAGTGATTAAGTGAATGAGTGAGAGACAGACACACCCACATACACAGAGTGACAGAGAGAGAGGAAGGGAGGGGAGAGAGACAGAGGGACACACACACACACACACACACACAGACAGAGAGGGGGAGGGAGGGAGAGAAAGATAGACAGAGAGACACACACAGAGTGAGTGATTAAGTGAATGAGTGAGAGACAGACACACCCACACACACAGAGTGACAGAGATGGGGGAAGGAGGAGAGAGAGACAGAGATACAGAGAGAGAGAGAGACAGATAGACACCCAGAGAAAATGACAGAGGGAGACAGAGAGGGAGGGAGGGAGAGAGAGACAAAGAGCCAGAGAGAGAGAGAGAAAGAAAAAGAAAAAAAGAAAGAAAGTGGGAGAGAGAGATGAAAGAAAGAAAAACAACATATGACCACAATTGAGCCCAAAATTTTGGTTGCTAAGCAAGAGCGGCTCTCCAAATAAATTTCAATCGTGGTTTTGGCGAGATTTGGCTCAGTTGAAAAAAAAGGTTGCCCACCACTGGGCTAGTGTGGTGGTTAAGTTACTTTTCAAAAGCTATTTTTCTGATCCAAGATTTGAGAAGTTGTGCAGCGAACAACAAGCCCATCCATCCCATTAATAATTTTAAATCATTAAACGATGTTCAATAAATTGTGAATTTAAAGCTCGTGTTTAATTTATTTTTCAATTAACCTAACCTTAACGAACTAAAAGGTAGATTTCCAAATCCTTAAAAAGTCAAAAATTAAAAAAAATCGGATGTACCTATTAAGGGAGCCGCGGAAAAAATCCGAAGTGTTATGGGAGCCGCAAACCGAAAAAGATTGGGAACCTCTGGTATACACCATATAAATGAGACAACATACGTCTGAAAAAAACCTATTATCAAATGCAAATCTCATTCTAAAAAAAGAATTAACTATTAATTAGATCTGCAACTAGCATCACCTGTCAACATTTTAGACAACATTTTTAAGTTTACAAATCATTTCCCCTATTTTCAAGGGTCCCAGGAGATTTTTCATCCTAGCTGCTTTTGTATTGACCCAAATTTTGTGGCTTTAGGTATTGAAGAGAACTTTATACAGATAGTATATTGTGATATAGTACTTTCCTTTTGTAACTCAGTGCTTCTAAGATTATTTGCAGTCTCTGATTTCTTCTGTTTACTTTGCACCTTAAATACCGTGTTTCCCCGAAAATAAGCCACGCCCTGCTAATAAGCCCAATCGGGCTTTTCAGAGCATGCGCCACAATACGCCCTCCCCTGAAAATAAGCCCGCCCCCAGTCCCCGCCATTAACACTGTACCACCTACCGGTACAGCTTCCAGGGCAAAAAGAGGGCTCGCCGCAAAAACAGCCACAGGCCAGCAATGTGATCACCCCCTCCTGCCTGTTCCTACTCGTGCAAAAAAACACCGCCAACCCCAATGGCAAAGGCAGCCTGCCTGGTTCCCTTCCTCGCGTTCCTCGCCATTGTGCTCAGGGAAGCGGCTGGTGAAAAAAAAAACTTCTCACGAGTTCAATCAAACATCTTGAAATCGCGAGAAGGTTTTTTTTTTTTACCAGGGGCTTCCCTGAATATAATGTCGAGGAATGCAACAAAGCTAGAAAGGTAGGAGGCACGCCCCGCGGCCCAACACCGCCCACTTTGCCCCAATGGTAAAGGCAGCCTGCCTGGTTCCTTTCCCCGCCGTCCCTTTAACGAGGGGCAGCAGGTGGGGTGGGGGGGAGAAGTGAGGCATGCCTCCTACCTTTCCAGCTCTGTCGTGTTCCTCGCCCTTTCGCTGATTGAATCCCCTTGTAAAAAAATCTCATTAGTTCAACTCGCGAGATCTTTTTTACAAGGGGATTCAATGAGCGAAAGGGCGAGGAACGCAACAGAGCTGTCAGTCTCTGGTAGCGCTAGGACACGCGTCTCGCTTCTCCCCCCCCACCTCTCCCCCCTCACTAAAGTGACGGCAGGAGAGGAAACCAGCCAGGCTGCCTTTATCATTGGGGCGAGATGGGCAGTGTTGGGCTGCGATGCGCACCTCTTTCCAGCTTCATCGCGTTCCTCGCCCTTTCGCCCATTGAATCCCCTTGTAAAAAAAGTCTCATTAGTTCAACTCGCGAGGTTTTCCTACAAGGGGATTCAATGGGCGAAAGGGCAAGGAACGTGACGAAGCTGGAAAGATAAGAGGTGTACCTCACAGCCCAACACCTCGCCCCAATGATAAAGGCAGCCTGGCTGGTTCCTTCTCCTGCCGTCCCTTTAGTGAGGGGGGAGAGGTGGGAGGGAGAAGCGAGACACATGTCCTAGCGCTACCAGAGACTGACAGCTCTGTTGTGTTCCTCGCCCTTTCGCTCATTGAATCCCCTTGTTAAAAAAACCTCGCGAGTTGAACTAATGAGATTTTGGAAGACTCTCTGTCCGGCAGCCAGCCCACCATAGAGAGCACTCCTAGAGTGGCCGATGTTGAAAGACTCGGCCCCGAGTTTTGAAGTTGCGCGGAGCGGAGCGGGGCGGCGGCGGGCGGCGGCGGGCAGCAGCAGCCAGCGGCGGTGGCCTGGGAGAGCTGCGCAAGGGCTTGGTGAGGCTGCGGGCGGAACAGGCGCTCGCGCAACCCACTTCTCCAGCCGGGCAGAGCTCCATGCACTGACCTAGGGGGTATCCCGAATGTGCCAAGCCGCAGGAGCTGGGGGGTGGGCAGAGCGCCACATGGCTTGGCACCTTAGGGATTACCCCCTAGGTCAGTGAATGGCGCTCTTCCTGGCGGGAGAGGGGATTTGCCAGGCGGCTGCTCGTGAGCATGGTTACCTCATGGCTGCTTCGCCGCTGAGGCTGTGCCCGGCTCTTCGGGAGCCAGTTCACAAGGGAGCAGCCGCCCGGCAGCCCCAAAACAATAAGCCCTCCCTGATAATAAACCCAAGGGCATATTTCGTGGGGCAAAAGAAAATAAGCCCCTGGCGTATTTTCGGGGAAACACGGTAAGTTCTCTGCTCTTGAATCATGTTATGTAAATTAAAAAAAAATCTTTTACCTATTATCTATATATGAAAATCTGATTGGTCTACTGTGTTCCTTCTTCACAAGTCTCTATATAAATTTGCTATATAGAGTCAACAATCTTAACTCCCTGCCTTCCATAAATGCCCACTTGGATATAGATAGTCCTTGGATTATGCCTACAGCAACGGTTCAAAGTTCCAACAATACTGAACAAGGAAGATTTACAGCCATGTTCCAGGCATTGCACAATCCCCGTGTCATGTGATTGAAATCCAGGCATTCAGCACTTGGTTCCGCAATTACAATGTCACAGTGAACTGAAATCACATGATCGCTATTTCCAGTGTTTCCTGCCAGATTCCCACAAGCAAAATCAAAGGGGAAGCCAGTAGGAGGTCGAAAGTAACTCCCACTGCTTTTTCATATGCCGTGTGCTCCATAACATGCTCCTGCAACACCAGAGGTGCCAGTGCTATCCAGTCTAGGTTTGTAGAATGTTGCAGAAGAACAGAAGGATGGGGTTCTATTAAGTCTATCTACTATCTATCTTCAGCTGTCACTGTTAGATTCGGGCAACGAGAGAACAGACTCCAGATGATAGTGACAACAACAGCTCTTTATTTATTAGTAGTAGTGATCCAGCTTTCTATGGGGTCGAGTAGCTCCCCTTTTATAGGGATCTGGCAGACCTCCCGTCCAATCAGAACAACCCCTTGTTCCCGCCCTAGTGGCGGATCTGAGTGGAGACTACAGCAGTTTATGCAAATATCTAACAGTCACACCTCCAGCAATCCTTGAAAGTTGTGTGTGTTTGTGGGTATGTGTCAATATACAAAAGTGAAGCTGTGGAAAAAAGTTGTTCACCGCATACAAGCAGGGCCGGATTTTCCTATAGGCTAACTAGGCTTCAACCTAGGGCCTCAAGATCAAGTGGGGCCTTTTATTTTTATTTATTATCCGTGCCACATTTTTTATAAAGGTTAGTACCAATTACAACATGTTTCATTTAATATATTGATATATATCACAGTAATTATGTATTTTATTATCTCTCATGTAATTTACAAACTTAAAAATGGGAGGTGAAAGGGCCCCATAAGTGGAATAGCCTAGGGCCTCTTTTCATCTAAATCCGGCCCTGCATACAAGCCATCTAACTTTACTTAAAATGGCAAGAATGCATGGATGAAACAATCTTAGAGACTCAACTAAAATGTACCAACATTTCCTATCCTAAATTTTGTACGTTCATATGAAAGTAATTTATTATAAACCTGCATGTAGTTAAACAGATTAAGAGGGGTTTTTTTCTTGACCATGTTATAGTGCTGTTCATCCATACTTGAACTGACTGAGAACTACATATATTGACATGAAAATGTTAGGATAAATGTTAAATCACAGTTGCATTCAAACTGAAGAGGGATGCTACATACGTCTAATACCAACAGGATATAAGAGTTCAGGCCATTCCACAGAATAATTTAAAAGCAATTCTAATTGTTTGATATTATGACATGCATCTATCACAGGAGCATTAACATACAAATTCAGGCGCATTTACAATCAGCTGTTATTTACTTGCAATAGCATTTTTCTTGTAACCCAGTACAAGCGAGCATCTGTTATTGTACCTACTTGCAGAAGAGTGTGGAAATTGCCTGGAGACTGGCATTTCACACTTCCTTTCAATGTTCTGTGGCAGTGCTTAGAAGATTTTCTGAGAAAATGCAGAAAAGATGGTCGCACCGTTGACTGCAGAGAATAATATCCAAATCCTATCCAAAACAACCAATGGACAGGTAAACCATTTGATTCTCTGCTGCACGTGAAATAAAACATATGGGAAGTTCCTAAGGCTGTGATTAGAATTATGATTAAGTATGTCACCTGTGGCAGGATTTGCTTTTATTGCGTGTCCCTAGAGATTGTTGATGATGAATTCCTTCAGCAATAAGTGGATGACTTATTTTTGTACATACACCAATATGAAAAAAATAAGTGTGAGTATTACATGGAAAATGTATTTTGTTTTGCACATAGACGAAACAAACCCCTTCAAAATGTTTTATTGGAATTTTTCATTTTGAGTAATTTTGCTCAAACTGTTGTGGCCCACCGACAGCCATCAAAGCTGGCAGCAGAGTTAGACAATGAGGAGGGGGGATGACTAGGGCCAGTCCTGGGTGTAGAGAAAAGTTCAGAGGAGGGTTCTGCGTTGGATGCAGAGAGGGAGTTAGACAGCAGCGAGGGGGAAGAACAGCTGGAGCCTATTCCCAGTGTGTGTATGCGCAGAGCTGCCAGAAGACAAGAACAATTAAGAAAGCAGGGTCGACTCAAGAGTAAAGCCATTCCTTTGGAGGTGATTGGCCCCTCCCATAGGAAACAAAAGAGGAGTGAATGGGGAGGGGGCTTTTGCAGGAAACAATAAGTTCATTCGATCGTGTCAAGAGAGAAAAGTTCTGTTTGCAACTATAAGAGACTCTTTTGCCTTGCCCTGCATTTGGAACTAGTTATTTGGCAGCTTGCCAAACGAGATAAGGTTCGTATTTGATAAGCAACACTCTAAAAGATTGTTTGCTAAGCCTCGTGGACTGTGAATGAAAGGAATTCACAGTCGTGTAAATAAAAGGGGGTTTGCTGGGACCAAGACTCCGCTTCTTGCTTGTTAAGGAAGCCTGGATCAGAACAGGGCATTCACTGAGTTCTGTGGACCATACAGAACAAAAGCAGGGAGTTTTCAAATGTTCTAGCTACTGGAAACACCGGGAACTCAGAAGAACCCCTCTGCTTATTTATGTTTACTTGGCAGCTACAAAAGAAGCTGCATTGTACTCCCTGTTGACTCTTCCTTTGACACACCACCTGTCAACCACAGCATAGAACAGGGGTGGCGAACACGCGGCTCGTGAACCGCATGCGGCTCCCGGCCAAAATAAATGAGGCTCTTTGCCTCTTATCATTATTTAGTATACTGTGGCTCGGATCGCGCGCTCCCTTTCGGAAGCTGGGGAGGTCCTTTGCAGGCAGCTAGAACGGGCCGCGCCTGCAAAGGACTTCCCCAGACTTGCTTTGAGGAGCACGGGGCGACTGAGGCTAGTTGTGAAGCCCCAAAGCCCCCACCGCCACCGGAAGAACTGCTGCCACCTCCTCCTCATCCTCCTCTAACAGGCAGCACTGCCGGATTTGCGCCCGGCGCTGCGGCTGAGATGAAGCCAGCATCTCCGCGCGTGGCAGTGGTGCCTCCCCTCCGCTCGGAGCAGCTGAGCTCAGTCAGCGCTGGGTTACCCCTGCCCCCTCCTCCTCCTCCGCCGTGTTTTTGAGGAGCCATGAGGCTGCAGGAGCCAGTAGGAAGGCGGGGGGGGGAGCAGGGGAAAAAAAGCCTCATGGCTTCTCAAAAGCACGGAGGAGGGGGAGGGGGCAGAGGTAACCCAGCGCTGAGCTCAGGAGCAAATCTGGTGATTCTGTTGGAGGAGGAGGAGGAGGAGGTAGCAGCAGTTATTCTGGTGGCAACTCGTACTCGTCGGCATCTTCAGCAGAAGCCCTGCCCACAATGAAGAAAGCAAAGATGGAGCAGATCCACGCAGATGACGTCGCTGCAACATGACTGGAGGAGGAATTCTGGGAGTTGAAGTCCACAAGTGTTAAAGCTGTCAGGTTTGAAGACCCCTGGGGGTTTTTTTCCCTAAAGGGTTAGGGGTGCAAGGGTCTTGTAACTTGACAGCTTTAAGAGTTGCGTGCTTCAAATGCCAGAGTTTCTGAGCCAACATTTTGGTTGCTAAGCAGGAGCGTTGTTAAGTGATACTGATATT
Organism: Natrix helvetica; assembly: GCF_964273705.1. NCBI lineage: Eukaryota > Metazoa > Chordata > Lepidosauria > Squamata > Natricidae > Natrix > Natrix helvetica. Next base: position 207,410,350 of record NC_138552.1, on the reverse strand, counting down.
ATATAACACTTTGAATTAAGCGGGTACCTTGAAGAAACATAACTTTGAGTTTCAAATAATACTGATTTCGTTGTTGTCTTAGGTGACATCTGTGAAAAAAATTCGGGTGCTCAGGCATGAAAATGTGCCGCTCAAACACTATACTTTTCTGCTCACATCGAAAAAAAATTAGAGGGAACATTGCTTCCGGGTCTGTTTTGGCAGGTCACTGCGTGGTGTGGCTCTCTGACTCTCACAGTTTAAAATTTTGGCTCTTTTTGTCAAACTTGTTCGCCACCCCTGGCATAGAAGGTTAGGGTTAGGCAAAAGAGTTCTTCCACAAACAACATTAATACTGTACTGGTAATAGCAATATCACTTGTCAGCTCAGTAAACCAACATAATAAACCTTCCTTTGGAAATGCAATATCAACAAGACATAATAGTATGCTGGTTGCCCACTGCATATACACTAAAGCTCAACAAACCAACAACACCAATATTATACTCATTGCATTTACAACTTGAAATCTGAAAAGCACAATGATGTTAACAACATTTGTTTAATCCACATGCTGCAAACAGCCATATTCGCATTGCTTTGCAATTGCCTGATTCTCCTCTGGAAGATCTCTGTTCAGATCAGAACACTGCACATCACATGCACAATAACCCATGAACTCTAAATTCCATTTTGCAAGGATTTAAAGTAAAACTAATGGGCATTACAGCTATTTACTGGGGAGGCAGGGAACTAGGTGATCTTCAGCAGTGCTAATGTTTTGGATTAGCCACCCAGGACAAATTCTGATTGCAAACGTAACACCCTGTCTGGCCCAGGAAGATCAATAGTTGGGATCGGAGAATGACAACTTCTGTTTTTATTTATTTATCCTGCAGGTTCTGTATCATTCGGCTCGATTAATATGAAAAATAGACTAAGGAATTATAAAAAGAAAATAGTAACCAAACTCAGAGATAATACATTTGCTAATCATTAGCATACTGAGGAAAAAGTCATAGCAGCAATGGCACCTGCCTGTGCTTCATTATTTTCCTCTTATTCCCTATTCCTTGATCACTTCGTCCAGTCTCAGCCAATAGTTGTAGGAAGGCAACTGGTCAGAGGTGTGTTCCTACCGGTTCGGCCCAGTTTGGCTGAACAGGTAGTGGCATGCCAGTCAGGGCAGTGACCCAGGATGGCCACGCCCCCGCACCAGTTCCCTGGTTGCCACCATCACTGCTGCCATCTTTTTTTAGTTTTGTGCATGCGCAGAACAATTTCAATTGAACTGCGCATGCACATCCAGCGCATGCACCAGCAAAGCAGCAATAACGTCGGCTGAAACCCACCTCTAAAACTGGTTCCTGTTGGCTATTCCTAGATATTGTTTTTGGGGGTAGGGGAGTAGCCAGTCACAGCACTTGGAATTAGCTCTTTGGAGTAGACCAGATCAGGAAACAGGCTCCACAGAAAACTGGAACTACCCTGTATTGGTGTAGGCTTTGGAAAGCCTATGTTCCCTCCCTAGAGGTCTATGGAGATTCTCAATCATCCAGGTCATGGTTATCTCAAAGGTGCTTTTTCAGGAGGCAACTGGATTTTCTGTTTTTTTTCCTCTGAAGACGTTTCGCTTCTCATCCTTTTTTCAAAGAAAAAAAGAAAGAAAAAGAAGAATGTCCAGTTGCCTCCTGAAAAAGCACCTTTGGGTCTTCCCTCCCTACTATTACCCAGGGAGTCAAGGAGAAATCGTTATGAGTCTCTTCTTAATGCTTTTTCTATTTCCTGGGCTTCATGCATGTTTTTGCACAGGTTGTGACTGTCCCTGAATAAGTTCTCCAAGGTCATCTCTCTGGCTCCCAGGACATTAAAAAACAGCTGATTTGTTCCAAGGACAGAACAATGCCTTATGTTCAGAACAAAACCTAGGAACACAATGTTTTATCATGATCTCAAAAGATGATCAAGTTGCCATTTTGCACCCCCTTTATTCAACATCTGTGGGAGACGTTTATTAGACCATGTAGGTGAAGAGTGGCCAAACCTTGTCTTCACCAAGATGAAAAAAGTGTAAATCGCTCAATAAATACTTGTTTGAAAGCCAGTCTTTGGTTAGAAACTAAGATAAGCAGTTCTATGTCTGAAAAATATCATGGTATAAATCCAGGCAAGGTAAATGGCAGAAAGCCTCTTCCTGTATGCTCCCACCTGTGCATAACAAACCTCTCCAGAGGGCCTACACTGGGTACCTTCACGTACCTTCACATACTAAAGTGCAGCAAATAGCTACCAAGAAGGGGGCCTTGTTAGGGACAGGCCACTGTCTTAGGAAAGGCATCCCAGTTGAGGTACTCTTGGGACTATCTTGATTGTCTCTTTTGTGCCAAGTAAAAATATGTTTATTCCTCCATGACTTTTTAATAATTTGGTAACACTGTGGGTTTTGTTTTTATTTGAACTGCTTTTTTTTTCTTTTATTATTATTTTTACTGTATATTTTGTTGTTTATTTTATTCCGGACATTGTACATAATATCCTCTAATCAACAGTTTTACTTTCCATTTGAACTATTTGGATTACAAATCTGTCCCAAAGTTTTCTAAAGGAAGTGGTGTACAAATACTCAGAATGAATGAAGTTCCTGTTAGTAGTCTTCTTCAGACTCATTGGTGTCCACCACAATTCTGACTTCCAAACCAGTGATCTCTCCCTCCAAGCACAACTCTGTAATTTATGATTTCTCTGCCATTCAGCTCTCTGTTCTTCCACTTGGAAGAGATGGATCTTAGAGATGGAGATCAGAAATTAAAGATACAGATTCACGTGATGATGCAGAGACTGGATCCGATATAGCTCTGAACCTCTGATCAAGACAGCAATCTCAAATTCCATATTTTTATCCTCTGACATCTCCTTATATCAAGAGGAGGATGAAACCCAGGGCATGCATGAAGCCAGGAAACCTTCTTACATGGGTCCAAAGATTTAGAGATAGGCAGCATTTTCTCTCCTTGAGAGAAGATTCCCTTTACTTCAGAAGAAACTAAGATACCTTCAGAGGTATCTGTTTCAATTTTATACTTGGTCTTTATTTAAGAGAGGCAAAGTCCTCTACTGTAGACTTTACCTCCCTATTCACATTTAATCTCCTAGCCCAGTTATAGCTAACCTTTTCCTAAAGTGTGCCAAAACTATGTGCATATCCATGCGCATGCCCACCCACCTATGCATACGCAAGCGACCCCCCCATCTGCACATGCACGAGCAACCCCCATGCATGCGGGAGGGATTTTCACCCTCCCCAGGCTCCAGAGGCTTTCCTGAAGCCTGGGGAGGGCAAAAAATGGCCCAATGGCCTAATTAGAAGTTTGGGTACAAACTTCCGGTTTGCCTGTTGGGCAGTTTTTCACTCTCCCCCAGGTTTCAGGAAAGCCTCCGGAGCCTCGGGAGGGTGAAAAATAGGCCCAGCGGCAAACTGGAAGGCCGAAAATAAGCTGGCTAGTGCGCGCATGCGCGCCGGAGCTGAGGTCTGCCAAAGGCTGCCGTGCCGTCAAATATGGTTTGGTGTAGTCCTAGCCAAATTACACTCACAGGGACCTTGGTCAGAGAAAAGTGAGAAAAGCAAGTTTATAAAGACAGAAGCAAAAATGGCAAATGTGCTTGATCAGCCAGTAGCCTATTTAAAGTAAACAGCTCCTGCAAAAATCACTTCTGCTTTTAGTGTATCCTTTATAGAAAAGTGAAGAGCTGACATAATCATAGATTTTTCACTGTGAAGAACATTTAAATAACAAGCACACTATGTATGCAGAATGTGAACAGCCCTTTGAAAAAAAATTATTTTGACAATGATGTTTCAACTAACTGGTTCTGCAAATACACAAGTACTGATAAGTGTTATGATGCCCCTCACATGTACCACTTTGCATTTGAACAGATTTATTTTATGGATATAATAGAGCATCAGGTCAGAGCAATACAAATAGTTTTCTGCACTTTCCCCTTTTACTATGTAGTTTAAGTATACTGTAACACCGCAGCATAAAATAATTGAATGGCAAATTAGAATTCTTGGAATCAGTTCAGATGATGCATTAAAAGAAATGCATCTGTGCTTCTGGGAAATAATAAAAATAAAACATCTGTTTCCCTTGCTTTATTCGTCATTCAATATACAGTAATCTCATCATACAATGACAGAAAACAGGGAAAGAGTAGCTATAAACTTTTGAAGAACCGTTTTCCACAGGGAACAAATGTCCATCTTTAAAGACAATCATTGTGAATTAGTAGCTAATGGTTTTAATTTAAAACATTTTCACTGAGTTAAATGTGAATCTAGACGGTTCTCTAAAATACAGTAATTAATCTCTGCAAGCTTCTTCAGTATGGTCTAATAGTAATATATTTTATATTACATACATACATACATACATACATACATACATATATAAATACATACATACATACATACGTACGTACGTATATATATTGTGTCACAACCCCTGGAATGCCCAAATATGGGAGGGAACACACTGTTCCCTTTGTCTGCCTTTCGGCTCACTCCAGGAGACCATCCAGGCAGAAAACCATATTTTTAATGTTGCCTTTGTTATATTTGTGTTGTATTTGTGCTGATAATTTATTTTTATTTATTTATAATTATTTATTTATTTTTATTTATTTATGAGCACAAATACAACATATGTATGTATGTATGTATGTATGTATGTATGTATGTATGTATGTATGTATGTGTATATATATATATATATTTGTGTTACAACCCCTGGTATGCCTAAATATGGGAGGAAGGTCACACTCCCTCTTTCTGTCCTTCGGCTTCATCACAGAAGACCATGCAGGCAGAAAACCATATTTTTATTTTTAATGTTGCCTTTTTTTTTTACAAATGTATTTTGTACAAATACAACACAAATATATATATATATATATATATATATATATATATATATATGTATATGTATATGTATATGTATATGTATATGTATATGTATATGTATATGTATATGTATATGTATATGTATATGTATATGTATATGTATATGTATATGTATATGTATATGTATATGTATATGTATATGTATATGTATATGTATATGTATATGTATATGTATATGTATATGTATATGTATATGTATATGTATGTATTTGTGTTACAACCCCTGGTATGACTAAATATGGGAGGAAGGTCACTACTCCCTCTTTCTGTCCTTCGGCTTATCACAAAGACCATGGCTAGCTGATGAGAGCTAATTAGCTTGAAATAAATCTATCCTATATATATATATATATGCTGGTTTTGTTGTATTCGGGTCTTTTCCCGTGTAAGGTTGAGATTGTCTTTGCAACGTTTTGGCAGGATCTCACCTGCAATCTTCAAGCTGTGGGCTTAAAATGTGATCGGAGCTGCCGTCTTTCTGTAAGTCTTGGTGGGAGGGGATGGGGTGCTGGCTTTGTTTCAGTAAGTGGAATGATTGGTTGTGTGGTTGTATCATGATTGGTAGATTGGTGCTGATTGGTGCAGGCTGTGTGTGCATTGTTGTTTTGTATTTTAACGGCTTGGGTGGTGGGTGGTGTTCGTTTATTGGCTAGGGCTGGTTTCCAGATGTTTGGTAGGCGGGAGGTATCATCACGTTTGTTCATGCTGTGGGGGTGTTTCTCTATTTCGATGGCTTCCATGATTATTCTCTTGTGGAGGTGTTCTGTTTTGGAGATTAACCTGGCTCCTTCAAAGTTGATTTCATGTCCTGTAGCTTTAAGGTGCTGGAAAAAGGAGGAAGTTTTTTCTTTTTTTCTTACTGCGTTCTTGTGTTCTGTGATGCGTGCATTTATTCTTCTGTTTGTTTGTCCTATGTATATTGCTGGGCAGATTTTGCATGGTATTTTGTAGACTCCTTGGTTTTCTAACTGGATTTTGTCTTTGGGGTTTCAGAAAATCCAGAAAAGACCCGAATACAACAAAACCAGCATATATATTGTACTGATAAATATAAAAAGGCAACATTAAAAATAAAAGTATGGTTTTCTGCCTGCATGGTCTTCTGTGATGAAGCTGAAGGACAGAATTGGAAGTATCTTCACAACGTTTCGATGAAGTCTCATTCATCATCTTCAGGCTGGTGCTTCCAGCTTGCTGCTTCCGGCTTGCTGCTTCCAGGAGCAATTGTATATGTTGTAAATATATATAATTAACTTATAAATGAACCAGCTTCGAAAAGGCTGTTTTTAGTAACAATGCTTACATTTAGTTCTGCTTGGGTAAGATTAAGATTTTGATTTTCAGTAATAAAATGAAAACAAATTATGAGTTTACTTCTCTGATAGGCTGACATGCAAGGGTGGGATTTTACCAGTTTGGACCAGTTTGGGCGAATTTATAGCTCCGAAGATCAGCTGGGAGCGAAGTGGTTTGTTTCCACGAGCAAGTGGGCCTGCCCGCTCACCCCTGCACTGTACCTATCTTTATCTTCTCTTTATCTTTATCTTCACAAAGGACATGCTCAGCAAACTGGTTATTAAACCGGTAAGATTCCAAAATGAATACTGGAAAATGGACTAGAAAAGATAATGAGATTTAAGGAATGTTTTCTCTTTCTAACCAAAGTTTATAAGAAGCACCGGTTAAATGATTATTTGTAAACACCAACTTATGGGTTAATAACAGCCATTTCGGCAATAGTCAGTCATGTTTATTTTTCCATTACAGAAATAGGGGAAATCACTACTTACCATGTGTGCAGCGTTTCATTATCAAAACCTAAAAGGACTGTGAATTATTCTTAAGTCATATTCATTTTCACAGCATTTATTGAAAAAAGCATTTAATCAAAAGCACTTGTCCATTTAATGGAAGAAGATAATCATCAGCCCCATTCACAATTTGTATTTAGGTCAGATCCAGAATTGATTTTCAGGGGAAAAAGGAGGGAAGCTTTACCATATATAAAGGTAAAGATTCCTCTTACACATATGTGCTAGTCATTCCCGACTCTAGGGGGCAGTGCTCATCTCCGTAGCCGAAGAGCCAGCATTGTCCAAAGACGTTTCCGTGGTCACGTGGCCAGCATGACTAAACACCAAAGGCGGAATGCTGTTACTTCCCACCAAAGGTGGTCCCTATTTTTCTACTTTCATTTTTACATTTTACATGCTTTCAAACCGCTAGGTTGGCAGAAGCTGGGACAAGTAATGGGAGCAAACTCTGTTACATGGCTCTAGGGATTCGAACCGCTGAACTGCTGACCTTTCTGATCGACAAGCTCAGCGTCTTAGCCACTGAGCCACTGCTTGTACATGAAGCTGCATGGGTACTTTTTAAAAGCATTGCCATATATGCTCACAGTTATAGGCAGTCCTCAACTTACAATCACAATGGAGGCCAAATTTTCTGTTGCTAAGCGAGACATTTGTTGAGTGAGGTTTAGCCCGTTTTACGACTTCTTGTCACAGTTGTTAAACGAATCAATGCAGTGGTGAAGTTAGTACCATGGTTGTTAAGTGAATCTGGCTTCTCCATTGACAGAAGGTCACAAAAGGGGATCACTGCAAACGTCATAAATATGAGAGAGTTGCCCAGCATCTGCATTTTGATTACTTGGCTATGGGGATGCTGCAATGGTCGTAAGTGTGAAAAATGGTCATAAGTCATTTTTTTCAGTACCATTCTAACTTCAAACAGTCACTAAATGAACTGTTGTAAATCAAGGAGTACCTGTATGTTGAACTCCATTTGGGGGGAAGTATTTTCGCATCTAAAATTCTTGACTTATCCACAACTATATACAGGTACTCCTTGACTTACAACAGTTCACTTAGTGACCATTCAAAGTTACAATGGCACTGAAGAAAGTGACTTATGACCATTTTTCACACTTCTGACTGTCACAGCATCCCCATGGTCATGTGATTTACTTTCAGATGCTTGACAACTGACTCGCATTTATGACCGTTGCTGTGTCCCAAGATCATATGATCCCAGGGACGTGCGGTCAGGGGAGGCAGGGGAGGCAGAGCCTCACCTCTCTTCATGAAATAATAGTATATAATATTATATACTATATATATATATATATATATATATATATATATATATATATATATATATATATATATATATATATATATATATATATATATATATATATATATATATAAATAATATTATAATATTATATGCATCCGTCCGGCCGCACCCGGGAGCTGCAGAGGCAGAAATGTTGTCGGCGTTCCCGGATGACGAAGCCACGAAAGCGACTGGGGGAAGGTTCTTGTCGTTCCCCAGTCGCTTTCGTGGCTTCGTCATCCGGGAGCGCCGACAACATTTCTGCGTCCGCAGCTCCCGGGCGTGGCCAGATGGATGTAGCCAGAGCGACGCCGAGGCGGTCCGGGCGGACGAAAGAGCGAGCGAGGAAGCCTGATCGGTCGCTCGCCCGCAGGACTGCCTTGGAACCACTCTGGCTACCTCCGTCCGTCCACGCCCGCGAGCTGCGGAGGCAGAAATGTTGTCGGCGCTCCTGGATGACGAAGCTACGAAAGCAACTGGGGAACGACGAGAACCTTACCCCAGTGGCTTTCATGGCTTCGTCATCCGGGAGAGCCGACAACATTTCTGCCTCCGCAGCTCCCGGGCGCGGACGGACGGATGTAGCCAGAGCGATGCCGAGGTGGTCCTGGCAGATGAAGGAGAGAGCGAGGCAGCCTGATCCTCGGTCGCTCGCCCGCCGAACTGCCTCGGCACCACTCTGGCTACATCCGTCCGTCCGCGCCCGGGAGCTGCGGAGGCAGAAATGTTGTCGGCTCTCCCGGATGACGAAGCCACGAAAGTGACTGGGGAACGCCGAGAACCTTCCTGCCTCTGCTGGATTTCGTGCGCTCCTCGCGAGCGCGCAAAGTCCAGCAGAGGCAGGAAGGTTCTCGTCGTTCCCCAGTCGTTTTCGAGGACTGCAGAGTGTGAGCCAGCGGAGCACGCTCAGGAAGGCAGGGAATGGGATCACGTGTGCTGGAGGCTGAGGCAGCCTCAGCCTCCAGCACACATGGTCCCATTCCCCGCCTTCCTGATGACGTCACCAGCCTCACCAGCCATAAACCTCACCGCTCGTCACTGTATGATCCCCTTTTGTGACTTTCTGACAAGCAAAGTCAGTGAGAGGAAAACCAGATTCACTTAACAACCATTAGTAATTTAACAGCTGCAGTGATTCACTTAACAAACTTGGCAAGAAAGGTCGTAAAATGGGGAAAAACTCACTTAACATATTTCTCACTCAACGACATAAATTTTGGGCTCCGTTTGGATCGTAAATGGAGGACTACCTGTATGGAGTTTTCTTTCTTTCTCACTTTAAAAGTGAGATTATGTAACAACTTCAAAAATAGGAATTATGCATTGAAGATAAAAGTTAATTGAGCTATAACCGTATTCCAATTTACCTGAAGGTAAATATTACAAGATTCAATGTGATTAATTACCGAAAAGTTAGCCACATATGGGATTACAGGGGATGAAAAATATTTGTCATACAGATTAATGTTAATAGTGTCATACATACCACCTTTCATCATTCCAACTTCATAACATTTTCGGAGCCTACAAGCCTGGCAGCTTTTCCTTCTGTTCTTGTCAATGGTACACTGGTTGGTAGCAGGGCACATGTAGTCATTATGACCTATAAAATAAGTAGTGAGAAAAAGCTATTATTCTTGAATGCATCTACCGCACCTTCTGTTTTAGAATTTGCTGAATAGTTTTTCCTGAAATTCACTACTAAATTTGTAGTATGTTGAATCAGAGTAAACATTGAATGTGCAATTTTTAAATACCGACAATGTAAACTGGTACAAGTATGATTGCAGTAGCTGGTTTTTCCGTGCTATAAATGATTACCACATTGTTACCCTTTGGAAGAGCCTATTAGACTTATTTTTTCTGATTATAAAACCATAGTTTATCCAGGTCTACGTATCCTTACTGCAGTTCTTGTGACAATGAATGGTGAATCCCCAAAACATGTACTAGCATTCACCTGAACATTTTATAATAAGACAAATTTGATTCAAACAAAAAACAGCAAACCAATTCTAGTCATAATACCTTCTTCAACTGGCTACATAGATTAAAGTGCATCACAAAATATTTTCCTTGTAACTAATTTTTTTTAACTCAGCTGAGCTGTTAAAGATGGCTGGAACTTAACAGAGCCCTGGTCTTTTTTCTTTTCTTTAAAATTTTATTTTTTAAAAAAGGAAGTCATGTTGATGAGTGTTCAAATAATACAGCAGAAAGAGACAAAGGATATCCAGAAGAGAATGTTCCACAGGCACAAAAATATCAAAAAGCGCTATAAGAGAGAGATATAAAAGGCTGACTAAAAAGTCAATAAATGATAGGATTTCAAAAAGATTAAGAGATGATGGATAATGAGAAAATATATTAAGAAAATGGGAAAATACTAATAGGGAAAATAGAGGTGTGTGTGTGTACACCTATATATATTAAGACTAACAGATGGAAAATTAGGATTAGAAATTATTGTATTATTAACACAATGTATTAAAGTAAATTGTGAATTTAAAATATTAAGGATTGGAAATTGTGGGGATCTTGAGATATCAAGATCCTCACAATTTCTGGGATTTCTGGGATTGATTAAATATTGTTAATATTTGGCATTATTAGTAATCCTATACATTTGGAATATTGAAGTTCTGGTTGAATAATTAGTAATTCTTAAAATGTTAAACAATAGTATTTAGTAGTGGAAAACAAATATATGTCACAAACAATGTTATTTATGTTTAAATGAATTAATGGGACAATGATAAAAGATTATGAAAAGAGAATAGTCTTGCTGAAATTGGAAGATTAGAAGCCCACCTGAATTAATATGCATATCTACAAGAACAGGTTTTTTTATGCAAGGGCAACAAAGACTCCTCTTGATATTCACAGAGAAATACGGTCCACTGTAAATTCTTCCTTTTATAATATGGTCAATGTTCTCTTAACAGGAAATTTGCTAGTAAAAATAAATAATTACTCTTATAGACTGCCATCAATTTCACTTCACAAATCTTCCAAACCAATATAAAAGAGATGTGCAATCCTTTTTAGCCCTTCTGACCTAAAAACCTGGGAAGAGGCAATAAACACCGTCAGCCAAACAACCATTTCTCCATTTTCCCCATGGGACCATAAAAGAATGCAGAGCAACATTATTTAATCAATGTGCTAGCCCCTCAGCTCTAAAAGTAATAAAAATGTCCTAATCCTTTCTACATATTTTAAAAAGCAAATAAATTATTAGTACTTCCCCATCCATTTTTTAAGTATGCATTGCATCCAACCAATTATCTGGTTATTTATAAATTAAATTTAAGACCCATCCAACCACACAGCTGTCATTATATATATATATATATATATATATATATATATATAAAAGCAATTGGGGGCTTTGAAAGTAAAAGGATAACTTTGTTGGCATTTCCCAACATGTTTTTTACACTGTTTTTAATATTTGCTTTTTACAGCTGCATTTTTTTTCAAACTGTTTGCAGAAACTTGCAATTCTGTGAAGGTGCACAATTGCCTGTGCTAAGCAAGGGAGTATGAAATCAATAAGAATTCTACCTGTTTCCTCCGGCTCTATGCCAGAGGAGAAAAACAAACTGCAAAATGCAGGCTACTGGTTTGACACCTTGAAAGGATGCATTTTGAATCTGAGGCAGTGGAAGGGAAAATAATGGTTGCTCTCAGTTCTGGAGGCAGGGCAAGGCAAGAGTTCATATATTTATTTACTGCTATAGTGTTGCACCACCATACTCTCCAATGGCAGCACAGTATTAAAGAAGAGTTCCTATTGATTGGGAAAATCAGACTATCCACAAACCCAGCATTTCAAATGTTGCAAAAGAAAGCCCAAAGTTTTACTGTGAATGTCTAATATGATGAACATTACCATTTTGCTGTCAAGAAGTCTAGAGCTGTTTTCGAACTGGTGTAAAAATGTGCACTTACTTTCAGTAAGATCAGAGGTGGTATTCAGCAGGTTCTGACCAGTTCTGGAGAACCGGTGGCGGAAATTTTGAGTAGTTTGGAGAACCGGTAAATACCATCTCTGACTGGCCCCGCCCCCATCTATTCTCTGTCTCCCGAATCCCAGTTGATCAGGAGGGAATGGGGATTTTGCAGTATCCTTCCCTTGCCACGCCCATCAAGTCATGCCCACCAAGCCACACCTGCAGAACCGGTAGTAAAACATTTTTGAATCCCACCGAGTAAGATGTCCATTACTGTAGGTTTGTTTCCAAATGTGTGAAGTTTATTTTTTTAATTAATATTGATTATTATTCACCATCTTGTTGGTTTGCCATTTGGGGAAAAAAATCCATTTGGAATTTTTCACCAAGCCTCCATTACCACTGTTGCCATATCAATACTGAGTTCGCTATTTTAATAAAATAAGTTATAGATTTGGATCCATTAAGATTTTTATAGCATCTATCTTTTCCCCCCATTTCAGACAGTTAATAAAAAGGCAACATTTCTTTTCCAGATGACACTGATATATATCTTTTCCTCAGCCCACAAAATGTTGCTTATCCAAATGGCCATTTGAGAGTCCAATCTCTGGATTTCTGGCTCACAGCTACGATATCTTGTCTCACGCTTCCCATCTGATAGATCACAATTGCTTTCAGTATGTGGCATATGATCAAACTAACAGCTGGCGTATTGGCGTAAGAAAACATAATTAATCATTCATTTTCATTTTTCCTAAGATCACCCTTGAGATAATCCACATTTTCAAAAACACATATGGCTGAATAATAAGTTACCTAATTAAGTAGACATGTGTATTACTTTTCTTATGTGCTGCAAACAATACATTGATATCTCAATTTTTGAAATGGCTTTTGCATAGCGGTACAAATGTCGCAATGATATGATTGCCTATAAAAGTTTCTCAAATGGTACAAAATAAATTTAAAGGAATTTACTGTTTGAACATTAAACTTTCATTAGCCAATACAATGGGAGTTTTTTTATGGTAGAAATGACAGGAAAAATACTTTCTGTTTATCTAAGTTATTTATTCATTATAGTTCTGTAGTAGTTGTCATGAAGGCCATTTACTTCAATCACACACTGAGAAAATTTAAAAAAAAGATATATTGTGTCAAAAAAAATCATTTTTTGACTCTTGGCAACTGCCTGGACTACAGTTCTCACTGGACTTCTTTCAGAAATGGTTTGCCACAACCTCTTTTCTAGAACTGAGAGTGATTGCTCCAAGGTCAGCCAGCTGCCTAAGGTAGGACTAGAACTCTCAGTCTCCTGGTTTCTAGCCTGTGCCTTAACCATTTCACCAAACTGAGTATCTGAAAACAAAATTAGCATGATGAAAACTGGCATTGAACTACCATTGTAGCTGAGTTTTCTTTTTCTTCTTCAGAATCTGTGGCACCCATTTTTCTTGTACAATTACAATTACTAGTGGTAGGAGAAGCAGGTAGAATTTCTAAAACCCAAATTGGTAGTAGTTTGCAAGAGTGGGATGCATTCACACAAACTGTCTACACTGAAACTATCACAGACCTTTGGACACCTTATTCTCACTACTTCAAGGGTGTCAAACTCGACAGGGACAGGGGGCATGGCCAGCTCAACATCACTCCTGTTGAGGGTGCCAGTGCTGGCCCGCGCGCTCTGCCAGTAAAAACAGGCTCCTGAGCTCAATTTTTGGCTGCCACGACCTCCTGCAATTCTCTGCCAGTGAAGACGAAACCCCTGAGCTCCGTTTTCACCGGCAGAGTGTTGCAGGAGGCCGTGGCAGCCAAAAATGGAGCTCGGGGGCCCGTTTTCGCTAGCAGATGCACCGTGGGCCAGTCCTTCGCTGTTTCCAGGGCGGGCCAGATCTAAGTACCCAGTGGGCCAGATGCGGCCCCTGGTCCTTGAGTCTGACACTGCTGCACTACTGTCTCTTGCTGGTAAGCACATGTTGATCAGATTCCTTTTATTCAGCAAAATCATTTTTCAGCAGGAATAGGAAACTTACACATAGACATTCAATGTGTAAGCTTCCTATTAATTCAACTTTCATTCATGTTATCTTTCTTTCAAGATGTCAGACAAGGATGATAAGTGATAGTAATACACATGCATTTCTTTTTCACATACTGATGTAATGTTGTGATCTTAGATACACCGGATTACATTTATTAAAAATACATTATTTGAAAGGGAAGAATTGTATCATAGAATTGCTTTAGTAACAACTAACAGTTGTTTGTTTAGGTAAACTTTATCTTATAAAAGAAAAGTATTAGTTTCCTTCTTGCACAAACATGACCAATTATTGAAGTAATGAACAGTAACAATCAATCTAAGCATTAGCAATGTTGTTATTTTGCCTAACTGAACAAAAGCCTAAACAAAGCAAAAATTGAGACAAATCTCTCTCTCTCTCTCTCTCTCTCTCTCTCTCTCTCTCTCTCTCTCTCTCTCTCTCTGTGTGTGTGTGTGTGTGTGTTCCAGCATAACTCTGGAATGCCTTGACCAATTTCAACTAAACTTGGTACACAGATGACTTGCTCTCTGGAGAAAAATATTGGGGGGGGTAAGACACCTGTAAAACCCCTTGGGGGGGGTGTTCTGTTAAGATACAGCCTGTTCTGGCTTAAAAGGGCTTCTACTATACTGCCGTAAAATGGCTTCCTACTGTGCAGCGCAGTGGAGTTGCCATGGTAATGGCTTCACAGTACTCCACAAGGGGGCTCCCTCTGGTTTAATTCAACATTAAAAATGGCGTTTGGTCTGGACATTTTTTAGTAGATCGGGAGATGGATGAGACGTGAGGCGGCTGAGGTAAGTTAAGCGTTTATTCAGAACAGAAGTGACAATAACAACAGTAGTTAGCAAGAAGAATGAATTAATAAAGCATAGTGATTTCCCACATTCTGCCTTCAAATTGATACTTTCAGTTGAATCTCTTTTATCAAGCTGTTCCCCCCCCCCGCTGTTTTCTTACATTGTGCCACAATAATTTGTACAGCTGTGATTATAATTTCCATAGGTTCTGATTGTTTATAACTGATTTAACCGATTCACTATAACCTTTTAAGTGAAGCAATTTTATGCATATCAAATAAACACTCAAATTGACATCTTGCCGAAGAAATGTATAATTAAAAAAAAATAGATGTCAGTACTTATTGGTATCTTAGAACGAATATGTAGTTTATATTATCCTAAATTCGATAATAACATGCACCTTCCATGTAGCTGATACATTCTGAGTGTGTACAAACTAGAAACAATATAATTATTTTATCATTAAGGAAACAATACTAATGCCACAAAACTGGAGTCAAGGTGATTCAGGTTGTTAAACTTATGAGAACAATTATAATTATACTGAATTCAATAAGGAGGCAGAGAGAGTAGTATGTACAAAATTTATCCCAGATAAAGCTATAGAATGAAAACTAGTGTAGTGTGGTTAATAAAGTGCTAAATAATGGGGAGACATGGGTTCTGGTCTATCCTTTGACACAGAATTTTGGGATGGTCATTTTTCTAAACCTAAAACTGACTAGCATGATATATTATAATCCATAATCTTCAAATGAAGAGGACTTTATCCTGGAGTGTATTGATTCAGCCTCCCTCTCCCACTTCTACCTCCTCCTCCTCCTTCTCCTTCTCATTGTCATCATTGTCATTCTCCTCCTCCTCCCCCTCCCCCTCCGCCCTCCCCCTCCTCTTCTTCTTCTTCTTCTTCTTCTTCTTCTTCTTCTTCTTCTTCTTCTTCTTCTTCTTCTTCTTCTTCTTCTTCATCATCATCATCATCATCATCATCATCATCATCATCATCATCTTGTGTCTTATGCATGTGCATGCTTTACAGGCAAGCTGTTCCACTGATTAATTGTTCTAACTGAGGAGAAATTTCCTGACAGTTAGAACAATTAATCAGTGGAACAGCTTGCCTCCAGAAGTTGTGAATGCCCCAACACTGGAAGTCTTTAAGAAGATGTTGGATAGTTATTTGTCTGAAATGGTATAGGGTTTCCTGCCTAGGCAGGGGGTTGGACTAGAAGACCTCCAAGGTCCCTTCCAACTCTACTATTGTATTGTATTTTAATCTCAATCTTATCGTCATCTGAATATTCACTAATATTCTGCCTTTTCTCTAGCAGCTGAAATTAGTGTATACAGTACTGCAATGTCTGATTTTTGCCATAATGACCAGCCTGACAAATAGCTTAGACAATAGCTCTGACATACAATGATCTACTGAATTTCCATGGCTGAGGATGGGTCTGCCCAGTTCTACTCCAATATATAATTACTACAGTACACCAAGGAGAGTGAACCATAAAGGAAAGTAGAGTGGCTACTGCACCTATTACCTTTTATTTCAGATTCCAAACTAACTAACCTTTTTTGAGTACTGTGAATCTTGATCTCATATATAGTCCTGAAACTAGAAACTGTCCCATTCTCCTCTGCTTCTGAAAACTGTTATACCATTGTAATTTTTTCCCCCAGGATTGGGATTTTTTTCTTAGAAAAATTGAACAGATATTTGGTACCATGCTTTTTTTTGGAGGGGGGGAGATGTCACGTAGCAATGACACTAAATCTCCCTAGTCTGAATTCTGTTCTAAACACCTATATAATTTAGCTGCAGTGGTGGCTAACAAAATGACACAACTACTATTACGCAGCCTCCGTACTCCAAACCTGACATACAAATGTACAAGTGTTGCTTCAGAGAAATTTGTCTAGAAAAGTGACATGGGAAGAGTCTAATTCAGCCCCTCCCAACTGTGTAAAGGTAAAGGTTCCCCTCGCACATATGTGCTAGTCGTTCCCGACTCTAGGGGGCGGTTCTCATCTCCATTTCAAAGCCGAAGAGCCAGTGCTGTCCAAAGACGTTTCTGTGGTCAACTAAATGTTGAAGGCGCATGGAACACTGTCACCTTCCCACCAAAGGTGATCCCTATTTTTCTACTTGCATTTTTACATGCTTTCAAACTGCTAGGTTGGCAAAAGCTGGGACAAGTAACAGGAGCTCACTCTGTTAGAGGCGCTTGAGATTTGAACTGCTGAACTGCCAACCTTTCTGATCAACAAGCTCAGCATCTTAGCCACTGAGCCGCTGCGTCTCTAACTGTGTAAATACACTTAACCTAATGCTTTTCTTGATATTCCTTACAACTCGGGAGATAGGATAGAGCATCTGTGAAAAAATGTTTGCTTAGAAAAATAAATGAACAGTGTATTTTTTCACTCTGTTAGTGCATTCATAGCCAAGGTCAGCCCAAAGATATGTGATATTTAATAAGGTGAGCATTAAAGAGAAGAGTAAACAAACAAACAATAAAAACTGAACAGAACACTTTTCTGGCTAGTGAATTAAGAACTTATTAATAGAAAATATCTCCAAATGGAAAGATATTTACACTTAAGTGAACTAGGACCACACACAATCAAGACAAAGCTCTAAGAAACACGATCAAGCCTCTTGATGAATTCCAGTTGCCCATTATAATTGCCTTTTGAAATATCTTCCATTAAGTCCTATTTATATTTATTGGCCTAACGTTTTGTATCCCATTTATATAATGACTCTCGGCAAAATATTGCAGGGTTTCAAATTATATATGTAGCAGACGTTTCCATGAAGAGATCAAAGAAGCAATATATTAAACTTTGTATGAAACGTTATATGAACTAAATAGAGGCTTTCTATTCTTTACTTTAAATACGTTTTATTTCCAACCACAAGTTTTTTTATACAGATTGCATACTAAATGTTGGTCTGTTGATTTCTACTTTGAGTATATTTGGATGAGGAGGTTTAATTCCTTTTTCAACTTGCCCAATATTGAAAAAGAAAGATTTTGGAGATTGGGAGACTGTGAAGAAAGACCTAGAGCTATCCAATGCCTCACCACCACAACTGTCCTCAGAGCTTTGAGAACCCATCTGAGTAGGCTGCCCTCCTCCTGAGTACCAGGAAAAGCCTGACAACCTGAGGGAGAGAAAACCCCAAATCGTGGCTGTTGGACTTGCAACATTTTTCAAATTTGTGCACCCGTTTCACCACACACACATACATTCATGGTGCCACCTTGATGTCAGCACTTGGCCCTGTTCTACCTCAACAACTTAGCACAATTGAAGTTCTTCTCCTTCCAAGTAAGGCAAGTCCAGGTTTTGGGGAATGATAAGGTTTTCTTTCACCTTGTGAACTGTGAATTAAGGTCTTCCTGCTGCTCCACTGAGAAGACAGTGAGAAACTCCTCATGGTAAAGATGTTTCTGTGGGTTGTAGATCTATCATGACTGTGCTGGGATATAAGCATGACAGCCAGATCAGAAAGGAGGGCTGAGCTAAAACAAAATCTCTTCATTTCTCCTGCCAACCTTGCTGAAGTCATGTTTCCATGGCACCTCAGCATCATTTCACAGCTGTTGAACTGCAGACCTGTGGCAATAACCCTGTCAAGAGACAGGAGAATAGGGTTGGCTAGAGATACCAGTTTTACTCTCCGTCATTGTCAGCCAGTTGTTCCTAGAAGGACCGAAACATTGCAAGGTTGGCAACAGCAGTGAGCAGTGGGCAAATATTTCTGCAGATTTGGGAACATGAAACCAGTTACAAACATGCCCTGGGGTTCATTTAACAGCTTCATTTGGTTGGTTCTCCTTTCCCTTTCTTTCTTTTTCCAATTTTTAAAGGCCATTTATTTTCTTTCTCTCTTTAAAGTTTGTATTAATTACAACCACTGGCATTTACTCAATCATGGCACTATCTGTTTATTATTTTATGTTAATTGAAGCTTAATTGTAAAGCTGCTGGCATGGCGAAGATCATTGTTCAAGAGAAAGATGAAAAGTGAAAGAGTGTAGATACTACATGAACTAAATAGATGTATTTTTTTAAATAAGTGCCTCTCAGACTAAAGAAACATTAAATTTACATTACATGTATAAAAAGAAAATAGATCAGCTTTTAAATATGTTATTGTAAATTAAATATAAGCTGTTGCCAAACAGGAAAATACTTGCTAATTAAAAAATCTTAGAACTTCTAATGGGGGGAGGACCCAGAAAGCTTTATCTGTTATTTATTTAACAGAAAACTTTGATTTATTGAAGTGAAAGGGAATGTTTTAAGGATAGCCTTTAATAAGAGGGTATCTCATATGATTACATAAATAAGCAATACTTTATGCTAACTATATTCATGTGAGATGTTGATTACATGTGGATTCTAAACAATTCATTTTATGAAGCTGCAATATTATTATACCAAGCATCAATTAAAAGTAGTCATTGGGTAATTTCTGAAATGAAAATAAGAATGTAGCTAGGAATATAGCTATAAGAAAATATTTTTAAAAAACTTATGTTAATAATATTATTAATTAATATTTAAAGATGTATGTGAAGGATTGTTTAGAAAAGTCAACAGCAACAGATTTTGGATCTACAGAAATTTTTGCAAAGCAAAAGTTATTTCATCTGGATCTGGACCTGTTTTGTTTTTAAACACTGACAGAATTACTGACCACAAAATATTTCTGTTCAAGTAGCTATGCTAAGTGAGCTTTTTGTATATACAGTATGAAATCTTTAGCAAATATCCAAAATCTTCTTAGCTGTGACATCTATGTTTTCAGAATGATATGGGACTTTCTTTTCCCAATGCTTCGGAGTATTGGATTCCTGTTGCTCTCATTCTGTCAGGACAGGACCTGGGTCACTGCCCATAACTGGAACATCTGAATTACAATCTACTATTGCCTCAAAAGAAAAGAAAAGAAAAAAAGGAGGGGATACATGAGATACCTTTGAAATCTAATTGACAAAATGGCAGGAAATTATGAACATTCTGTGCTTCTTTTTCAGCCAACTGTTTTGATCTATGATTCATTCAGAATATAAAACAATCAATTTTTGTAATAAATGTTGTTATGTCACATTTACAAAATAGAAAGCTTTTTGCTTTCATAAAATGAATAATCACTATCTGTTAAGAATATTCTTCATTTTCTGGGCAAAACTTCAACTGTGACTCCAGCCACAAATGTAGTTTTATTTCTTCCAGGAAGCTCAGATTTAAAGAAGAGAAAAATCTGTCTAGATCATAGACCAACTATTCATGTTCCAACATAAGTGGTAGTTATAAATTATAGCAATGGTTTAAGTACTGTTTGTGATGGTTCCTTTTTCCCTTAAGTAATTTTTATGCAAAGGAGATTTAACCAAGCAATAAACCTAAGAGCTTTTGTTTTCTGGCTGCTTCGTGGAAACAGCAGCTAAAGCTGAAAACAAACAGCTTTTCCAAAAATACAATGAGATGAAAAGAACAGGAAGGAATAATAAGTGGAATTATGTCTCTAGTTAACTCTGTGGGGCAATAATCAATAGAAACTCAAATTACACAGACTGGCCTTGGAAACAGAGATGCTACTAGGTTTTCACACATCAACACAACACAGAAAAGTGTTCCTGCAAGAAAACAGTTAAACAGGCAGGTACTTGTGACTCTCAGGAGCCACTACAATTAAGGGGAAAAGTTGAGCTAGGCATATGACAGAGAACAAATGCAGCCCAGACTAAGCCCGTCACATATTTGAGGGATTGCTTCCTTTCCTGACATTATTATAAAACTCTATTCATCATTCCAGCAAGCAAATGCAAACCAAATGAAATTTAACTTCATTTGACTCATTTCCACTCTTTTTCTCACTGATGCTCTTCTCTTTTATTGAGAGCTTTCAATGTCACCCATTCAATTAATATTTTGTGAAATTAACAATAAATACTATTCTTTTGGAAGGAGCAACTAAACCTTATAGTTACTGATTCCCTAACAGGAATGTGAGTAGCTTACATTACAAAAAGCACTTACTCATATTTGGCTCATTTGCATTTTAGATATAATAAGTTATAGGCTAAATTTATTGAATAGTTACTAAATTTTGAGCTGCAAAACTTCAGACAAATACTAGACAGAGTTTTATATATAGTTTTACAAAGCACATCTGGTACTTTTTCAAAGGATCACAGCTCCTAGACAAACCTGCAGCTCCTACAAAATTAAATTGGAATCCATGCAGAAATGATTTCCTACAAAATTCCAACTGAATCAACAGGAATCATTCAGATATACAGAAGAAGCATGTGGGGCTGATGTTGTGAGTTAATTTGGCAACAAATCATAGAAACATACTTCATATATTTCACAGCTATGTTCATAGGAAACTAAGGTAAAGTCTATATTCCATTGTTCTTTGGCGTAGGAGAAAATATAACTTTTTTATTCCCGTTCATAGCCCAATCATGAAGGTCCTAATAAATTTTCCAATGCTTTTGATGTGTAGAAGAGCAAATAGCTTGCTCCCTTCAAATTCCTCTCCAAGCTCTCCACTCTATGGAGGGGGGGGGAGGATCAGTCAAAAGAGGGATTGCCTACAGAAATTGCTTGGCACCTCTCCCCAAACAGAGAGATTGGAGAAGAGACATTCACCTGAAGCTCCCAAGCTGCTAGCAGGATCACATTGCTTTCAATGTGTTCAAGAGTAGACACAGTAAGTAGACACTTAATTATTCCAAAGGGAGAGAAGAAAACAAAAGCGAAGTGTGAAACTGAAGAGTCTTGTCTCTTTACAGCTGCAGCCGAGGTCGTGTGATTTTCCACAGTGACTGCTTTGCTTAGTGGCAAAGTTGCCATTCTAAATTAGGGTCATTAAGCAAAGATTACCTGTTTATATGTGTATTCTTGGTTGTAAGCCTCCCAGTGTTTGGTTTAAGATTGGTGGCTCTACAAAAAAATTTAATAGATAAATAAATGGAAAATGCCTATTATTTATCAATTCAAGGATAAGAGTAATCAAGAGAGAGTCTTTCTGTTTTTATTCCTTTCATTCATTAAATGGGAAAAAAAAGACAAAAAGACAAAACACTAGTTCACAAAGCTTGTATATTAAAATGCCATGCGAGTTAACAACTAATTTAAAATCTATTGACTTGCAATAATGATGCTAAGAAGGATTTTCTTGATTAACTATTATCATCATCATCATCATCTAATGAAGTGAGTTGCAGTACAGACAAGTAATGTAAATCCTCATTTCACTGCACTGACTTGTGTTAATGGTACATGAAAAGAGACTCCATGTCTGCAAAAGAGTTTTAAAGAATGCAAATGCCAACCTCATCTCTAAGCAGTGCCACCATTCATAGTCCAGCCCTGTTTCTGTAAAACAATAAATTACACAGCCTTCACACCAAGTTTTGTTTACTTTTCTTAAAAAAAGAAAACGATGAAAGCACACAATTAGCAAAAAAGGAAAAGATCTTTTCCCCTCATGTGGATCATCACTACTACTGTTTGAAGAAAAATAGCTTTCTAGTGTTTAGTATTCTTACTAGACTGTTGTGTTATCCAACCCAAAAACAACTCAATTTGGAAAAGATTTTACAAAATTTTCTTTTTCACAGAAGGAAAAAAAAACACGTTTTTCATACTTATGATGTCCACAACATTTGCCCAGCTCAGCTAAACAAGTGATGCTTAACATCCAACAAAAAATTTAAATAAAAATAATTAAAAAACAATAAATACATACATTAAAAGAAAACAAAAAAACCCCAAAGGGCAGTCTCAAAGGACCATTAGGTCTTTTTCTGCTATCATTTTTCTACGATTCTATGTCCTAATTGGGGTGAGAATTGCATTCAGCCAACAACTATCTCCCTGGCTGCTCCAAGAGAATTATCAAGCACAATATAGGATGCTTCAGTTGATGCTCTGTCTCTTTCTATTTAACATCTACATGAGATCATTGGGCCAGGTTGTCTATCAGTTCGGTTTCAGGTATCATCACATGATACTCAAGTGTAAATCTCATCCCTGAGCTGGTCAAGAGATGCTGTTGGAGTCATGTTCCATTATGGGAGTAACCCAATTCAACCCTAGCAAGACTAAGTCCACGTGAGTGATTGAGCTGTTTGATGCTAGGGACCTTCTATCTCTAGCCCTGAACAGGTTTGTATAGGTCTAGTGCACAATCTGGGGTCCTCTTGGATTTGTAGCTCCTGTTTGAAGAGCAGGAGGCAACTATGACCAACATTGCCTTTTCACAGGTTCATCTCAGGGGTGGATTCCGGTAGCCGCTACTGCCAGTTTGCTCATGGTCACACAGTGTGCACGCTTGATGTGCACTGCACATGCATGTTCAATACTGTAAAAATGCTTCTATGCATGTGCAGAAGCCAAAAACAAGATGGCGGTGCCTATGATGCCACTGGGAGAACCGGTTCGGGGGTGTGGCAGGCCTGAGTTGCTGCCTGTTCCAGTGACCAAGGCCGCCAAACAACTACTGGTTCAGCTGATTGGTCTGAACTGGTAGGAACCCACCACTGGTTCATCTTATATGTCAAATGTATCCTTTCCTGAATTGGGAGTTCCTTCTTATTATCACTTTTGTCTTGGTCACATCACAAATAGACTTTTGCCATGCACTGTAGTTGGAACTGCCTTGAAAACCAATTAGAAACTACAGTTGCTACAGATCACAGTGGTGTGGGTGGTGGTAGGTGGGTCACAAAATGTTCATAGACTACTGGGGCCCCAAGTGCCGCACTTATTACTAGTTTGCTTCCAAGTACAATTCCAAGGGCTAACTGTTAGATACCAGAAACATTGGTAATGGTTTACACCAAGGTCCTCTGTTCTGGATGGAACAGAGATTCAATCTGATTGGTCGAAGGGTCTGACAGCTTCCTATAAAAGGGCTGCTGTCAGACTGAACCTTTGCTGGATTGTACATAATTGACTTGTATTAATAAAGAGCTGTTTGTTACTCTGAACCTGTGTCTGTCTTCTCAATACCCGATCTAACACTGGCGATAAAAGTGGGATTGGAAGGCAACTAGGCAGACAGAAAGAGCACGACAATCCAGCAAGTAAATCCAGCATGGCATCGAGCAACCATCTTTGAGAGGCATATTCAAACGCGCTCAGGAACACAATATGACAACACACACCCCACCGACTCCATACAACCCAGCCACCGAACACTGGGAATCCTACATGATGAGGTTTGATTGCTTCCTCGGAGCCAAGGACCTCATGGGCCTTTCTGAAGCCGGAAAAAGAATATGTTCCTGAGCTACTGCGGACCAGAGGTATTCGAGACGGTGAAGGATTTGTCCAAGCCAACACCACTCCAATCGGTCGCTTGGTCGGTTCTGCAACAGACATTGATGACACATTACGCTCCCAGACTGTCTAAATACATCTGGAGGCATGAATTCAACATCCGTAATCAAAAAGAAGGGGAATCCATCAATGAATATGTTGCAGCACTCAGAAAGGCTGCAGCGTACTGCGAGTTTAGAGACCTGGATGACCTACTACCTGACTGCAACATATGCAATGTTAGGGACATTGGCCTGAAGAGGAGGTTATTAGCAAAGACTAATCTCACGCTCCAAATCGCCCTAGTCGAAGCCAGGGCTACAGAGTCATCAATTAAATCTACAGAAACCCCGCAGCACCAAAATAATCCAAAGAGCGTGTGGAAGACAGCAGGCATGCATTGCGAGGCCACAGAGCCTGAAGGCTCGGAGAATGAAGATGACAGCTACCGCATGCACAGTGACCACACCAAGCCGGCGTGAAATTTGAACCGTGTTTCCCACCTTGCGCCGGCTGCAGAGGAAACCACCTCAGAACACATTGTCATTTCCATGATGCCATCTGTCAATGCTGCGAACGCAAGGGGCACATCACCAAGGTCTGCAGAAATGATCACCCCACTACAACCTGGAAGCCCAGAAGCATACCTAACCACCAGCAGAGGCCCAACCAAGGGGCATGGCAGCCACCACCACGGTGAACAGAAGGCGACACCAGAGTCACCTACCACACCTCCATAGACCAAGTCCGCACGAAGCGGCCAAAAAAGTTGAAAGTCACAGTCCTCATTGAGGATTCTCCATGCAATATGGAGATTGACACGGGGTCATCTTTGACCATAATGTCTTGGGCAGCACTCAAACAGGCTATCCCTAGCCTTAAAAAGCATCAGTTGCAGGTTCCAGATATCCACCTTCGCAACTACCAGGGGAACCAAGTCCCCATCGTGGGCCAGGGGACCTTCCGGGTGAGGTTCAAGACCTTCTGTGGCCAGTTACCAATGACGGTGGTCAATGGAGACCTACAGAGCCTCCTGGGGCTTGACTGGTTTGAAGCCCTGGGCCTAGAAGTGACTGGAATCAACGCCATACGAGATGAAAGCACTGAGGAATTTCTTAAGAAGCTCAAGGATGTCTTTGGCACCGGTCTAGGTAAGTATGAGTGATTCCAATATCTTTTAACTAGGACCCCAATGTAGCCCCCATCAGGCTAAAACCCAGGAGACTACCTTTCACTCTCCTCCCTAAAATTGATTTGGAACTAGACAAATTGATTGGCCAGGGAATCCTAGAGCCGGTAGATCAGGCACACTGGGAGACCCTATAGTGACACCTGTCAAGTCAGACGGGTCTGTCCGCATCTTTGTGGATTACAAGTGCACAATAAACAAAGCTACGCAGCAAAGCGCTTATCCTGCACCCATTGTACAGCATTTACTACACTCATTAGGCCCCGGAAAAGTTTTCGCAAAATTAGATATGGTGCAGGCATACCAGCAGTTGCCTATAGATGGTGCCACAGTGGAGGCCCAAACCATTGTGATGCACAGGGGTGCATTCAAATGCATCCGCATTCAATTTGGAGTTAGTATCGCCCTGGACTGTTCCAAAGCGTCATGGAGCGCTTTTACAGGGGATTTCAGGAGTAGTCCCCTATTTTGACAACATATTGGTATCGGCTGCAAATAAGGCGCAATTATTTAAAAGATTGGGAACTGTTCTGGCCAGAATCAGAGACAAAGGCCTCCGCCTCAAAAAAGAAAAAAAAATGCCAAATTAACGTGCCAAGGGTTGAATTCCTAGGGTACCTCATCGACGGCTCTGGGATTTACCCGACCCACAAAAAAATTAAGGCAATCCAGGACGGCCCTACACCTTGTAATCACCTTGTAATCAGACCGAACTGCAGGCATTCCTCGGAATGTTAATTCAACAAAATTGTTGAATATGATCCAGTGATACCAGGTTTTCAAAGTCTGATAGTCATTTATCAAGAACCTTAGTAACTAGTAATTTAGTAAACTCAGTAAAATTTAGTAACAACTTCACTGTTCTTAGTAGATG
The DNA here is from genome assembly GCF_964273705.1 of Natrix helvetica. Taxonomy (NCBI): domain Eukaryota; kingdom Metazoa; phylum Chordata; class Lepidosauria; order Squamata; family Natricidae; genus Natrix; species Natrix helvetica. The sequence continues at coordinate 207,384,060 of NC_138552.1, read as the reverse complement.
ATAATTCCTGTGTAGATATTGAAACAAGTAATCTCAGTAAGGTATTATCACAAAGCACAAAACTGCAACAGATATCATTAAGATATCACAAACTTACACAAAAAGATGCTTTTGTAAGAAACCCAAAATAGATAATAAACACTTTTGTCTTTTATCTAAAGTTTTTCATCTTTAGATCAATGACCTTAATTATTCTTTCTCTCCCTCACAAACATACACATATACCAGTGATGGGTTTCAAATTTTTTAGAACCTATTCTGTAGATGTGGCCTATTTTATGGGTATGGCTTGGCGGTCATGTGACTGGGTGGGAGTGGCCAACTTGTAAAATGTGGTGAAACTCATTTAACAATGCTCTTGCTTAGCAACCAAAATTTTGGTCTCAATTGTGATAATAAGTTCTCTTTCTTTTTCTTTCTTTCTTTCTTCTTTCTTTCTTTCTTTCTTTCTTTCTTTCTTCCTTCCTTCCTTCCTTCCTTCCTTCCTTCTTTCTTATATCTCTCTTTTCCTCTTTCTTTCTATCTTTCTTTCCTTTCTTTTTCTTCCATCTGTCCATTCTTTCTTTCTTGTGTGTGTCTCTCTCTTTCTTTCTTTTCTTCCTTTCCCTTCCTTCCTCCCTTCCTTTGTTCCTTCTTTCTTTCTTGTCTCTGTCTCCCCCACTTACTTTCTCTTTCCTTTCTTTCATTCTTTCTTTCTCTCTCTTTCTCTTTTTGTCCCTCTTTTTTTTCTCCCTCTTCCTTCCTTTTATTCTCTCTTACTCTTTCTCTCTCTCTCTCTCTCACCCCCACTCTCTCTCACACACACACATACCTTCCAGTTGGTGAAAATTTCTGTTTTGCCAGCTGGGAAACTAGCAAAGAAGCCTCGTTTTCCCTACCACCTGCAGCTCTTGGAGGAAGGATGAAGGAAAATGAGTCCCGGGCCTCATCTCTGGGCCAGCCTCTCCCGTCACTGCACCCTTCACTTGCCTTCCAACCAGAGGCTCTGCTAGCGGGGTGCCTGCCATTTTACCTCCCGAGGGAAACTTGGGAGAGACATGCAAATGGCTGCAACTCGAGGCTCCTGAGGAGGATGCTGGACACCAGGGGTGGCAGTGGTGCCCGCGCTGCTGCTCTTCTGTTGCTCCTGGTAATGCAGGCTTCTTGGAAAGCATTAAGTTGCAGGTGCACGGATTCCAGTAGCTGCGTTTTCCCTTGAAATTTGCTGTCCCAGCAACCTGAAGGGGACATTCTCCCAGCGGCATCTCAGGCGCTCCCACCCTTAGCCGCGAGGGAGTGAGGATGGCTGGGTGCGGTTTAGCACCTCCCAGCTCCCCTCAGATCATCGAGGAGCCTCATGCATCTGCTCGCTCGCATAGCCTCCGTGCTTCCAGCAGAAATGGGAAGTGCGGGGATGTTAATGTACATTCCTCCAAAATGTACTTGATGGCAAACACTATTCACGAAAGAACTGTTCAGATTGTCAATGTCTGTCTTTACATAAGCTATGGCCTGATTTTATGTGCTATAATAGAACACCTTCCTCATTGAAAGGATTAGTGCATATTGTCCATTCAGATCTGCCCTTGATGTTATCTATTTTAAGGTTACATATATATGCATTAAGTGGAAACTTAACATGGATGACTATTATTACTTGTAATAATTGTTTGTACTTACATACCACCAAGGCATATTCAGAACACTTCAAATACATTAACCGGTGGCTGTAATCTTAACAACTATACAATAAATTAGAGCTCTAAATATTACCTCCATAATAGGAGATTTGAGTAGGTGGAGATGGGAGAAAAGTGGCTTGCTTAAAGTTCCCAATGAACTGGCAACTATCTGATTTTCTGATTCATGCCGCAATGGCAGATATTGTTTTCTATTCTTGCCTCGTGATAATCTGAAGCATGAATAAAAAAGGTGGTATTCAGCCAGTTATGACAGGTTCTAGAAAATCAGTAGCAGAAATTTTGAATAGTTCGGAGAACCTGAAAATAGGCTGGCCCCGTCCCCTCTGCAACCCAGCCTCCCAGCTGATCTTCTTTTGTTGCCCTGAACAGGAGAACAGAGCTGGAAAGCAGGTTAATGGGGGTGGGGGGGATTTTCAGTAACCTTCCCCCGGGAGTAGGGAGGGAATGGGGATTTTGCAGTATCCTTTCCCTGCCATGCCCAACAAAGCCATGCCCAACAAAGCCATGCCCACAGAACCGGTAGTAAAAAAAATTGAATCCCACCACTGATGGGTAAGTGCATATCTAACTGTTCTAACTCCCCCAACACACACTCCGAGCCACAGATAAGTTATCTGAATTATTTACAGTCAGACAGGTCCTTGGCAGCATTCCAACACAAATAAGCCTTCATAACAACTCGGCACTAATAAGCATTGGCAGCAATCCAGCCTGCCATGCTCACAAGACTGTTCTCCCACATTAATTCATATGTTGACTTCTGCAAAAGGCGTGTGCACAAGCAGTCCTTTTATAGTCTGGAGAGGAGTCTAATTATCATCAACTGAGTGCAATTACCTCCTGTAACTGCGCAATTGCTCCTGACACCTATTAGCCTTTCGGTGGCGAGCATCAAACAACAACTCACTGCTGAAGTCTGACTCACTGTCCCTTGTCTCCTCCCAACTGCTCCAAGGCATGACATCAGGAGCACACTCCCTTTGGCTTTCACCACTGCTCCATGCCTCAGGTGCCTCCTGGTGGCCAACCAGCCTCTCTGATCCCTGCTCGGAGTCGGAATCCTGTCCAGGGTCCTCCACATCCTCCAGAGCCGACTCATAGGGACCCTCGCTGTCGGAGTCTGGTGGCAGCTCCAACGGCTCCTGCTGGGCCACAACATCTAACTATTCCAGTGAGAGCACTATACAATTTGCAAAACCTCATTGCTTATTTCTAGCCCTTTGGTTTAATTTGCATCTTTCTGAACTTGACCAAAGAGCTTACTGGTAACCCCAGTGATTTCAGAACTGGGGTTATCCTGCAATGGCAAGATTAACCTCTTTGCATTGAACCCAAAGACACTGGGACCAGGGCCACCAACCAATCAAGTCTATCCTACATGTGGAGACCACTTCAGAATAAGGATTGGAAGTTTCTCCCAGATACATCTGTGTCCACAAGCATTACAAAATTCAGAACATTCACACATATGAACTAAAAATAAATTAACACTGGCGAGACTTCACGCTGTCATTGGCTCCTTCTCCATTGACAAGACAAGCCACAGTAGCATGACTTAGCAGATGTGCTCGGTTGACATTTGGAATGGATCATCTCTCTCTCTCCAGGTTTTGGCAGTAAGTTGAACAGTGTAACTGAGAGGCTTGCTTTAATCACCACTCTTTCTCTCCATGCTTTTTCTTGGAGGACCAGATAAGCAGAGTAAGTTAACTGACTAGATTTACATATTGCTACAAGATTTCCAATGGAGGGATCTTTGTGCATGACTGAATCTCTTTGGGGTTAAATTGATCAAATGAATTGACCTCTCCTTTTTGGTAACCCTCCCAGTTAAGTATCGGTACCTTATGGAAAGAAGGCCACTGAATATAAAGGATAGCTGGTTCTAAGAACTTTGAAAAAGAGGGAAGGATACAAATTGGAGACAGACATTTAAGATCTTCAGACTTATCTTACTTAATTTGTGGCTGAGTATGCAAGGTTAGCAGCTCTACCTAGCAGAAGAAAGGGATTGGGATTCCCTTCCAACTATGTTCTTGTCCCACCTGTATGCACCATAAAAGAGTTTTCATCTTAAGGAAGTAATGCAGTATATAGTTGAAATATCCAAAGAAACACAGCAAATCATTGCCTGCACCAAAGAAAATTACACCTCTTGGTTTGTAACATGCCAGCTACGTGGGGTCAAATGTTAATTGTGATTGGCCATTGCAGATGTTGAGGTCGGCCCAACAGACTGTGCTCTTATCACTCCTGTACCCCTGACTTTCATCCATATTCATGCTGGTGGAAAAACAACAGATGCACCCAGGGAGGTATGTTTTCCACATCAATGTGCATTTCCATCTCTCTCTCACACACACACACACATTATTAAAACCTATTTGTTGAGCAGCACTTGAGCTCAATTGTTAACATAGTGCTATTGTTTTAGCAATATGGTGTTATTCAAATTATATAAAAATCCTGCCACTTAAAAGAATGCTGTAAGTTTTCAAAGGAAATTAATTATGCCCCATACTACCAGGCTTAAAATGAGCCAATGTTTCACAGCCATAATCTAGGTGTGAAATCCTAACTAAGAATAAAGGAGAAATTATTTGATTCACATGTTAATAGAAATTAATCTAATTATTTCCACTTTTCTAGATCATAGTGTAAACCAACCTATAATTATCTTTTCATGTTATTGCTTCTCTGAATTTTACCCTCACCACACAGCAACCATGGCAAAGCATACATCACAAAATTTTGCTGATTAAAAATAAATAAAAAGTGCACAAACAACATCAGGACATCCAAGCAATGCTGTCAGGAGTCTAATGGAGGCTATGGCAACCTCAGAAATGAAATACATAAATTGACATTTGTTTATGTGCCCTTCATAAGCAGAAATAGCATCAAAATTATTTATTGAACTGGACATTTTTATTTGTTATTTATATGACTGCCTACTCACCAAGCAACTCCAGGCAGCCAGCTAGATAAAAAGCAGCCATAAAAATAACTCTACCTGGATATTCATACAGCATCGTCTCCTACTTGAAGGAAAAGCAAAGTCTTCAGGACCTTTCTAAAGACCAGCAAGGTCAGAGGCTTGTTCCAAATCTTGGGAACAATGCTCATCCACAGGGCAAGAGCGATGATAGACAAGGCATATTTTAAGGGGTTCCATAAAATGTCCTTGTTTACTAGATGAGATTATGAGCATGCCAGACCAGTTGGATCGTGTTGGGTAAGGATAAGTTAAAAGGTTTATCAAATATAGCAATAGCAATAGCACTTAGATTTATATACCGCTTCAGTGCTTTATACAGCCTTCTCTAAGCGGTTTACAGAGACAGCATATTGCTTCCAACAATCTGGGTTCTCATTTTACCAACCTCGGAAGGATGGAAGGATGGAAGTCTGAGTCAACCTTGAGCCTGGTGAGATTCAAACTGCCAAATTACAGGCAGCCAGCAGGCAGCAGGAGTAGTCTGCAGGACTGCATTAATCAAGCAAGGACAGCTGTTACATTGTTTAAGTTCTGGAAACAATAATATTCAAGAGTGGCATGGCAAATGGTTTCCTGATTCACTGGGATCTAAGAATAAGCTGAGAGATAGTGTAATCAGACTTACAAGATTCTGTTATTATCTCAATACAATATAGTTCTAGCCTTCCTATACAGCTGATTTTCTGATCTGGTTTATCTAGTGCAGTGTTTCTCAACCTTGACAACTTGAAGATGTCCCGACTTCAACTCCCAGAAATCTGGAATTTGAAGTCGGGACATCTTCAAGTTGCCAAGGTTGAGAAACACTAATCTAGTGGGACTGATAACTCAGAACTATCCATGTGCAGATGAAGCTTCTTGGATGAGAACCAAACGTCTTCAAAGAAAAAAACAAGAAAGTCCAGTTGCCTCCTAAAAAAAAATCACCTTTGGGATAACCATGACCTGGATGACTGAGAAGCTCCATAGACTATTGTCAGAAATAAGTGACCATGAGCACAGACTCCCCACCCAGAATCCAAGCATAGGTGTAATTGCACAAAGTAGATTTGATCAAATGCCGTCTTAGGCATGGCTGGCATCTACTGCTGAAGAAAGAGCCACAGGTCTAGTAAGACACAACCAGAACTTGAAATAGAAGGTATTTGGGGTCTGACAGAGCCCAAATCAACACCCACTTCCTCTGTTTAGGATGGAGCCCCAGCTTGGTCCTCTCCATTCATACTGCCACAGCCTCCATCAAAACTGTGACAGTGTTGCTTGGATGTCTAGCGACTAAGTTGATAAAATGTGCTTTAATAGGTGGGTTCCATAGTGCCCCCCCTCTCTAAAAATATTATGAACTTGTCCAATCAACATCTGCAAAATGTGCTTTTAAAAAACTCAAAAGTTATAGAAAATCAGATGGTTTATTCATTTTTGCGTCTAATTAGCCACTGATTATTGCACCAAAAACTCCATTGTGCTTCAAATTGTTGCATAAATGAAGAATATGGAAGTTATAGTCCTCCAGGCTGCTGAATTGTACTCCGAAGCATTTCTTACCTTATCTGTTGTTTCAAGGATTTGGGAAGTTTTCGCTCAGCAAAATTTTATCTCTTGCTTTAAATTAACATGAAGATTTTTGTCCTATAAATAATCCCTCTAGCACTGTTGGGTTTCAGGGTTTAGTGACCTTGTTCTAGACAACAGGTTTCCTAATTTGCCATCAGTAACAGTGGTTGGCATCTTCAGAGACATTTCTAGTCATACCACCTTGTTTCTAAAGATGCTAGCCACAGTTGTTGGTGAAACTTCAGGAAATCTTTTCTCTAGACCACTGCCCAACAGATACTGGCCATGAAAACCCATATCAATAAATCTCTGTAGCCCTGAAAAGTTGTTACCAAGAGAGCTCTTTTTATATATTTTTTACCCCGCTTTTATTATTTTTTGCCGCAAGGAGACAAACCTACATAACACTCCTTCTTCCTCCTATTTTTCCCATAAATGTATCACGTGGTGGCTACACCCGTGCCCAGTTTAGCAAAGGGGGGGAAAGTCCCAATACATCATGTGATGCTGCCACAACGACATGAGTTTGACACCCCAGCCCTAAAGTCACCCTAAGGCAGGGGTGAAATCCAGCAGGTTCTGACAGGTTCTGGAGAACCAGTAGCAGAAATTTTAAGTAGTTTGGAGAACTGGCAAATACCAGCTCTGGCTGGCCCCAGAGTGGGGAGGGAATGAAGATTTTGCAATATCCTTCCCCTGGATTGGGGTGGGAATGGAGATCTTACATTATCCTTCCCTTGCCACGCCCACCAAGCCCATAGAACCTGTAGTAAAAAAAATGAATTTCACCACTACCCTAAGGTGGAACTAGAACTCATTGTTTCTAGGTTTTCCAGGCTTACAATGATTTGGACATCACACATCTGCAGAACTGCAAAATAATGTTTCTATTTTATTCAGGATTGATTGTTGATTGACTAATTTAGTAACATGAATAAAGGGACATTGCCCATTATCAGTCCTCCAGTATGACTTGTGGTATGATAGTTAGAATGACTATTTGTTTCATGAACCCTTTCTGCTATTATTATACTGGTATTAATTCATGTACGTCAATTCTTCAGCCACAAAAAGACATCTCATATGCTGAGTTCTGAAGTTGGCTGAAAAATTGCCAGAATATTGTCTCCATGAGAATTTGAGACATTTTACATAAAGACAGGGAGAGAAAAACAGCCTAATGTGATAGAAAACCAAAGTACATTGGACAGCTATTCCGTTTTCCCCTCCTTAATGACTTTCTAAAGCTAGAAAAGCAGAGGTAATAAAAAACAGACAGAACAGCTAGATATGAAAGACTGCATAGATTCCTTCTCCACACCATTTGTTCTGTGATGAAAGAAAGCAATAATACAGTAAGAATCTCATCCAAAAGTTGTCGTAGATGACTTCATGTCTTCAGCTTCATAGCCTTCTCTTCAAAAAGAGCAAGATAAATTAGAGAGCTTTCATGGTACTCTTGTTAAATAACTTTTAAGTAACTTGAATATCCATGTCTTGTGAAAGTTACAATAGTATTGCCTTGATTGATTTCACAAGTTGTAAGAAAATAGGGGAAAAAATATGAAGACCCATAGATTAGAAGTACCTCAAGCAACTAATGATTTTCAAGTACTTCAGGAACTGAATAATGGCAGCCATCTCTTTTTCAGAAAGAGAATATGATTTAATATAATATCAAAAAAAAATCTGTGAGAGAAGAATTGAAAATTTGAAGCCATGGAACAAACTTCTATGAGGGTGAGTTAATAGAATAATCTGATCCTTTTTCAATTGCTAAAAACTTTCTTTAAACTAAATTTGTGTAAATATATAGTGACAATTGATTCTCAGGAAATGGTGCTTCTCTACTGTATGCAAAATATTAAGTATTCATTGTTACTCGTTTATTATATGGAAGAAGTGCAGATAAACATTCTAGCTAACTAAAGTTCACATACTTTCTTTTTCTATTAAGGAATATAATAGCTGTATATTTAAAAACCATTCGGAAGAACTGCTTTCTTTTTTCACAAGTCACAATCCCTCTGCTCTGTATTAAAGTACACCTAACTTTTGTCAGGCTTGTAGAAGAGTCTGCAAAAAAAGATGCTGCTGTTTTAAAAGTTGGACTCATTACAACATTGTTGTGCTGTATTGCAAACTGCTCAGCTCATGGGGATGCCTGAAAAAAGACACCAGTGGTTTAACGAGTGGCAGAAAAGTGCTGTACTCCCTTGAGCTCTAAAATTTTCCTTCTAACTCATTTTCAGAATGTGCACAATCCTTTTCACATTTTTATTTTTCTCATGTTCCAGATTTTCAACATGTGCTTCATGAGCTTTCTCAACCCTCAATATATAATAAATGTTGCACATAAACAGGATTGGAATTTTCACTTATCCCACATTCTCCTATCTCGAGATCACTCTCTACATGTTGATACAGAAAATCAATAAAGAGCAACTTGTGTTGACATGAAGCTATATTAAGAATACAGATGTCACTCCTTAGTAGCAATTGGGAAAAGCTTTTGGATGAAACAGAAAATCTTAAAGCAGCAGTGAAATTATTGTGGGGGGGGGATGAGGACTACAGCATAAGGGATATACTTTTTAAAAAATGAACATCTCTCTAACCAGATTACAGTTCACTACATGAGAAGCATCACTTTAAGAAGACAGTAGACTGTAATAGATTCAACTGCTTATCCTGAGAAAGGCAAAAGTACTGAGCGATGAAACGTTAAGTAGGGACCTAAAGTTATTCATTACAAAAAGGCAGGACTGAGTGTGGTGCTGGCAACAATTTGTTCACCCCCAAATCAAGAAACCATAGTTAGGTTAGTAAGAGGAGCCAAGAGGAAGAGAAATGCACGTTTTTATTCTTTTGTGTATTTACTTTTTCTTCCATATGCTGTGTGTTCTTTGTTTCTGCCTTAAAGACTTTAAGGCCTTCAGTTTCTATTCATACTGAAAGCCTTCCCAGAATGCCTATGGAAGGCCAAGAAAAAAAAAGGGGGGGGGGAATGGCAACCTACCATCAAGCTGGTAATACAGAGAGTCCTCAACTTACCAACACAATATAGCCCAACATTTTGGTTGCTAACCGAGACAGTTAAGTGAATTTTGCCCTATTTTATGAATTTTCATGCCACGGTTATTAAGTGAATCACTGCAGTTGTTACGTTAGTAACATGGTTGTTAAGTGAATCTGGATTCCTCGTTGACTTTGCTTGCCAGGAGGTTACAAAAGGTGATCACATGACCCCAGACACTCATAAATAGGAGACAATTTCCAAGTGGCTGACTTTTGATCATGTGACCATGGGGATGTGGCAATGGTCATAAGTGTGAAAAATGGTCATAAGACACTTTTTTCAGTGCCTTTGTAACTTTGGTCACTAAATGAACTGTTGTAAATTGAGGACTACATGTATTTCAGCATAAGAATCTAGTATTTTTAAACATCTGCCTCGCTACTATCAGGACTAAGAATTTTCCAGTCAACTAGCTCACTTGGGTCAATTCATAAGCGGTCGACTCATTTCAGCAAACAGTTTGGGGACTTCCTGGAAGCCTTTCCCGGTTTTGAGTTGGAATTGAGATTTGTAGGTGTCTTATATTTTAGGGGACTCAATCAATCAGAATAGAGCTGGAAGGGACCTTGACAGGCGTGGGCTTCAAAAGTTCCAGAAACGGATTTGCTGCCCTGTTGCTGGGTGGGCATGGCATGGTGAGCATAGTCTAGTTGGCCTTCTGCACCATGAAGGGGTGGGGGGGTTCAGCCTGTCCAGGCTCCGGAGGCTTTCCTCAAGCCTCCAGGAGGGTGAAAACTGATTCCCCCAGGCTCCGGAGGCCCTCCAGAGAAGAGAAATGTCCCATTTCTGGACTTCCAGTGGGCCTATTTTTCACCTCCCCAAGCTCTGGAGGCTTTTCTTGAGCCTCCGGAAGGGCAAAAACTGTTTCCCCTGGGCTCTAGAGGCCCTCTGGAAGTTAGAAACAGGCCCATTTCTGGACTTCTGGAACCTCTGGTAGGCCTGTTTTTTGCCCTCCCTGAGCCTCTGCCTGGGCTCTGCACTTACCTTGCATGGTGAACAGGCCACGGGGAGACTCACTCCTGGGAGGGGTGGAGGGAGCCAGCCAGGGTGTCATTTGTGGGTTTGCTGAACTGGGCAGAATCCTAGCTAGAGGATCACCCAAATCAATGTGAACCCCCAGCAGCCCAGCCCTGGACTTTGGAGGTCTCCTAGTCCAACTCCCTGCTCAAGCAGTAGAATCTATACTATACCTACATTGACCATCATCTCTTGGAAAGCTTCTTTAGGGAGCCCTGTATTTATTTTGTCTGCTATTGTTATATAAACTGTAATAGCAGCATTACGCAAAGATAGAGCAGGCAAGTATTGAAGAAACAAGCAAAAGCAAGCAAGATAATAGTCCAGAATAGCGTTTTTCAAATTTCCAACTCATGTTTACACACTTCAAAGTATTCACACTTATATGTTAAACAGGGACCAAATATGCATTTTTAATATGGTATGAACTATTTCTTTTGTTTATTTCTTTATTCTAAAAATTTAAACTTTATGAACTATATACCAAGCCACAATTTCAATCTGTTCAGTAATAAACAACACTCTCATTACTTGATTAGAATGGCCATTGAGTAAGATAGTTTCATGCCAGGTGTGTCAGTGTTATATTACCTTGAATGCTCCTTTTAAAAAAGGCTTTGCAGCCCTCGCAGGACCAAACCCCATAATGGTAGCCAGAGGCATAATCATTGCAAACAGCACAATAGCGGGTCTCCTTGGTAGACTCCATAGACAGGTTTCCCCTTTCATTGGTGCTAGTCATTCGCTCTCTGCCATTGTGACGTCTGGTCTCCGAGCCAGGCCTGCAAAATGAACGAAAGTGAGTTCAACAGTGAAGAATAGCTCAGGGTGAAAATACGGGGATCTTAGTAACCTACTTTGGTCATGAAATGTCTGTAAGAAGAAAACTAAACTCAGCAAACACCAAGATTCCAACATTAATGCGCCAGTTGACGCTACAAGTCAACACATGAAAAGCTCATTGCGGTTGGGAGTAAGAATTCACCAAGCTAATGAAGTATGATCATTCATTACAAGGAACTGTCAAATTTGGGAGGGGTGGATTGACACCAACCACAAATATTAAGGTGATCCCAGAAGCTGAGTTCATCTGAAGGAAGACTTTATTTGCAACTGAAAGGAACTATGTGCTGAGAACATAATGCAGACAAGACTATTGGAACCATTTCCCCCTTCATTCATAAGCAGCTAAACTTTGCACTTCTATCATTGCCATTACGCTTACTTCTTAATGGTGCATTTGACTATCTGCTCCTTCCGCTTTCTCACACTGATTAATATATCTAATGGATGGAACAATAGCTTGAAGAGAGTCCCATTTCCTGAATGACTACACAGGAAGCATTGGAAGTCATTTCTTGAATGTTCTGGCCAAAATCAATACATTTAGATGGCACCATCATGATTAAGCTTTAGGTACCCTGACAAGAGAGGGGTGTTGAAGTGGCTATACCATCCAAAGGAGTCCTAGACTTATGAAAACTGTTCTGTTACGATGCTGCTGAAAAAAGTGACTTATGGTTAGTCTTATCAGACCACTTATAACTGTCATTGTGTCACTGGGGTCACATGAACATGGTTTTGGTGCTTGCAACCAGCATGAGGTGGTTGTCACATTCCATTCACGACCATCCCAATTGGCTTCTGACAAACAAAATCATTGAGGGAAATCAATCCACTTAATGCCCAGGTGAGTTGCTTATCAATCATGGCACAAACGGTCATAAAACCATTCATGGTTGCATGATGACTCGCTTAACAATTGCATTGCTTAATGACTGAAGTTCTGATCTCAATTGTGGTCAGACGTTGAGGTCTACCTGAATAAGAATAACTGTTTTAGATTCCTCAAAATCTGCCTAGTGTACTATCTGACCTTACATAGGATTCCAATAGAAGTTTCCATTTCTTGATCAAACATTTCTTGATGACAAATGCTCAATTTGCAGGGAAGACATACCAATGGTATGTTGCTTGGATCCAGTTCAAATGAAGATGAATATTTTTTAAATAGCAGATATTTTGTACTAAAAACTTTCTCTTTCATTCCTACCATCTTTTACTCATGGTCAAAATATGAAAGTAATGTGCTAATTTCTTATGGTTATATATCATCCTTGGATATCTAAAAACTTAGCTTGGCCAAAATGAGAAATATTAGTCATTTCCATTAGCATAAAAAGTAATTTAGTAATCCCAGCTAATTTAAAGAGATGCATTGTTAAAGAAATTAAGTACATAACTCTACACATTCCTGGATACAAGTTTCATTGAAATACTTTCGGCAAAACATGTTTATAGCTGAATTTCTACTCAGAGAACTCAAAGGTATGTTGTAAAAGACACAAACCTGCCCTCCCTTTTTGTCCCTTTATTCTTTGTGTCAACCTAGTGTAAGAACATAAGACCGACATAAGCACACTGCACATCTTTTCACACAAAAAAGGAGGTTGGAGATATAATTGCATCATATGGAACCATATAACATAAGGGAAAGGAACTTAGGAAAGCATCTCATCTACCTCTTTGAACACAGCAAGAGCCAATAATTACAACATTCCCAAGAGATGGTCCTTCATGAAATGATTGCTTATATATATATATATATATATAAATTAAATATTGAACACAGTGTGACCGCCCTGGCATTTCATCCGCCATAGAAACCAAAGTGAAAGACAAATAAACACATACTACTTACACAGTGCTAGTCTTACACAATTATTTTTGATCAATGTATTCATTTTAATACATATATAATATCTCATTTCAGGTCTACTTAGCCTAATTTTTTCGTGTTCTGATTCCCACCTCGTGTTTCCAGCCATTGATAAAATCTATTCCATGTGTCATAATATTCTGTCTCTCCTTTGTTTTTTAATTCTAATGTTAGTCTATCCATTTCTGTGCATGCTAATATCTTCCTTATTATCTCCCTTTCTGAAGGGGCATTTCCACGTTTCCATTGCTGTGCATACACCATTCTCACTGCTGTTAGGATGTGAAGTATTAGGTATATTGACTTTTTGCTATAGCCTTCTATTATAATGCCTAATATGAAATGATTGCCTTTGAAGGTGTTGCAACATGGTGATATTACCCTTGACAACAGTAGTTTTACTGACTATTGGCATTATTTTATCAAATGATGTCTTAACACTACCAATTAATGGAGGAGCCTATCATACAGCTGAGATCTAAGCAGTATATCTTTCTCAGGTCTTTTTAAACCCTGGAACTTCAGAGTCAGAAAGGCAGCACATGTCGAACAATTACATCAACTTGATTGGTATATACTGTATAATAACAAATATTCATGTATAATAACAAACATACTTATTCTAATAAAACATGGCGTGAAAATAACTTCAAGATTGTCCCAAATCACTTCAAAACTTAACTTTTTGTTGTTTTTGTTCAGTTTTCTTCTGTAAAGACAAATGCACTTCTTTCTCTCATAATTGGGAAAAAACAGCAGTTCATGAATAACTGAAGTGTATGGAGACAGTTCATTCTCAGCCAAAATACCCAGACGTTTCCCTGTTAACTCCTACTCTCAACTCTTTTGAAGAAATATTAGCCTTACTTGCCTAGTTATCTCCTCATTTCTATCCTCCGATGTTCCTGGAAAGTTTCCCACTTTTCTGATACTCATATTCCTTTGATGACTGGTTATATAGTGCTTAAAATGGGCTTTTCCAAGTACAAATTTAAAAAAAAAAAACTTTGGAAGAAGAAAAATGAAAGACAAAAAAATCATGAAACGTCTGGAAGAAAAGCTGTACAAAAAACCTGAAAGGTCCTGAATGCTCTTGTTTATGCTATGATATACCTCTTCAGCTGAGAAATTAGAAGACTAACCCAGGAGCAATTCAAGCATAAAACAGGGGGACAGAAAAGAATCAGGTTAGCATGTGAAAGGAGTTAAATGACCCTGTACCTCATTTTAATCACTGACCTTGGTGCTCTTTGAGCTTGGCTGTTTTCTTGTAGACATTCAGCACTAGCATGGATGATGTTACCTAGCTTGGGTAATGAAACATCTGCAAGAAAACAACCAAGCTCTGAGAGCACCAAGGACCCCTCCTTTCAACCCTGAACTACAAATATTCTCCTTTATTTAATCACTGCATTAGTATTTTACTGTAAAGAATAGTGAAAACACTTGTTGTTCACGAAGAGATTATTCCGTTTTAAAATGTAAGAATAATACAGATTGTTATTGCTCAAAATATTATCTCTTCTTTCATGAATAGATAATTATTCAAGGCACGAATTGTGTTTAATTACACACACACACACACACACAAATCTTTTTGAGTTTGTAACTGATACCTGTATTTTGGAATAAGTATCTTTGAAAGTCTTTGTTAGTAAGGAATTAATATCTTTTCTCCCATATATGATATGAATTGGCTTCAAATTTCATCTCAAATCAGTCAACACATATATATTAACCCATTGAAAGCTAACATAATTATAAGACAAGGACATAGGTTAATTAGCAAGAATTAAGCCACCATTTAATTGTCATTACAATTTGCAGAGTAACCTGATATTACCTTTGGGAGACTGTAACCTTATGACACAATGAAATTTCTTAGAAGTATATTGTAATCATTCATTTCATACTGTCAAGTGCTGTTCTTTAAGATCTGGAAGGATTTTGATGATTTAATAGGGCTCATTGTTACAGCTTGTGACAGAAGAAACTTCTTGTTCAACAGGGACCAATCCTGTTGAAAGAAACTAATCAAGGAGTCACAAAAATTATAGTTTCCCAAAGATACCTGCATTTCCTTACGTTTCAAACCACTCTATTAAAACTGAATTATGTCAAGTGTGTGAGAAGGGGGAAATCCTTTCATGAAATACATCTATAATTTGATCAGACACATTTTGAGTATTGCACATGGAAAATTTCTTCCTGATTAGTAAATATATTTGGGAGGACAGAGGAGAAAACTCTCAGAATTCTGGGAAATTATGCTTTTTTCTCAGAAGCAGGAAAAAAAGGTTATTGCTACTTTGGATAACTTCTAGGCTGTGTAGGTTGGGTGCCTGAACCTTTCCCTGGAAAATTCCTCAGGAAAAGATCACACTCCGGAGACTGAATGACAACCCAGGAGGATATGGGGCATAACAGTGAACTATAAAGTTGTTCACCCTAAGCCTATTGGATAATTTCCCTGAATAGTATTTTCATCCTTCATGCATTAGAAAATGTGTTGTCCTTCCATAAGAAATAATGTTGCCCTGCATAGCAGCCTGGTAGAAATGGCACACAGAAGATTGTGGAGAGATGGTTTGTCAAGAGTTTCTCTTGAAATCCAGAGCTGTACATGTTTTTAAGATGCACAGCTCTCTGATACAAGGTGAATAAAAAGACTCGCTTGAAGAGTAGACATTCACCATATATTATGTCCCACCAAAGCTGGTTAGCAGACAAGCTTATTTGGAAGGCAGCCTTGGAGATAGCAAGAACATATCTACAGAATAGCAATAGCACTTAGATTTCATAGTGCTTTACAGCTCTCTCTAAATGGTTTACAGAGTCAGCATATTGCCCCCAACAATCTGGGTCCTCATTTTACCAACCTCGGAAGGATGGAAGGCTGAGTCAACCTTGAGCCTGGTGAGATTTGATCTGCCAAACTGCTGGCAGCCGGTGTTCAGCAGATGTACTGTATGTAGGATTGATCACATTATAAATTTTTCTGTGAATGGTACTGCTTCAGCCTGCAAATATGTTGGCGGCATGCAATTAAGCGGCTCCATAGCTTTAAGGGACTTAAAGCTGCTTCCCACTGCAAGAGTTCCTATGGCTAAGGGACGGATTAACTTCCATCATATGCCAGTCATTTATTTCATGATTCTTGTATATTATTAGAGGTCCCCATCCTTGGTAACAAGCAATTCTTCCTTCTTATCCAGCACTGAGACTGAGTGGGCATAAGCAAGTCCTGATTCCATTCCCAAATAGTGAGTTTAGACGTGATATCTAGGAGCAGTCACCATTCCTGCCCAGAGGAAGGAAAACAAGTGAGCAGGAAGATGACAGCAGCTTGTTGTCATTTACCTACCCACTTGGGTTGATGAATGACCAACAGATAGTTCTGGTATAAAAAAAAGCACCCAGGTTGTCTATGATTCTTGTGGGGCAAGAGTGATAAAATGCACAGATGGAGTTATGGTCCTTGGAAAAGTGCTCCCCAAACTTGATACTCTCAAACAGAGAATCACGGCCTTCTCCTCATTTGTGTATGTATTTCCTTCTCCTTCTTCTCCTTCTTCCTCTTCCCCATAAGAATGTATATTTCAAAAATTAAGCTTCTCAAAAAAATTAACCTCCCTAAGAATGAAATGGTACGTTCCAAGAATAATCTGTTATTATTATGTATATATTGTTTCCAATGTGCTTGGAAATTTACTAAGGATATGTTCTTGCCCTAATCAGCCTACAGTTTAAAATCCAACCCAAGGACAATGGAAAATAGGGAAGTAACAAGTGGTTTTTCTTGGTAATGCTTACTTAGGCTTACATATATTGTTTGTTACAAAACAAGATTGGAATTAAAGTTTCATTTATAAAATGGCAAGTATCTTCCATTCTTTAATGGAACCGGGATATTTATACTGATATTTGAACAGCAGAACCAACTATACAGAGAAAATTGATTGCATACTACCACATAATCTATTGGTTGTTTAGAGAATCTATGACTCAGTTGTTCCTTGAAATCTTCTATTATGTCTTGCTAAGAAAAGATTAAATTTAGTAAGACCCAGCCTAGAGCCTTTGGAAAACTGAAATTGCCAGGAAATGCAATTTTCAGACATTGAGACAAACATCCTTGATTTCTTTTACATTTACTTATTAACTCCATCCCACCCCCCAATATCTTTCACCCTTTTCCTTCTTTATTCTTTTAAGATTCCTTCTTCCTTATTAGCAAGAGAGTAGCAGACTAATAGCTATAAAGTACATTTTAAACTTTAAAATTTTTAGTTCAGTTTACTTTATTGTCATTGCACCTCCTACAACGAAATTATAGTGTATATTATAACTATAAAAATGTATATTTTTATAGTGTATATTATAACTATAAAAATATAGTTTATATTTTTTGTATATTATAACTATAAAAATAAAACACTAACACATCCTTCACATTCTATACAATTGAACTGAAAACCCATGTTATTGCATTAATATTGCACTATGCACATAATTCAATATGGTTACTGCCCTGGGATAGCAGCTGTTTTTAAGACTATTCGTCCTTGTTTTTATTACCCTGTACCGTCTGCCAGATGGTAATAATTTTAAAAAAGAGTGTCCAGGATGAGATGGATCTTTAAGAATGTTTTGAACTTTCTTAAGGCAGTGGGAACTATAAAGCTCTCCCAAAAAGGGGAGAGGGCAACCAATGATCCTCTGGGCAATTATGTTAACCCTCTGGAGTTCTCTCCTATCTGCCACTGTGCAATTGGCAAACCATACACAGGTACAGTTAAAATACTCTCTATGGTGCAGCAGTAGAAGGTCACCAGCAGTTTTCATTCCGTTGTTGTTTCCTGAGAAGTCTCAGGTAGTAAAATCTCTGCTGGGTCCTTTTGAGATTTTTTTGCTGCAATGTGAGTGACCCAGATCAGGTCCTCTTTTATGCTAACACCCAGAAACATAAACTGGCCACTTGCTCCACTTGGTCTCCATTGATAAGCAGGGGCTGGATATCTGATCTGTTCCTTCTATAGTCCACTATAAGCCCCTTGGTCTTATTGCTGTTGAGGACCAAGTTATTGTCTCCACACCACGAAAGCAACCGTTCCACCTCATCTTGATAGGCAGACTCATCCCCACCCCCATCCCGGAGATGAGTCCCACCACTGTTGTGACATCTGCAAATTTAGTAATAGTATTACTAGCGTAAGTGGGAATGGAGTCATGCACATAAAGAGTATGGAGTAAGAGTAAAATCCCAGACATGAAAACAAAAATTGATGTGGTCATTAAGAAAATATATTCAGAAACAGAAGTTTCAGATGGATTTTCCCTTCGGCACCCATTCAGCCTCTTCAAATGATAGCTAAAGCTGTATTAACAGAAAAATAATTTCTTGTTCAGTATTATATCTGAAAATGTAGTATACCCAGGTAAAGCTTCTTAAAGTCTTATGCATAGTAACATATACTGTATATGAACCATTATAAAAAACCTGTAATCTCTATGCAAATCTTTATTATTTAATGCCTTCATCAGTGGTTCCCAATCTGTGGTATGTGGACCTCTGGGGGCAGGGGTGTGATGACATCAGAGAGAATCCACAAAGGCTTGAAGAAATGCTATGATTTAAACCTTTGATTAAGTCTTGGTGGTCTGTGCCATTTCCCATGACCACAAAAGGTATTTAAAGGAGGTCCATGGCAGTGGTAGGTTCCCACGGGTTCAGACCAGTTCTGCCAAACCAGTAGTAGCTTGGCAGCCTGGGTTGCTGGAACCGGCAGCGACCCAGGCCTGCCAAGCTTCCAAACCAGTTCTCCCGGCAGCGCCGTAGGCACTACAATCTTGTTTTTTTGTTTCTATGCATGTGCCGAGCAATTTTAGTTGTACTGTGCTTGTGTGCATAGATTGCTTCAAGCACGCAGCACACCCCTGAGCAAACTGGCAGAAATCTCTGCCGGAATCCACCACTGGTTCGTGGTGAAGAAAAGGTTGAGAACCATTGCCCTACACTGTTTGGATATCTTCAGCTTTGAGTTACAAAAAATATGGCCATCATTGGTTATAATAACTACCAAGATAATACTAAGCAATTTTATTAGCAGTAAACAATAGCCTGAATATAATTCAATAGCTGATTTAGACCATGAAAAATGCATGCAACTTGTTCTTGGTTTGCTTGATTTAAACTTTATTTAACAGATTTGTTTTCCACTGCAGGCATTATTTCTTCTCATTTCAAGACATAAACTAGTTATAGAATGTACTCTACCTATCAAACACGGGAGTGACAACTGATAATTCTAGTAAAATCAAGTTAACCACCAGTCTTAGGCACATACTTTATTTTAGGAAGTCTCCATGTTTTCCATTCCACTGCCAAGCAATAAAACCAAAGATTATTAGACTAAATGTGTGCAAACAAACACCCGGGCGACCTTTGTGTGAATAAACACAACTGGGAGTTCCAGTTCAGTTGAATTTAGTAAACCCTTTCCACTGGAACGTCACTACTCTCTCATCTGAAGAGTTTACTAGCCTAACAAACTCTGTTGACAAGTAGCTATAGTTACTAAATGAAGCATTACACATCAGTCAAGGTACATGAGACCCCATACAAATGGAAAAGTGAGCATTTAGGTTATTTAATTCCAAAATCTTAAAAATGGGAATAGTTGGAGACTATGGGGAGGAGGATGGTGAGTAACAAGTGCCTGTTACCATAGTAAGCTCCATTACCTTAACATAGAGGTAAAAATTATCTCTCCGATTGCCAGCGGTATCCAGTTAAGTTTCAGGGTAACTGACAGAGAGAAAGCCCTGAAACATTACAGATTCATAGAATATTGGACTTGAAGGGAAGCTTTTGGACAGGTAGAACAAGCCACAATGTCAGAATAATGATATGTGCATTACTTGTATATATGCAGTTTGTATTTACCCCATGATGTCTGATGCAAGTGCAGACACTGCGTGATGGTGTTAGGATTCATTGCTTCACCTATCCCAATTGTAATCGCTCATAGTTATAGTCATTGAGCCTCACATTCACATTTAGTTTAGTTTAGGACTCCTCTGCCAATAGTTCTCCATTCAGACTTCCTTTGAAAAGCTCAAGTGAGGGAGAAGCCATCACTTACTGTACTTGCTCATTTATGTGTATGATTTATAAATCATATGTCACTTATGTAAGTCATGGGTGGCTTATAACATTTAAGCATACAAACCAGAAGTGGTATTCTGCTGGTTCACCCCAGTTTGGGCAAATCGGTAGTGGCAGTGGGAGGCTCTGCCCACCCACCCAGACATCATCACGGACGCTCTGCGCATGTGCAAAAGCGCAGAAACATCGCATGTCATTGAAGCAAGTGTGCGCGCTCCCAGTTCCAAACTGATAACAAAGGTAAGATAAAACCAATTACTGATACAAACCCACCAGTCATATCCCCTGGCACTCAAAGATAAATAGTTGACCCCCACTTAAAGTTCATCTACCCCACACCCAAATGCCTGGAGTGCCTTTATGAAAGGCTAAAGGGTTGGGGACTTGTGAATCTCTGGAAAGAGATGCTCTTCCACAAGAAAGACCTATTCTTTACTTCTCTTCACAAGAGGAAGTGCCCCTTAATATTCAGCATGAATTATCTTGTAATTTAAACCCTTCTCTTAACACAAAACAAGTTTGTGTGTTTTCCACATAACAAGCTTTTAGATATTAGTAGCCTACCTTACTTGGTCTTCCCATTGGCCAACCAAATAGCAACTTTAAGCATTTCTTAGTAAACTTCATTTCCAGTTCTGTTACATCCTGATATTTTTTTTCTCTAAACTAGTGGTTCCCAATGTGGGGCCCATGCCCCACAGGGGGGCAATTTGAGCCTAGTTTAAACCAAGTTAATGGCCTTTTAGGCTTACTCCACATGAGTAGAGTTCATTTTGAGTAAAATAAGAATTATATGTCACCGGGGGGGGTGGGCATCAGGATTTTAGTGATGCTTAGGTGGGGCATGGCCAAAAAAAGGCTGGGAACCACTACTCTAAACCGAAACTTCTCCATGCCCCTTTTGGTCTCCAGAATCAGGTAGTAATTCTCCAAATGTGATCTAGTCACTGTATGAGATTACTGTATGATATTTGTGTTAATGTCACTCCTTGCTCATGTCCACTTAGTCTTTCACTAAAGACCATTAATCCTTCCAACATGTATCATTGACAAGACTGTTTTCCCCACCATATAGCTAGGCATTTAATTTTTCCTACTTAGTACTGGATTTTACTACTGGACCTTGCTGAAGATCATCCTGTTGGATTTGGCCCTATGATCAAGCTAGCTGAGGTCATTTTAGATCATGATTCTTGTCCTCTAAAGTACAGGTTCTCAATTTTGTTCATGGGCCTTTCTGAGCCACATTTACCACCTCATGTGACCTCCCCTCACAGTTGCTGTTAACTGGAAAAAGGTACTTTACTTGCACTGCTTATTAATGTCAACTATTTCGTATAAAGACAATGTGTTTGTGAAAATTAGGAGAAATTAACCTAGCATTTAAGTTTAAGCAACTCCTAAGAAAACTACCATGGACCCCTAGAACTATAGCACAGCTCAGATGAGAACCATTGCTTTCAATCAGGAGTCCCCAACTACCAATCCATGGATGACACCATGGATTGCCAGCAAGCAGGCCATGCAAACAAGTGAAGCCCCATACATGGGATGCAGGCAGCACACAAAACCACACCCTCTCCAGTCGATGGAAAAACCTCTCTCCACGCAACAGGTCCTTGTGCCCAAAACGTTGGGGACTGTTGCTTTAAAGTATTAACTAGGCCTATTATATTGATGTCATCTGTAAACCTACTTCTGTAAGTACCCTTTTCATTCCATCTCTTGGGTCATTTACAAACATATTTAGCAGCACAGGATTGCGGACAAAGATCTGGGAAATTGATATTGCTGTTCACATTGATGCGGAATCATATGTGAATATCAATAAACATGGTTATTCAACTAGTGGCAAATCCACTAAACTATATTACCTGTTAGATCCATTTATCATTTTGCCCACAAGGATATCATGAGAAGTCTTGCCAAATATACTTTACTAAAATCAAAATACAGCATTTCCTTGGTCTACCAAACCAATCTCAATATCTTTCCCTCTCCTGCCTCCCTTCTCTCATAAAAACAGAGAAGATCAGGTTGGTACAACATGGTCTTGAGAAACCATACTGGCTCTTGGTATGAGGGGTCTTTGATGCTCGCTGAGCTTGGTTGTATTGTTTGCAGACATGTTACTACCCAAACTAGGTAACATAACCAGCACACTGAGTATATTACCTAGTTTGGGTAATGAAATGTCTGTAAGAAAACAACCAAGCTCAGAGAGCACCAAGGGCCCCTCATTTCAACTCTACATTACAAATGTTTTCTTTTATTGGCTCTGGATAATAATAGCATTGTGAGCATTAAAAGTGCTTACAAATATTCCTTTAGAACAGGGGTCAGCAACCCACGGCTCTGGAGCCACATGTGGCTCTTTTATCCCTCTGCTGCGGCTTCCTGTCACCGGTTGGCTCCACAATTGATAGAGCTTTCGGTTAGGACAGGTAGAGGAAAAACGGCGCTGTGTTAGGAGGAGACTCTATGGTGGGGGAACTGGACATCCGGTCAGAAGAGGAAAAAGGACGCCATGCTAGGAGAAGACTCTATGGTGGGGGAACTGGACATCTGGTCAGGAGAGGAAAAAGGACGCCGTGCTAGGAGGAGACTCTATGGTGGGGGAACAGGACTTCCGGTCGGCTCCAGAATTGAATGGGGAGCTTCCGGTTAGGATCTTTGTGGCTCTTTGAGTGTTTATGGTTGCTGATCCCGGCTTTAGAAGACTGTTCAATTACCCTGCCCTATATGGATGATAAACTAAATGTTTTGCTTAGTTCTAAATTTCTTCATCCCCTTTTGAAATACCAGGAGTCTTAAAAGATTATTACAAATGGTTCTGAGAGTTCCAATACATTAGGATGCAATTCATTCCTGAAAACCTATATTTATTTAAAGAAACAAGAAGGGCAATGTTACTATACCTTTTTCAATCCTGAAATGTATACGTCTCCTTTCCTCATTTGTGTTGGAAATCATGTTTTGATAGCAGATAGATGCAAAGAAGTTATTCTTCCTCTTTTCTATTGCCTATCATTACTTCTCCATATTTCTTACACGGAGAATCAACAGTCTCCTTGACTCTATTGTCATTCTTATTGTATTTACATTCCTCACCAACCACATCTCATTCAGAGCTTTAGCCTTCCTGACTCCGTCTGTCAAACATGCCAGCCATGTCAATAAATCTCAGCTCCCACATTCTATCCTATATTCAGGAACATACTTCCAGCAGGAGTTCACATACATGCCATGACCAGTTTAATAATCTTTCTTTTCCTTTTTCTTCTTCACCAGTTTGGTAGACCAAGGAAATTCACAGAAATAAAACTTTTATATACTGCATATTTGCTCAAGGGTTTTCCAGTCAGTGGAAATTTGACCATCATGCTACTCTTCTTTTTATATTATTCCTTAACTAATGATTTGGTACTGGAAACAGGTTTTTCAAATGCCAGTAAGTCAGATGGAGATGATTAAGTTAGCAAGGAAATGCATTAAATGATTGTACCCATACAACATCCTCCCCTTTGCTATGCTCAGCCTGAAAATTACTGGTATTTGATGACATGGAGGAGAACACTGAGTAGGCTAATCTCTTGTGACTTCTTTTACTCAGTTAAGAGTTGGTAGAAGTGTAGCTTTGACGATAGGATAGGATAGGATAGGATAGGATAGGATAGGGTGGAGTAGAATAGAATGGAATGAAATGGAACAGAATAGAATAGAGCTGGAAGGGACCTTGGAGGTCTTCTAATCCAGCCCACTGCTCAAGCAGGAGAAGCCAAAGGAAAGTACAAATTGCCTTTATTTCTCTTTATGTTTGATTCAGCACTCACGTGCTGGCAGAACATTATCAAGTTGAAGTGGAACCCAGGCAAAGAAGAGATTGCCAGTGGAAAGTTCCCGAATGTGGACACATGGCAAAGTGGGGACTTTCCCAAGGATTGTGTAAATTCTCAGCCTATTCATGTCAATTTGGCCTTCTACTCCCTCCAAAAGTACAAGTAGGTCTTTTAGGAAAGCTCCTAGATTCATGATATTATTAGAAACTATTACCAAATGCTGAAGTCCACCTACCTGTATTGGATACTTCATTTCTGCTTTACTGTAAATGTGATTTGTATTAGACTCCTTTTGAGTATGGTCCAGAAGCTGCAGTCTGTGCGAATACAGCTGCCAATTGGAGACATTGGGCTCTTGCTTATACACACAGTCAACCAGTGATGAAACAACGCACTGGTTGGCTAGCCAGGTTCAAGGTTTTGCTCTTGGAACTTTCTGCCCTAAAACCTTACACTGAGGTTACACTGAGGCAGATCACCTCTGGGTATCTGGTTTTGAGTCACCATTAAGATGATCAGAGGATGCATTTGGTTTTTTTTCTGATGTAGTTTTCAGACTCTTGTTTGGTACTTACTAGTCCCCTGATACGTATATCTAAATGCCTCCTACGGTTTGTATAAGATGTCTACCCAAGTTTTCCTAGGTAAGTGATATGTGAAAGTAAATTGCAAATGCTTCCTCCTTTTTATAACAATTTACTTTAATAGCCAAAAACTATTTTGACTGCTGTAATTTAATGTTAGGTTTTTATCATAATGATGTACAACCAATTAAATATTAGATATGTACTTAATGTACAGGAATGATATACAACTAATTAAATATGAGATAATATTCACTTTTCCTAACACAAAATAAAATTGGCATTCCTTAGTATATCAAGCTGTACAATCTATGCATGTTTATGTAAAAAGAAGACACACTATGTTCAATATTTTTAATCTCAAACCAAGAAAATATTCTATATCTAGAATAGATATCTATAGAGATCTATCTATACTAGATTTTATAAGGAAAATGGATCCTTGCCATAAAAAGGGACATAAAACTACTGACCCCTGACTTACAAAAGCAGCTTACCTCTGCCTTTACAAAATACCAAAACTTGCACAATGCTTTTCAAACTATACTGAGGTTCACTAATCACCGAAACCTTACATAATGAGCCAGGACCGGAGAGAGTGCGTTTATAAACTTGAATTAATCATTGACTATGGCATTGGTCTGTCATCCAAAACAAATTAAAAATGCATTATCAAATGTGGATTCTCTGCTGATCAAAAAAAAAAAAGGGCCAATAGATAAATTGAATACTAACAAACGTTTCAAAGGGCAAAAAGACATATTTATGAAGAATAGGGAGAAAATGTAGGGAGAAAAACAGGAAAGGAGATAAAAGCAAAAAATGGTAACTAACAAGTAAGTTGCATAAAATAACATGGTAGGATATTACAACCATGTTTTAAAAAATAAAATGGTGGGGAAGGGATGAATTCAGCCTGTTAAAAATGCCAATTGACAACAACATCATCATTATTATAACAAGTTTACAGTTATTGTAATTTGGTAAATAGTTTGTGAATGATCTTTTATATTTGTAGAATTTGACATTTCATAAAAAAATTATAGGTACTTGGGAATCTCATACTATATACAGTATATGCCAAGGATGAGGATATACTCTTTAAATTGTTAATATGGTGAAGAGAACCAGAGATCTCACAACAGAGATAACAGCAAAAAAATAGGGTGGTGATATTTATTTAGTTATTAGTTGTTAGATTTATATCTCTTTTCACTGAGCTCAAGATAGATTGCATGGTCATTTTATATCCACAATAACCCTAACTCTATGACTCTATAACTCTATGTGGGCTGACTGAGAGGGAGAATGATTGTCCAATAGTCATCCCATGAACCCTTGGGGCTAAGGATGGACTTGATCCTGGGACTCACCAGTCCCAATCAAACACCTAAAGCAGGCCTCTCCACACCTGACAACTTTAAGACTTTGAACTCCCAGAATTCTTCAGCCTGCCAGCCAGCTGAGAAATTCTAGGAGTTGAAGTCCACAAGTCTTAAAGTTGCCAAATTTGGAGACCCTGATCTAAAGCAGTGCCTCACCATATCAAGGGAAGGGTTTTTTTAGAGGTAGAATAAATGTTTTTGTACTACCAGTATTGTCCTGAAAGATCCATTTTATATACTGTATCTGGAAAACTGGACATTTCAAGAGCTTAAATGATTCATTGTGATAATGTAAAAATAACCAAGTAAATAAGTTTATTTTCCACATGTCCTCTGCTCTATTCCTACGTAAGACATTGAACTGAACTATAAGCATCTTGGAGCCAAAACTTATCTTCTCATAGTAGCCATCAATAGGACCAGAAGAGTTCACTTTTACTGTGCCTATTTAGAAGGAAGTGCCACTGAATACAGTGGCACATCTCCAGAGTTAAGTCTGCACAGAACTAAAACTAAAATAAAAGATGGCATTTTGTGAATGCTTCCAGTAAAATGCAATTAACAGTTATCCAAATCTTCCTAATGTCTCAGTACATCTGTCATTCCTTTATTATACAGTTAGCCCTTGATTTGCAACCGTTCATTTAGTGACTATTCAAAGTTACAACAGCATTGAAAAAAATGACTCATGATTATTTTTCACACTTATGACCATTGCAGCACCTCCACGGTCATGCAAACAACAGTAAGACTTATGACCATTGTCCCCATGATCACATGATCAAAATTCAGATGCTTGGGAATTGATTCATATTTACGGCAGCTGCAGTATACTGGGGACATGTTGTAAACTTCTGGCAAGCAAAGTCAATGGGAAGCCATTATTTGCTTAATAACTGGGTCACTAATTTAACAACTGCAGTGATTCACTTAACAACTGAGACAAGCTAGGTCATAAAATGGGGCAAAATTCACTTAACAAATATCTCACTTAGAAAGAGAAATTTGGGGCTTAATTGTGAGTCCACAAGAGGAATATCTGTACTAGTCTTATATGATTTTGATAAGTAAAAGAATCCTTTAAAAGTAGCCTAATATTTTAAAGCATGTTAGACACCACAAAGATGTGGCAGAGATAAACATGAAAAGTCCTATCCATAGGACTTGATTGGAGCTCTGTTTTTATAGTTAGCTTAAAATGAAATCTGGATGCAACTAGGAGAAAACCTTTATTCCAGGTTGCAAATGTTTACATTTATCTGTAATAGATAGAGAAGAATGACTAAATAAAGATGAACACAGTTGTCATTTTAACTGTTATAATAATAAATAAATAAATTTGAATTTATTAGCCGCTCCCTTTCCAGACAGGACTCGGGGCGGCGTACAATAGAACATATAAAACATAAAACATATGTACAAACACATAAACATACATATATACAAGGACATACATGCACGGAGGAGGTAACAAATTACAACACATTTAGACAGTTAAAAATCACCGTTAAAATACCCCAGTTATAATAACACAATTTAAAATTTAAAAAATTTAAAAGGACTGTCAGGAGGAATAAGAAAAAATTTACGGTTGAGCCAGGCCAGATAATTGAAAGAGGTGGGCCTTCAGCTGTACACGGAAGGAGCGGAGATCGGAAATAATCCTGATGTCACGGGGGAGGTCATTCCACAGGGCTGGGCCCATCACAGACAAGGCTCTGCTCCTGGGTGTCGCCCCCCGACACTGTTTAGCGGACGGCACCCGGAGAAGTCCCTCTCTGTGTGAGCGGATTGGTCGTAGGGATGTATGGGGCAGGATGCGATCCTGCATGTAACTAGGTCCTGTGCCATGAAGCGCTTTAAAGATCATAATCAAAACCTTGAAACGCACTCGGTAGACTACAGGAAGCCAGTGCAGCTCGCGCAGGAGAGGTGTTACAGGGGAGTATCTAGTCCTCCCCATAATCACCCGCGCGGCCGCGTTCTGGACCAACTGCAGTCTCCGAGTGTATCTCAAGGGAAGCCCCATGTAGAGAGCATTGCAGTAGTCCAGGCGAGACGTCATTAGCGCATGGGTGACTGTGCGTAGGGCATCCCGGTCCAATAAGGGGCGCAATTGGCGCATCAGGCGAACCTGATGGAACGCCCCCCTTGCCACGGCTGTTACATGGTCATCCATGGACAGCCGGGCATCCAGGAGGACGCCCAAATTGCGCACCTGTTCCATGGGGGCCAGTTGCACACCCCCAATGGCCAGAGATGGAAGCATCTGGTTGAACCGGGAGGCCGGAAGCCACAGCCACTCTGTCTTGGAAGGGTTGAGTTTTAGTCGGTTGCCATCCATCCAGACCCGTACGGCCTCCAAACACTGGGACATCATTTCAACGGCCTCATTGGGGTGGTTCGGGGTGGAAATGTATAGCTGAGTATCATCAGCATACAGATGATATCCCACCCCAAAACCACGGATGATCTCGCCCAGCGGTTTCATGTATGTGTTGAACAGGAGAGGCGAGAGCACCGACCCCTGTGGCACCCCACATGTGAGGGGGCACCGGGTCGATCTCTGCTCCCCTGCCAACACACGTTGCGTCCGGCCAGAGAGGTAGGAGCCAAACCACCGTAAAACGGTGCCCCTGACTCCCAGCCCCTCAAGCCGGTGCAACAGGATACCATGGTCGATGGTATCGAACGCCGCCGAGAGGTCTAATAGGACCAGGATAGAGGAACAACCCCTATCTCTGGCCCTCCAGAGATCATCAACCAATGCGACCAAGGCCGTCTCCGTGCTGTGCCCGGGTCGGAAGCCGGACTGGCGCGGGTCTAGATAATCATTCTCCTCCAGGTGACGTGGGAACTGTTGTGCCACCACACTCTCTACAACCTTCGCTAAAAAAGGAAGGTTGGAGACTGGACGATAATTTACTAGATCCGTTGGGTCCAGGGAAGGCTTCTTGAGCAGGGGCCTCACAACCGCCTCTTTCAAGGCGGCCGGCAGAAACCCCTCACCCAACGAAGCGTTCACTAGGCCCAGGAGCCAGTCGCGCGTAACCTCCCAGGATGCCAGTACAAGCCAGGAGGGACACGGGTCCAATAAACATGTGGTAGGTCGCAGACGTCCACGCAACCTGTCCAAATCCTCGATGGCAACCGAGTCAAACTCCTCCCAAAGCGGTCCCTCAAGACTCGCCACGGGCGTCTCAACTGGTCCACTGAAAGGGGCCCATCCCATCCGGATTTGAGCGACTTTGTCCTGCAGATATTTCCCAAACTCCTCTGCTCTGCCCTGTTAATGTTTAATTGCTCCAAACACAGTGACATGGAATCCAGATATATATAATATAGTTCGAGAGAAAGATTCAGAAACCAATCTAAAATTATATACATACAGTATATACATACAGTATATACATACAGTATATACATACAGTATATACATACATACATACATACATACATACATACATACATACATACATACAGTATTTTAGATTGGTTTCTGAATCTTTCTCTTGGACTATGGTGAACACATAGCACATTTCAATAATTATGACAGATTGCTCTGGTATCAGATGATATACCCCAAAACAATTCATGTCTGCTACTAATTACAGATTTTATTTTTTAAAAAAAACCTTTCCAAAATGTCTTAAACAAGAGGAAAAATTTCAAAGCCAAGTATTTGGAAGATCAAAGGGTCCATTTTTTGCGCAACCTGCTTCCATGTATTACAGTACACATCTACTGATAGGTAATACACTCCCTACATTCCTTTTGAAATGAGAAGAAAGCTTTTAGCTTTCATACTTTCTTTTAATTATTAGCACTGCTTTCCAAGCTTTAGTTTGGGGCTTGTTTTTTTAAATAAAGAAGGTGCTTTCTGCCCTTCCAAAAAGAGCGGGAAGCAGTTTCTTTAGTGTTTCCTTCCCCACCCTCCCTTGAGGATTTGCTTATTACTAGTCTGATCCCAGATACACCTCTTAGATATTTTTTTTCTTCTTATTGTAATATAATAAGGCTGCCATTATTATCAAAATATAATGGATATTTTGGTCATCTCTGAAAGCAACTGTTGTTTTCCAGCTGTTCTAGTTAACTCTGTTTTGCTAAACATATATTTCATATTTATTTTTAAAAACAATTGATTAAGGAGGGGGGGGTTGAAAATGATGTTCCATTTCTAAATTGATTTGCTAAGGTAGAAGACAGCCATCCATTCTTTATCTCTTTCTAAAAATTAGATGCATATATTCAACAGAGAATTTCTGATCCTTTACAGCACCATCATATCATTGCTTTATTAATTCATGACCATGACTTATAGAGGTTGAATATATTCAACTTCTATATGACATGGCTATATGGGGGCAATATGCTGTCTCTGTAAACCGCATAGAGAGGGCTATAAAGCACTGTGAACTTCACAGTGTGAAGCTGTATATAAGTCAAAGTGCTATTGCTATGAGTTCTGTATCCATTATATATGCAATGTCTTTCAAAATCTTGCCCAACTTTTTCTCACTACTCAAGACCTTCTTTCCTGAAAACTGCATTTGGAGGAGTTTCCTGATTTATACAAGAAAGAAAATTAACATCATTTTGTGTAACATTGAATTCAAGTGTCAATTGCTGACAGAATGGAGCTGTGGGGGGGGGAGCGGGAGGGGGGAAGCAGGGGGGGGTTCTACATGATAAGCTGCAAAATTGACAGGAGCATAGAAACATTTGTAAAGAGAAAAATACCTTCCCACAGGCAAAGATATTAAGTTTTCATCTTTTGAAAAATGGAAGGGAGTGGGCAGACTGAATGACATACAGGACGAAGACCCAGCCAGAAATCTCCTAGAAAATTAAGTAAGTAATTCTACAAGTTTGTTAATAACTGTCCCTAACATGGCTAGTCTGGTTTAAGAAATAAAATGCAGCTATGCTATTATTCTAAATCCTGCCTATTTAATCTCTATTATGACTAAAACCAGAGCTATTTGTATTTTAGCTTGAACTGTGGAAGTTCAAGCTAAAATACAAATGTGGTAGGATCTAAGCATGACCTTAATCTTGGCATATTTCAGACCAAAGTATCAAAATATGTGATGTTTAAAATGCAGTTTCCATATCTTAGATAAACGTTCTACTTTCTAGCAAAGGTGCAATGAGGACATTCACAAATTTTGTGAAGTTACTTCATAAGTCATACTTCTTTTTGGTTTGAATACATATAATTGGATAAGATAGCTTGGTGGTCACATTATTCTTGCAATTTGTGAAAGCATAAGCACACCTTTTGGAGGGCACACAACTGACTATTATCATTGTTAGCTACTTGCCCTAACTACAGTGGTTTCCACCAAGGTCCTCTGTTCCAGTGAGAACAGAAGTTTAATCCTATTGGTCGAAGGGTCTGACAGCTCCCTATAAAAGGGCTGCTGTCAGACTCAACCTTCGCTGGATTGTTCTCACTTGTTGTACTTAATAAAGAGCTGTTGTTACCGTTAAGCCTGTGTGTGCCTATCCATTACCCAATCTAACACTGGTGACGAAGGTGGGATTGGAAGGCAACTAGGCAAACAGAAAGAGCATAGCAATCCAGCAAGTACATCCAGCCCGAAGCTCAGCGTGGCTTCGAGCAGCCATTTTTGAGCAGCAAACTCAAAATGCCCTCTGAACACAAAATGGCCATGCACGCCCCACCGACTCCGTATGACCCAGTCACCGAGCACTGGGACTCGTAGATGCTACAATTTGACTGCTTCCTTGAGGCAAACGACCTCATGGGCCTTTCTGAAGGCCGCAAGAAGAACATGTTCCTTGGATACTGTGGCTGGAAGTGTTCAAGATGGCGAAAGACCTCTCTGAGCCGACACCGCTACAATCAGTTGTCTGGTCTGTGCTTCAGCAGATGCTGAGGACCCACTATGCGCCCAAGCCATCGAAGTACGTTCGCCGGCATGAGTTTAACATCACAAACCAATTAACAAGTATATTGTGGCAGTCCGCAAGACTGCAGAGTACTGCAAATTCCGAGACCTGGATGAGCTGATTCTGGACCGCATAATTTGCAGTGTACGGGACATTAACCTACAGAGGAGGTTACTCGCTAAATCTAACCTCACTCTGCAGATCGCCTTGGATAAAGCCAGGACATTCGAATCAGCTGTCAAATCTACTGAGACTCTGCATCGCCAAAGCGCTCCACAAGACACGTGAAAGAGTACATGCGTACATCGCAAGGCTGCAGAGCCCGAGAGTTCAGAAGGCGAAGAAGATGACAGCTGCCGCATGTGCAGTAGCCACACCCAGCTGGCGTGCAAATTCAAACCGCGTCTCCCACCTTGCGCTAACTGTGGAGGAGACCATGCCAGATTGGCTTGCTGTTTCCACGATGCAACCTGGCAGCGCTGCGAGCAAAAGGGGCACATCGCCAATGTGTGCCAGAGCGAATTCCCTGCCACTGCTTGGCAGCCAACAGAGGCCCAACCAAGGGGCCTGGCAGAAGCCACCATGGCGCTCAGAGGGTGATAATAGAGTCACCTACAACACGTCAATTGGACAAGTCCGCACCAGGAGGCCAAAAAAGCTGAAGGTCACTGTCCTCATCAAGGACTCTCCATGAGAGATGGAGATCGACAATGGGTCATCACTGACCATCATGCCGTGGTCTATCCTAAAGCAGGCTATCCCTAGCCTAAAGAAGCAGCATCTTCGCACCCCTGATATGCACCAATGGATTACCAGGGAAACCGGGTCCCCATAGTGGGCCAAGGAACCTTCCAGGTGAACTTCAAACAGTTCAGCAGGAAACTTCCAGTGATAGTGGTCAGTGACAACTTGCAGAGCCTCCTAGGGCTATATTGGTTCCAAGCCCTGGGCCTAGAGGTGACTGGTATCAATGCCTTGAAAGACAATGGCGCTGAAGCCATATTTAAGGAGTTCGAGGACATCTTCAGCACCGGTCTGGGTAAGTATATGGGGACTCCACTTTCCTTTAGTTTGGACCCCAACATACCTCCAATAAGGCTAAAACCCAGGAGAGTACCTTTTGCTCTCCGCCCCAAAATTGACAGGAAAATTGACAAGCTCAAAGACTAGGGAATCCTAGAACCGATCAATCACGCACGCTGGGAGATCCCTATAGGGATTTGACATATCCCTATAGGGATCTCCTAGCGTGCGTGATTGATCGGTGTCAAATCTGACACGTCTGTCCACATCTGTGCGGACTACAAGTGCACAATAAATAAAGTGCTACAACAAAGCGCTTACCCTGTACCCATTGTACAGCACCTCCTTCATTCATTACGTCCCGGAAATTTTTTCGCAAAATTGGACATGGCTCAGGCATACCAACAATTGCCTGTAGGTGGTGCTACGGCAGAGGCCCAAACCATTGTGACACACAGGGGTGCATTCAAATGTCACTACCTGCAATTCGGCATTAGTATCGCCCCTGGACTGTTTCAAAGCATCATGGAACGGCTATTGCAGGGGATTCCAGGAGTCATCCCCTATTTCGATGACATCTTGGTATCTGATGCAAATGAGGCACAACTTTTAAAACGTGTACAAACAGTTTTGGCTAGAATTAAAGATGAAGTCTCTGCCTCAAAAAAGAGAAATGCCAAATTAACGTGGCAAGGGTTGAACTATTATGGTACCTAATCGATGGCTCTGGGATTTACCCGACTGCACAAAAAATCAAAGCAATTCAGGACGCCCCCACACCTCGCAATCAAACCAAGCTGCAGGCATTCCTCGGGCTCCTTAATTTCTACAGTGTCTTTCTTAAACAAAAAGCCACCATTGCTGAGCCCTTGCACCATCTCCTGGCTAACAACGCAAAGTGTCCCTGGGGCAGAGCCGAGGCTGCCGCATTTGCCACGGTAAAACAACTACTGCTGGCGGACTCCTTCCTGGTACAATGCAGCCAGACCCTGCCCTTGGTGCTGATCTGCGACGCTTCCCCATTCGACATCGGTGCCATCATCAGCCACCGCATGCCCAATGGAACCGAAGCCCCTATTGCATTTTACTCCAGGACCTTGTCTGCCGCAGAGCAGAACTACAGCCAGCTGGACTGTGACGCTTTGGCTGCAGTGGCCAGAGTAAAGAGGTTCCATGAGTATCTATACAGCTGGGGACTTCGAACTGGTTATGGACCAGAAAGTAGTTGTTGGGCTTACTGGCTGGGGACCGACCTACCCCAGTGTCATTATCACTCCGCATGACCAGATGGACCTCTTCCTAGCTGCCTACTCCTACCGTCTCATCCACAGACCAGGCTCTACTTTGGGGCACACTGACACTCTCAGCCGCTGGCCGCTGCCTGAACTTCTTGCTGACCCTACCCCCGAGATACCAGTCCTCCTCATTGACTGATTTGAGACTGGGCCTGTCTCATTCAGTGATGTTGCCCGTCACTCTGTAAAGAACTCCACCATCAAACAAATTTTGAACTGGGTGTGGAGGAGGTGGCCCAGGCGGCCTGTTGGGGCTGATTTCAAAATGTATGTTGCTAAACACAATGAGTTATCGGTTGTAAATGGCTGTTTACTGTGGGGGCCCCGGGTTGTTGTTCCACCCAAACTTCACATTGCAGCATTAGAGGCTTCACATTGTGCCAGGAGTCCAGACCAGCTCCCCCAGAGGTGCCCGCTAAGGAGTGGGAGTGCCCTCAAGCACCATGGTCTAGGGTGCACATTGACTTTGCTGGACCAGTTCACGGCCAGACATTTCTCATAGTTGTGGAGCCTACTCAAAATGGTTAGAGGTAGTCCTGATGACTTCCACCATGGCAGAAGACTATGCTACCGAGACTTTTCTCCACACACGGCCTCCCGACGTCTTGGTCTCTGACAATGGGCCCCAATTCACAGCCATGCAATTTGAGACCTTCCTAGCAGCTCAGGGAATCAGGCATGTCCTGGTCGTGCTATTCCATCCGGCCTCCAATGGTCAAGTGGAGAGAATGGTGAGATCTGCAAAAGAAGCCCTCTCTAAGATGGGCCCGGGAGATTGGCAAACATGGGTTGACCACTCTTTGCTAATTCAGCACATCACACCCAGTGCCACTACAGGGAGAAGCCCCTCCAAGCTTCTCATGGGTCACCAGCTAAGGTCTCACTTAGACCGACTACACCCCAATTATTCTGCCTCATCGCCCCCAGACTCCACAAGCAAGATTCGGACATTTAGCATAGGAGATTCGATATGCGCCCACAACTACGTCCGGGGGAACTCTGTGGATTCCTGCCACAGTGATAGGCATCACTGGCCCTCGCTCTTACCTCCTAGAGCTTGAGGAGGTAGGAATTGGAGAAGGCATATTGACCAACTCTATGACCGCCTCTCCAACTCCACTCTTAGACAACCACAGGTAACTCCTGCACGAGTTAGCCAAAGCACTACCCAAATGGAGCACCTGAAAGACCACCTGAAAACTGAATTACACACTCTCACAAATGTATTAATCTCCAACAGATTCCAAAGAAAAACAATCACCAACCTAATCCAAAGAGAGACTCCCCCCAAAAACTGAGACACAGAACAGCCCAACGGGATCGCCCTCCTCCCTTATATCAAAGGCACCACGGATAAAATCAGCAAAATTCTCCACAAACACAATATCAAGAAAGACTTCAACACTGACCAAAAAATAGCCAACATCTTAAGAAGAAACCCCAAAGACAAAATCCAGCTAGAAAACCAAGGAGTCTACGAAATACCATGCAAAAACTGCCCTGCAACATACATAGGACAAACAGGAGAATAAATGCACGAATCGCAGAACACAAGAACGCAATAGGAAAAAAAGAAAAAACGTCCTCCCTTTTCCAGCACCTTAAAGCTACAGGACATGAAATTAATTTTGAAGGAACCAGTTAATCTCCAAAACTGAACACTTCAACAAGAGAATAATTATGGAAGCTATCGAAATTGAGAAACACCCCCACAATATGAATAAACGTGACGATACCTCCCACCTACCAGACATCTGGAAACCAGCCCTAGTCAACAAACAAGCCCCACCCACCACCCAGGCCGTTACAACTCAAAACAACAACGGACACACAGCCAGCACAAATCAGCACCAATACCAATCATGATGCAGCCACACATGCAAACAATCCACTTAGTGAAACAAAGCCAGCACTCCACACGCACACACCAAGATTGATAGAAAGACGGCAGCTCTGACCACGCTTTAAGCCCAAAACCCAGCCTGAAGATGGCGAGTGAGACCTCGCCAAAACGTTGCCAAGACAATCTCAATCTTACACAGGAAAAGACCCGAATACAAGACCAGCATACCTACATCCGTGAAAATCTACTATTAAACCATTTTTCCAAAGAGCCTCCATGTTTCCAGTGTCGTTCTCCCCACTTGGAACTGAACTGAGATGGACATTTCTTCCAACAGTGGATGCCCTTTATCAAGTGGAATCCATTCTAATTGACTAACTATAAACACAGGAAATGAACAAAAGTCTCACAAAAGCAGCTGACATTTACCTTTAGATCCAAGAAGGATCTGCTTGGTGTGAATTTATGAAGAGCAATAGTAGAATGAATTTTTTCAAAATGAGTAGTGCAGATAAACAATAATATTGACAGAAATTTGGAAAACGATTTCGTTTTATGGGTGTGACTGGAGTTTAGAAGGGGAGAATTTGAATGAAGAATGAGGAGAGGAGTAATCAGCCTCATTCCAGCTGCTTTTCAGTTCTCATCTGAAAATTTCATGGTTGCTTTTCATTTTGGGCGGAGAGGGAATCAAGTGAGGAAAGGAGATATACAGTTTTATGTCACGTCCAATTTAGCTCTGAAAATAAAACAGTTGCTAAAAAGTTTCTGTGGTTATTTGAATTCCTCAGAAATGTTGGACAAAGTCCCTCCTGGCTCTCAGAAGCAGGAAAAAAAAACTAGGAATGAAGTATTTCCTGTACCATTAATATATTACTGCCCTACTTTATTTGAACCAGCACAATTTGAACTGATGTCCCAATATGTATCTTCATTTTGCTGTCTGTCAAAGTAAAAAATTATATAACTCCATGTTATATGTTCAGAGGGTACAGAAGATTATACCTTTATTATGTCTCCTGGGTAACAGGCCTGTATTGCATATTTAATACTAATATAATTTTTGTAGTGCCATCTTTTGAATTTGGTGGCTATATTGCATCCAAGGTTGGCAACATGGTCCTATAAGCTTCAGCAAATGCCCTGTACCCAAGAGGCACTCTTCTGGCAACCAACTAAAATAGTCATACAAGATTGCAACATCATGCCAGCTTCCTGAGATCTCATATGACCGTGATGGCGACAGCTCCACTGTGCATGCCTCCCGCCAGCCTGCTGATTTTTGGGTCTCTGCCACGCGTGCACGGGGGATTGGCACATGTCGAAGACACATGCGCATGCACAAGGGGTTTACGCATGGATGCGCAGTGGGGATTGGGAGTGGGGGATATGGCGCGCCCACCATGGCTAGTTTTGGGTCCCAGGAGGCTGCAGGGAGGCCTACTAGGCCCAAAATGGGGTGCAATGCGCATGCACAGGGGAGCGAGGGAAGCATGGGGGGGGGGGTCACGCATATAGCTTTTACATCCGGACCTCTATGGTTTCTTAGTCTGGTATACAGTGTAAGGCTGACATTCAGAAACAAAAACATCCATGCCAATTGGAATAGCCGTAAGGAAATTCACGTTGCCTCTATTATCAAAAAAGACTAGACAATCAGGCAATGCAGGCATTCGGAAAGTCTGCAATTATAAAATTCTAAGAAGAAGAAAGTCATATTCACTAAAGGTAAGTAAATATCAAACAAAAAACAAATTAAACATCAAATAATCCCTGGCTAAAATATTTTTTCCTAAGGGAATTTATTTATTTGATTTTTTTAAAATGGCTGCCATCTGGCAAATGTAAATCTGGGCTGCTAGCAACATGTAAAAAACAATTTTAAAAACAGTATTAACAAAGAGTAAAATCTCCCTTATCTCTTTATTGCTCTTGGCCCAATTGCATCAGAATAAAGCTCAAATGGGTGTGAAGAAACAGTCCACCTAAAATTATATCAAAGGAAAATAGGCATAAATGGAACAAGAGGTTTTGATTGCCACTCTAGACACATGAATGCAGCCTTCACTGTGATGTATTAAAATAGCCACATCTACCTGCTTTTAAGCTGACTGCTTCACACTAGGATAAAATCCGCCAAAAATAAATGAAAC
Source organism: Natrix helvetica (assembly GCF_964273705.1). Taxonomy (NCBI): domain Eukaryota; kingdom Metazoa; phylum Chordata; class Lepidosauria; order Squamata; family Natricidae; genus Natrix; species Natrix helvetica. The sequence goes on along the minus strand of NC_138552.1, from coordinate 207,345,802 downwards.
ACCAGAAACTGCTTTCATAGAATCTGTTGCTATCTTCCATAAAGACGTCTAAGGAAATATCCATACTTGAGGACAAAAAGCTTTCATTTCAAGAATTCAAACTGCTGATTGCCACCTTTAAAGTCCTATATGACGTGGGTCTAGGCTATTTGAAGGACCACCCCCTATTGCACCCCTTGACCCACAGGATGGGAAGGCAATCGATTAGGGATTTTGGGAGGAAAAAAATCTGCCTTTATCCCAGCATCCATCGGTATTCATCTGACTAGCATCCTTGCAGCAAACAGCAAACAGCCGGGTCAATTTCAGCACGTTATCGCATCCTGGTTTAGCATGAGCAGCTGATTGGCTGTTCTAAGCTGCAAGGATTGCAACCGCCTATTGCTGCCACCGCCTATCGCCGCCTCCGTGCACCCCATTTTTGGCTCCATGCACCCCATTCTTGGCCTCTGCATGTCCTGTTTTTGGCCCATTCCAGGAGGCAGTGATTGCCGCTGCCTAGCACCACCGATCACTAGGCAGCAGTGATTGGCACCGGCGATAGGTGGTGGCAGTCCCCGCCACCTGGAACAGGCCAAAACCAGGACACACAGAGGCCGATAATGGGGTGCGCGGAGGCCAAAAACAGGACACATGGAGGCCATAAACAGGGCACATGGAGCCAAAAATCCATGTCTTAGTCAATATTTTTTTCTTCAGTCTTGTTCCTGCAGTATGTTTTCAGGTGATGTATGTTTTCTAGTCATAAAATGGTATAATTCAGGAGCTAGCATGTTTCTGACCTTTCTTACATTGTCATAAAATCACATAACAATCTTAGAGGAGTGGTTATTCTCTTGCATTGTGTGATAAACCACTCATACAAGCAATTTTACACATAGCTGAATATGATTTTATTGGTCAAAAATGATGAATGAAAATTCATTGTATACATCAATAAAATAATAAACAACATTTGGCCTTTGATTGTTATTCCCCTCTGTAATCATCAGTTTTCAAAGTGCCTTCTATTCTTGCTATTTTCACTTTCCAAACTCAAAAGCTATTGCAAGCACGCCAATGGTTGTGTTCTCTTGTCACCAATCAAAAATTATGGTAGCAGCACACGAGGCAATATCATCACCCAATTAGCTGGCCAAGAAGAGGGTATAAAAATGGCATTCAATCACTGTATTTTGCACTTCATGCTGTGGTTGGCATTTGGTGCTTTGCAAAAAAAAAAACCTGAGCATTTGGAGTGATGGAAGCCTGCAACAATGACAAGGTGTTCTCTGCTCAAGAAATCATTTACAGTAGCTTAATATATCTGGGTAAAAAAGAGGTGTCAGGACACAGAATGGGTTCCACCAACTACATTCCACCAATGAGACAATAAGAACTGCAGCACTCCAGGGCAGGGGTGTCAAACTAGTGACAACACATTGTCATCATGTGACATATCGCAACATTTTTCCCCTTGCTAAAATGGGGTGGGGGTGGCCAGCGCATGACGCATCTGGCTTGTGAGCTACGAATTTGACACTAGGGCTTTCGGTGGAAACTGAGTCAGAATAAATGAGGTCAGCAGCCGAATAGAGACAGATACTGAAGCAGTGCAAAGGGTGCTTGTAGGGATGTCTTATGTTAATTGCACATTAGTAGCAATTAAGAAGACAGAAACAGTTCATATGTCTATAAAGGTACTTTACAAAAACTTAACAATCCTCAATCAAGTGTACACAACTAGGAGTACATTTTCTCTTTGACTTCAGCATAAAGATATTCTTGCTCTACGAACTTTTTCAAATTCTAAACTCTTTGTTTCTCATGGATTAAGGCAGGGATGTCAAACTGGATTTCTTCGAGGGCCAAATCAGCATTATGGTTCTCTGTGAGCTGGCAGGGGAGGCTGGGACAGATGCCTCCTGCAGCACCCTGCTGGCGAAAAATGGGCATGGGGGGGGGTTCATATGCAGGGGGGACTGCACTTCATTTTCACCCTTCATGGCCTCCTGCAGCACTCTGCTGGCCACTTTCAGGCCTGTTTCGGGGGCAGTTTTTGGCCCAGGTTTTGGGATGTTTTCTGCCAACCGAGTGCTGCAGGAGGCTATGGGGAGTGAAATGAGTTGTGTGGGGGCATATGGTGCCTGTTTTAGGCACCAAAAGCACCGTGGGTTTGATATTTGACATTTCCAGTCCTGCTCTCATGCCAGATTTAAGCACCCTGTGGGCTGGATCCGGCCCTCATGCTGGATGTAAGCAACCTGTGAGACAGATGCAGCCCATAGGTCTTGAGTTTGACACCTCTGGATTAAGGTCATAATATACAGAAATATTTAAACAAGCATGATTAATTTTCATATTTTAAAAAAAATTAAACAAGATCAAGCATTTTTGTGAGAAAACCCATGCTTTGGGACTATAGTGAAATCTACTTTTTCTTTTTGCTTTTATGTTTCATAAAAATCCTTTTAACATGGATAATCTGTGCAGCGCAATCTACTTAATTGGCCTAATTATGCTTTAATCATTAATTTAATGAGCTTTAATCACATTATTGCAAAGCACTGTGTGATTTTATAAGACATTCAGAATCTAGGTCAATTTGAATGAAAAGCAAATTTTATCTATATTTAATTTAAAAATGTTCTCTTGACTTTCCCCACTCAAATAGTTTCCCATTCAACTGATCAATTTCCTGCTGAATCAGAAAAAGGAAAGTTCTCTTCAATACAAAATGAATGCTGCTGATGAATGTCAAGTTTATGGACATTATGAAACATCTGATACATAACAAACTAATAGAAGCAAGGAAATGAATCTGCATCTATAGTAAACAGATAAGCTATTGCCCAGCCAGGAAAAAGAGCTTTTCCTAACTGAATTTTCTCAATATCCACTGGATATTGCAATATCCAGTTCCATCAATTCGAAATCCAGAAGGACCCTTGACTTGATATCAAGTTGAAGAATTCATTAGTCTAAATTCTAGAGGAAAAAACCTCCACAGGCTTTACCAAATATTGCTGATAAGTCTTAAAGATGAAGAGAAGTAATATAACTTTCAGGCAATTGAAGTTTCTCATAGGATAGTTAATTCCAAATTCCAAAAGCAAGAATACTGTTCTTACATCCTTATACTGCAGTATATTGAAATAGGATATATTTCATCATTATGGAGTTAGGCAACCTTGTACAATAAATGGATGGATCGGTGGGTGTATGGCGTGGCCTAGGCAATAAAAGAAGATAAGAACAGATTGGCAACATCTACTCTATATGAGATGTCATGGAGAACTTTGGATAAGTGAATGTCTAATTAAGCCTACTGACTACCTACATAAAAGGACAATTTAGTAGGCATTCAGTATGTGTAATAAAAGTGATTACAGGTAAACCTCGACTTACAACCACAGTTGAACTCAACATTTCTGTTACTAAGTAAGACATTTGTTAAGTGATTTTTGACGCATTTCGCAATCTGTCTTGCCTCAGTTGTTAAGTGAATCACTGCAGTTCTTAAGTTAGTAACATGGTTTGTGAAATGAATTTAGCTTACCGACTGATTTTGCTTCTCAGTAGGTCACAAAAGGTGATCACATGACTCCCGACACTGCAATCATCATAAATATGAGACAGTTGCTAAGCATCTGAATTTTGATCAAGTGACTATGGGGATAATGCAATGGTCATAAGTGTGAAAAATGGTGATAAGTCACTTTTTTCAGTGTCATTTAATTTCAAATGGTCACTGAATGAACTATTGTAAGTCAAGGACTACCTGTATTAGTACCAGTCCCTCATTTTCAGGTTTGCTATTTCATTGTTTTCTATAATCAAACAGTATTCATTTTTTGTCTTTATTAAAATCAAAGCGATATGTAAACATACAAATTCATGTTTACATTGGGAGTTAATTTTGTCTTAGAGGAAAAAGGTCTCTTGAACACAAGAGACCTTTTTCTAAAAGGTCCAGTGGCGCACTGGTTAGAATGCAGTATTGCCTGTTATCTGCGGGATCGTGTCCTGCCCCATACATCCCTGCGACCCATTCGCTCACACAGAGAGGGTCTCCTCCGGGTGCCGTCCTCTAGAGATTGTCAGAGGGCAGTGCCCAGGAGTAGGTCCTTCTCTGTGGCGGGCCCTACCCTTTGGAACGACCTCCCCCCAGACATTAGGACAACAACCGATCTCCGCTCCTTCCGCAGTAAACTGAAGACCCACCTGTTTCGTCTAGCCGGCCTGGCATAACTCTACAACTTTTCCACCCCTTGGTCATTTTTAACTGTTAATTTTAGTTGTTTAAATTTTTAATGTTATTGGGGTTTTAACCATTCTGAGTATTGTAATTTATTTATTTATTTTTACCTCCTCTGTACGATACTGTTTTTGACTGTTGCTTTTGTACGTCGCCCTGAGTCCCTGTGGGGAGAGGGGGCGACTAATAAGTTAAATAAATAAATAAATAAATAAATAAATAAATAAATAAATAAATAAATAAATAAATAAATAAATAAATAAATAAATAAATAAATAAATAAATAAATAAATAAATAAATAAATAAATAATAAATAAATAAATAAATAAATAAATAAATAAATAAATAAATAACTCTGCCCACAGCCACAAGTTCACCCTTGATGGGCTCAAGGTTGATTCAGATTTCCATCCTTCCAAGGTCAATAAAATGTGGACCCAGATTGTTGGGGGCAATATGCTGACATTTTAAACATCTCTAAAGCACTATGAAGCAATATATAAGTATAAGTGCTATTGTTATTGCCTTTTTAAATTCCTTTGACTCCTTTAATGATTAGTCACGATTCTTTCCCTGCATGAGCGTGCACTATGAGTTTTGGGCTGCTATATACTATAGTTTTTTCTTACTGTACACTTGCCAAATCCCTGCATAAAAATGTGATGTAAACCAGAACAATGTTCCTAAGTCATATCCATGATCAAACAACCTTGCAGGCATGGAGTCTTGCTTAGGACTTGCAACAGAAAAGGAAAGCTAAATAAAGTTTTTCCAAATGGATTCAATGCTGATGTTAGGATGCGTAACACCTTTCAGGATTAAATATTTCAAACTGGAACCTACACATTTTAGCATGAAATGCTCTATTTTAAATAAAGGCAGCTGTTTTGTGTTCAAAATGGGGTGCTTCAAGCATTTGTGAAGTGTTTAGGGCTTGAAACCTCAAACACTTGCTGCTTCAAGCAACCCACTCACTGCTCAAAACACTATTTTGTCCTGGAAATTGAAGCATCTTATACAGTAGTTAGGCTCAATAGCCAAACGTAATCTTCTTCTATATGTTTATGACATCTAGTCTCAACATGATATCAGAATGACATATGCACTTGATAAACATCTAATTTAACAAAATAAGTATTCATAAATAACTTGGGCTTAAAGTTGGCAATAAATGTTTCAACATTTTCAGCATTTCAGAATGATTAGGAAATGATGCCTGGAGATTTTTGCAATCTTTTTTGAACTGGGAGAAGGGAGAGTAACCTAGGCTTATTTCCAAACCAGATAAGTTTTTACTATCATGTAAATGAGAGTCAAGTATAATATGCACCTCAAATGTGGAAGACTGAGTACATAAGAGTACAATCCTACAGTAAGATCTAGCAATGTCCCCAGAGTCATTTGTACTTAGGCGGGGGGGGAAAGTCTGTGGGTGTCCATGGTGGTATGTTTATGTGTGTGAGTGAGTGTGTCTGGGAGTGTTTTGTAAAGTCAAGATACTGACTACACTCATGGGATCTAAGCCTTGCCCTATTGTCCATGGATTAAACTAGACACACAAGAATGAGGCCAACACAGAAGAGAGATTACTGAGTTGGTGGATCAAAAGATAAACATTATTTTTTAGTCAAATGACAAACTACACTTCCCACAAAATATAGAAAGGATACCACAAGGTGTTCCTTTCATCCATATGCCATTTGCAAAAAAAAAAAAAAAAACCTCAAGAACAGAAATAATGTTTTAATGCCATACTTTTTCATCCCTCAAAATTATGTTGCTTGGCAAGAAATATGACTTGCTTTGAATGAAGCTGTTAAGTCAGATTTATTTCATAACCATCACTCTCGTGTTCAGTTCTATGCCATGTATGATTGCCAACACTGCAATGGAAAATACCTCTAATTCCAATCATGTGGCTTTTTATATCTTTTTATACCAGCTGTCTATCCAGATACACAAGAGATAGCTGGAAACTTAAAGTCTAAAATAAAACAAATGTGGATTGTAGTGCTTTGTTTCGACTTCCCCACATCAAAAGATTTTTTCCATGTAATGTTTTATGCTACTTGTTAAAAAAGAAATTTCCTTCTGACAATTTTATTTCTGAATTCTTTTCAGATTCCCTTCTTCTACATGGAGAAGATGCCAAAATTCTAGATTTTTTTTTTAGTGCAACTTTTGAAACACAGCTCTTCACAGTTACTATTTAATAACTGGACCCTCCCTGGACTAATAATAATAATGTAATAATTTGTTTAGCAGGTGAGATAAGAACCAGGCTGGATTCGATCCTTAACAATTATCTCAAGGTAGAAATTTTGAGTATTATTTTTTTTAGAAGTAGGATTGCCATGCCTGAACTATTTTCTTCCCAACATAATTCTTCTTCTGCTCTTTTATGAAAACTGGGGCTCAGTTAAAATAATTTATTCCTAGAGATTTCAGACTTGAGTTTATTTCACAACTAATAAATCTGATGGTCCAAATACGTCATCTAATCACAAAGTGGGATGTGACTACTTGAGGTAGTTATTGGAGAAAGCACTCTCTGTTAACATCACCTCAATGGAACACTTTCTCTAAAGAAAATTAAAAAAAAACATTAGTCAAATTTAAGCTCTGTATATACATGCAATCAGTGGTGGGATTCAAATAATTTAATAATGCCCTAATGATTTCTTCCAATAACCAGTTCACCAAACTGCTCAGAAAGTTAACCACCTGTTCTCCCGAAGTGGTGCAGACTGGCTGAATCCCACCACTGCATGCAATGTACACACACCAGGTTCCCAATTACTGCTGTTTTGAAAATTTTTATAAAATGATTTCTTACTCCGTTTCATATTTTTTTTTTTACATTTCTAGTTAATACATTGTTTTATAGAGCTTTAAGATGTGTCGGGCATCCTGATTGAAGTAAAGGGTGAAAGTTTAGAAATTACATTGTTTTCGTATCATTACTTCTATAGCCAATTTTCATATACATTCTTCTATACTTCAAAAGACTTTATCACCATCTTCACTGCATACCGGTAGCTACCTTGGAGGTTAAAGCTATTCATGGTTATGCTGGGTAAAGCTCCACAGTTCAACGGGATAAATCCTTAATATCTGAATTCTTAATATCCAGAAGAAATGAACTATTTGTCAATATAAGAAATATATGCAGACTTTTAATTTCTGCTAATAGTTAATTATGATAACGTCTCCAGAAACAAATCCATGGGAAGAATGGAGAATACTTCTACTGAGCTATGATAATTCCCCACGCACAGGCATTAGTTTAGTGATGCTTACAGTATCATCCAAGCATATGATATTATTCATATAGTATATTAAAAAGCCTTAACCCTACTACAAAAACTGTAAGTTTGAGAATAAGAGAGTTATGGGGAAGGAGGAGAAAAAAAGAAGAGGGAGGAAAAGGTTCTGTGTTGGTCAGAGAAAAAAGTAAAAATAAAATGTGTGTCTTTTACATTGTGACAAGTTATTTGATGCTCCACAAATTGCGCAATCTAAACTGTAGCCGACTCTGCAAACAATATTGTGTGTTTGAAATGTTGGTTCAGCAATGCTGTTTCAAGGCCCAAGTGGTGGAACTGGGAACAGGCCAACTATAGTAATATTCATTTTACTAATGGTCCCCCTATTAAATATTTATTATCAATGTTGATCAATGTTATGTAGGCATAATGATACAAGGATTTTAATAACAAATGGTCAAAATAGTAATGGCACTAGCAATAGTACTTAGACTTATTTATAGCCCTCTCTAAGCGGTTTATCAAGTCAGCATATTCCCCCCCCCCCAACAATGTGAGTCCTCATTTTATTGATCTTGGAAGGATGGAAGGCTGAGTCAATCTTCAGCTGGTCAGGATTGAATTTATGGATGTGGGCAGAGTTAGCCTGCAATACTGCATTCTAACCACTGGGATACCATGACTCTTTATAATGAATGTTGCTGTCTAAGCCCAAATACTTTTTTTTCATCCATACATTTGAGAGTAGAAGGTACTCCAGTTTCTTACAGAAAATATAACAAATGGCAGAACAATAAACTTTTAATTTCAACAGCCATTGTGGCTGAAGCCACACATGATATGCTCACCCACTTCTCCTATCTTAGTTATGGCTAAGTTGTCTCTGGAAAGCATTCCATAAAAAGCAGCCATTCAAGGAGACCAAATAAAGGTTTTTCTAGTTCATCTTCACTTTGGCGAATATTCCCAACTTGAAAGTGCAGTGAAAGAACAATAAAGGGACAGAAGCAAAGAATTGAGAAACCATCTAGAGATAAAGCACCATATTAAAATATGAGTAGGAATAATACAGCTGATCAACAGGTTAGTACATGGGAGGACAAAACAGACATAAAATGGTGATTCCAGAACACTCCTGTTGGATTCCATATCCATGCAGTACAAATAAGATCTTCATGGCCCCACAGACTAGGGCAAAATATTCCTTAACCTTAGGAACTGGTTGGGTTAGGAACAGGATGTCTGGCTGGGGAATTCTGGGAGTTGAAGTCCACATATCTTAGAGTTGTCAAGGTTGAAAAACACTGGATCAGGGATTGGCTGTCTAATTTAGATTTAGATAATTTAACCCTGATTGTTTTTGAACAATTGGGAGACATTTGCTGTTCTACTGCAAATCACTTAGAGTTCTCCCAATAAATCCTGCTCAATTATATGCCCATGACTAGCTTGATAACCTGGACAATGAGAAGTTGCAAAGCTTCCTCTCAACTAGAAGGCCACTGAACTGCGTGTACCTTCAGATCCAACAACTAAGTGGTCAGTGGAAAGTTACAGAAAAGCAGTGGTGAGCTGAGGATTCTAACACATCTGTTTCCATCTCCTGTGTTTTATTTATGAAGCATCTAAAAGTGGGAAGCAACACTCAAGCTTTATGAAAACAGCCAGCTATAATGTCCTAATGTCATCAATGCTAATGGGAAGGTGAGCGGCAAGATTCGAACTAGATTAAAAAGTGAATTCAATCATCATCTACACCAAATAAAAATAGTTGGATACATATCGTGTTTTTTTCCCCATTTTGAAGCCAAAAAAAGAAAAACTTCGTAAAATACAGAACATTCTTCTTTGGCTGCCACCATGAGCTAATTTCACAGAACTGTGGGCGGCGAAAATGAAGGTAATGAAGTTTTAAAACAGCCTTCCTCTACTATCTCTATGATCTCTGCATACTGGAAAAAGTGGATTCATACCAGACTAGGAGAACAGAAAAGTGTCAGTAGAAATAGTAGCTTATCAATGTTACCAATGTACATATTTTAGGCAAATGTGATATTTAAAAAATCATAGTCTACAACTATAACCTTTTATAGAAACATCTTCATAAGAGACTCCTGGTAACAAGTATCAGTAGTAACATTGTCTTTTGTTCTCTGTAAAAGGCTTTCAGTTACTATAAGAAATTTAGAATTAATCATAGGAAAACATTTTTTTTCTGCCCAGATCCTATGCAACTCTATATAAAGATTCACTTTATGAATCAAGAATACAAGGCTAAAATCTCTGCTGTTTTATTATTTCAACATCCAAAGATACAAATTAATATTTCAGCTTTATTATAGTAACATCTAGTTGTAATATCTAGTACACTACTTAATTTGCATTAGATAAAAATTAAAAAACAAAGCGCAACCTTGAAACCTGGGAATAATTCATTTCTAGCCCTATAATTCAAGAAAGATTGTGGATATACAATCATTTTGGCAAGGCTATAATCAAACAAAATAGAATTTGTTTTCAAATAAATATGATTTACACACACACACACACACACACACACACACACACACAGAGAGACACACACACAAATAGAGTTCCATAGAATATAAACTTACATTTCAGGGAAATTTATTTCTGAATAAATCATTTCCAGGATGTGTTATATTAACACTACCAAAAATAAAATAAATTGAAAGAAATCTGCAAAAAAGAAAGCCATCATAGAAGGAAAATACACAAAAGAAATTTCCTGACCACAAGCATAATAAATAACACTTTATCAAGACTGAACCATTTCCTTCAAGGCTAATGAAAATTTAGCTTTAAAAAAACAGCACCAAATATATAAGAGACAGATAGATAAAGTAGGAGTCATGTCCTCACACTTTTTGGGAATAAATCTGATGGCCGCTTGGGTTTATTTCTAAAGAAACCTGTGCAGAATTGCCCTGGGTAATTATTAAAATAATATCACTGACCAATTCACAGGTGCTACAAGCACTGCATAGCCATTAAAAGCATCCAGATTAACAAATCAGAGCAGTAATTTAATTTAATATCAGCGTCTTTAAATTTACCAAGAATATTTAATTTTTAAAAAATGAATGGATACAAGATTGCAAAATCTTTTGGACCTGAAGAATGTCATAACAACAAAACGCACCATACTCCTTGTTGCTCCTTAGGCAAATCTAAAGAGAAAGCCATGACCTTTCAAAATACACTTATATTGTCATATTTATTAAAATTGTCCCATTATCTGAATTAGAAAATCACACCACTATGAAATACTATGTCCCACCACAAATGATAAGGTCACATCCTAGAATATTAAGTATTTTCCTTTCCCAGTAAAAAATGTATTGAGGAAAGAGAATTCAGATCCTCGGGTCCAAGTAGTCGTTTGGCTAAAATTAGAACAGCAAACATCTGGGTAACATCAGAGGCAGGTGTTCCTCCTAAATTCCCTGGCTTGTCGAAAACAAAGATACATGCCCATGTCAATATGTTGGCAGTCAAAGTCCTTAAAATGGCCTGTACAGTTTTCTCCTCCAATAAAGAAAAGCAGCCAGCAATTCAGGCAATTCATCTCCCATTGGCCTTAACATCTGCTATAAATATACTGCCTCCTATACATGGAGGGAGAATGGTATCCTTAGGCTCAAAGACTTAGCCTTGTCTTTGAGTTCCTTTAAAATGCCCAAAGCAGTCAATGATAGGGAGCCATTCTGTATGCTACCTGTCTGGGGACACCCATCATCTTCTGCTACTAGTTTTAAACTAGTAGCAGTTTTAAAGTTTTTCAGGAAAATCTCACTTTTGAGAATTTGGTTTAATGAAATTACAGGCATTGGGCATTCCTCAAACACAGTATTAATCAGGTGCTGATGGTTTGGCTGGTGGCAGCCAAGAAGACCATTGCCGAGAAAGAACATGGTCATGGAGTGCTTTTTCCCCACCCTGCATAGTCACCATAATAGATGTCAAGATATGGCCAATTCCTCAAAGGCCATGTGTGGTCTCACTACACATGACATACAGTCCATTCAGGTGAGAAACGCTTTCAGATCCTTTCTTCCTGATTTCCATCTTTCATCTTGTAGTTAAAGTAAGATTTTCTCATTATCCCTACAAAATGAGCGCATCTGATGGATTTGTTATTGACTTCTTTTCGAGTAATGAAACATCTTCAAGCAAACAATCAAGTTCAGAAAACACCAAGGACTCCACGGTTTCTAGTCCCTTTCTTTTTTCTGTTACTCTCATTTCACCTGTTTGGTTTCATTTCTGACCAGTATCTAGGAAGAGTGTAATTTTTAATACTAGTTGAATGTTTAAAATTAGCGAAGGCAGGATTTAACCCAGAGATCAAGGATTTTTTTTTTAATAAAAAAAAAAAATTCTGCGGTATAAATAGGACACAAAATCAACCACCTACCAATTATGATTTGTGAAGCAGCAATCACAAATTTTCTAAAATGTCTAGGAATGGAAAGGGAAAAGCAGAATAACCAAACTGTTAACATTTAACACAGGTTCACTTCCACCTATGCAAATTAAGCCCATATTTTATGGCAGAACATTAAACAAAATAGCAAATGGAGAAGAGATCTGAGTGGGATATTCTTTTCAGTAACACAGACATGTTTTTATGCATTTATGTTAAGTTTTGCTGCCTATTCTGTGTGCGGATGTGCGGAGGTATGCACACACACACACGCAGGTCTTTTCTCCAAATTCTCATTCAAGAACCAACAGAGGCTCTCTTTGCTTCTTCTTTTTTAATGGATAGTAAGTAGGAAGACAAATAGCTACGAGATGAACTTAAAATATTTACTGTACATGTGGAGTCAAGTAGGATTTGACCCAGATTAGGAACTAGATATACTTGCCTTTCAATAACTAGAAATTAAAAGAGCAACTGCACACTGCAAATAATATAGCATGATAGGTAGCTTGATCCTAAATCCATTATGCATAGTGCATATACCTGTAAATTTTTTTATTTTAATTTTGTATTAGCTAATTATAAACCCAAGGAAGTGAAACAATGCCTACTATGTTTTGTTTTTATTATCTTGACACCATTGCAGCAGCCACCTACTTCGAAGCCCTCCAGAGCCTCTTTATAGCTGCAGGCCCACTAGAGTAGTGATCTGGCACTCCCCCTTGTTTTCCTAAAAGCGTGTGTGTGACTATTTAAAATTAGGTCTTAACTTTTCAATGAGAATACAAGGAGTTGTAGAGAAAATACATTTGGAAAACACTGTTTTAAATCACAGACTTTCTCTGTGTGTGCAGAAAGAAAGAGCCTTACATTCCAAAGCTTTAAGTATACTTTCCAAGGGCCGTTTTATGTTCTCATTATGTCATTTATGACTGTTTGGGAAGGTGAATCAACAAGTATCCTGAACATTTTATATAAAAGTCAATCAGTGCAATATAAAGGCAGACAAGGAACAAAATATTTCCGACCGTGGAGTGCAAATTCAGCTACATAAATTCAGAGCAGGAACAGCCTGGACTGAAAGGAGCCCAAACCTGAAGTTTGCATCGTTCATTTTAATTTCCCCGGCGTCTCCACTTTGAGGAGTTTTTATTTTGCTTCAGTTTATTGTTTTTTGTAACTCAGTATTGGAGCTTCTGTTCTGGTTTTTCCCCAGGCTGAAGATTTTCTGTTGGAAATCTGACTTGTTTTTCATAAGCACTTCATTTTTAGCATACACAGCAACAATAGTTGCTTAATAGTCATAACAGAGATTTTAATTTTCAAGACGCTAACACAATGTCTAATTATTCAGCAGTGACTCAACCATCCTGAAGGCATATCCATTCTAACATTGAATTTCCTTCTTCCTTGCCTTAATTTTCTTTTTCATACACTGTATTTTTTTTAAAAAAAAGGAAGGAAGGAAGGAAGGAAGGAAGGAAGGAAGGAAGGAAGGAAGGAAGGAAGGAAGGAAGGAAGAAAGGAAGGACAGGATTTACCTGTAGAATGCTGTTGGGGCAGCTTCTCTCATGGCAAAACCGGTTGCTTCATTCTCAAGGTAATAAGGTACCTGTTGGCTGTGGTGATGAATAAAAGGCGAAAGTTGTGGAGCCGACTGTAGAAAGACAACAGGGCTTGGGGGAACATTGTTCAGGGAATGAAATCCTCCCAGGCTGCTGGTGCCAAACGATTCACTTGCAGGGGCATAACTGAGGCTGGATGAGCTGTACACTGGAGCGGCAGTGGAAAAATCGTAGGCAGCACCGTCTGGGTAGTTAAACCCCCCAGCCTTGCTGCTGTCCACGTACATTTCGCTGATCGGTCGTTCCAGAGGAATCTTCAGCTGTGGTCTGCTGAGAGGCTCTAATTCATTGCCTTGTATTTGGTGCAATAAGGCAACCGTTCCAGAGCTTTTTGTGTGAAGGGTCATGGTCATTGTCAGTGGCAGTGAACACGTCGCATTATCTAGGTTCCGTGCTTGAAGAGGAATCAGCAGCCGGCTGTCCACCTGGAAAGGGAGCAGAAATCGAGTGGAAACATTTGGCAAAAGTGTGCTCCTCAGCCACGTTATGCAACCATGCATGTATCCAGCTAATCCCAGCCCAGAAGACACAAGCAAGGTGTGTGTAAGCACCAGGAGCTCTTTGGCTCTCTCTTTCTGCCTCAGAGTCTAACTTTTCATCTGAGCTAATACGCTTTACAAAGGTGCTGGCATTGAGCCAGGTATTTGCCTTCCCTGACATTGGTTTAAACATCACTCCGAACACAATTGCTTCTGGATCTCTACCAAATAATTGTCCCACTATTCTAGTCGTTTAATTTTTTCACTATATGTGGTTCCAGTAGTCAAAAACAGGCACGGGGGAAGAGTCTAGAGAGGCACCAATTCAAAGCTCTGTCCATTTTACACTGTATTTAGTAATAAGCTGGCTCCAATTTATCTCTGCTTATCTAGACTCCTTGTTTTGTTCATCTTCATGTTTGCTAGAAATATGTAATGTGTACAGTGCAGTGACCCTGAGTAGGACTACAGTGTAACAGAGATATAGTATGGCAAAGTGTGTTTGTGTGGCTGCACTTGCTCCTGGGTGCAGCCAGCCACAAACCATCAAATTCCAGCAAACAGAAATGAAAGGGTGGACTATATCTATGTAGGAGAAAAGGCACACAAACATACTTGCTTGGTGCAGTTATCCTGATTTCTGTTATTTAGCTACAGCCCAGTGCTTTATTTTATTTAAAAAAAAGGAAAAAGGAAAGGAAAAAGGAAGATAAGTTAAACTTGCTGTTGTCTCGTACTTATTATCAGCACACGTCTTTGATGTGAATTTAAAATGAAGCAAAATATATATAAAGAAATGAAAACTAAATGTCCACCGGTCACATAATTGCACATTAGCTCTGAAAAGAAGATAAATCCAGCACACACACAAAAGAACTCGTTTGGATTTTTTGAGTTTCCTATTGCATATTTAGTTTGGAGGTTAAAAAATATCATTTTGGAAATAGCAAGGTAAATAGATTTTGGCACATTCAAATAAAAACGAATTAAAAGAGAATTAGAATATTTATTTTGCTATATCATACACTTAACTCTATAAAATAATTTATTTATCCAGCCGATTTTTGCCAATGGATAACTATGTACTTCTACATCATTCATAAATGTCTATAGTAATATAACAGCTGATACAATTTGCTTTTTCCCTAATACTAAAATATTCAAATTTTAATTAGCCAATTTGAATTAATCAGATTAGGTTCTTTCAAAAAAGATGTTTTTATTATGTACTCTAAGATCTCTTGCTTAGTTAGACATATACATGCACAGGATGGAACTGATAATCAGTTCTGATAATATATCATTTTAAAACAATGTTATGAATTATGACAAAAATGTCTGTTAAGTATGCAACATAGATTTGCCAATGCTTACAGGACACAGGTTAACAATATCTGAAGTCCAATGAAGTCCTAGATTTCCTCAAAATATAGCAAAGCAATCCCAACATGACATTGGTCGTAACTATAATTTCTCATACAACTGCTAATTATCACAACTAAAAATTATTTCAAGTATTATTCTAAATCTGAAGTCTTGATCTATTTGTGTAGTTTCTACTGGTCTCGTCTAGTTTAAATTTTGATAGAAAAAGAAAGGAAGGAAGGAAGGAAGGAAGGAAGGAAGGAAGGAAAGAAAGAAAGAAAGAAAGAAAGAAAGAAAGAAAGAAAGAAAGAAAGAAAGAAAGAAAGAAAGAAAGAAAGAAAGAAAGAAAGAAAAGTCACATACCTGACTATAGACAGGCAGATCCTAGAGAAATTCTACCAATCTGAATACAGTGCAAGCATGCTTCTGGAAACAAGTGAACTGATCAGTGTGTAAGTCTGAGTATTCAAGTATTGACAATTTTCATGAGACAGCAATGAAACTCTCTGCTCACGCATCTTCTGAAATTTGAAACGGAATAGCATTGCTACATAAAAGCTCTCAGTTAAAGGCTAGCTAATGCCTGCCGAAAGTTTATTTGTTCAGCCAATCATGTAATGTAGCAGTATTATACTCTCCTACAGGAGACTAGTTAAAGAAACAGATGTTTCAGCTGGCAATTATTTTTGAAAATGGAATCAATCCTGCATCAGAAAACAGGTTACAGATTACCGCAACTGCAATTTCATAATCTCTTAACTGTTTAAAAAGACCTGTATGATGAATGGGTGGTTTTTTAAAAATGCAGTTTTATCAAGGTACAAGAGAAAAGACTCGCTTTGAAGTCAAGAGAAAACAGGGGGGCATTAAGGTGTCCACAGAAGAGGAGATCCAGATAACTGGAGGGATTATAAAATAGTTGCAGCTGTGAAAGAGTGGGAAATTCTGGCTCCATGATTAGCATCTGATCATGTACAACCCCTAACATAACAACACACTAACTATGCCAGTTTTGCTGAAATTGTCGTTCTGCGCAGCACAGTTGGAATGCATGTAAGCTGAAATACATTCATTGAGAGCACAGGGGAAATGGAAGATGCTACTGAAAGCAAGGGAGCAAGGTAGGAAATGGAATGACAAGCCATTGGAAGAAAAGGGAAGAGAAATGGAGAAAACAATTAGTGCCTCTGATTCAAGAGGCACCCCCAATGCCTTTAGGCCTACCTTCTTGCTCGTATCTCCCCCCTGGAGAGCCTAAAAGCCTTCTCTAGCCATGTGGTTGTCCATTCGAGTGAGGACTCAAGGACGTTCAGAACTTTAATCACTGGAATTTCCATGAATGGGGAAACTGGATATTGCAGTCCTCAATCACTATACAGGTAGTCCTCAACTTATAACCATTTGTTTAGTGACTGTTTGAAATTACAACTGCACTGAAAAAAACTGACTTATAACTGGTTTTTGACACTTACGACCATTTTGGTATCGCCATGGCCACATGATCATAATTCAGATACTTGGCAACTGACATGTATTGATGATGGTTGCAGTGTCCCAGGGTCATGTGATCCTCTTTTGTGACCTTCTGATGAGCAAAATCAATGGGCAAGCCAGATTCACTTAATAACCATGTTACTAACTTAACACCTGTAGTGTTTCATTGAACGACTGCAGCAAGAAAGGCCATAACGTGGGGCAAAACTCACTTAACAACTGTCTTGCCTTAGCAATTGAAATTTTGGGCTCCATTGTGGCCATAAATCGAGGGCGACCTGTTTACAGGGGAGAGAGAAAAACAGAAAAGGGCTAGTACTCTATTTAAACAGGTCCAAAAATCAGGAACTTAATTATGTGGAACTGAGCGCTTCATAACTCCATAGGACTTCTGATAGAAGGAATCCATTGGTGTCCTTGAGTTTACAGTCTCCTGTGTGTGAGTAAATATTTGACAGAATAGTAGCTAGCATGTGAAACAATGGTTTGTGCAGACAGGCACATGAGGTGCCTTGTTTCATTGGCACTTGGTTTTAATCAATTGCTATTATTTCAGTTAATGTGCTTTGTAATTGTTTTGGGTGCTCCTGCCTTTTTGAGTTTTGTGCATATTAAAGTTTACGTATTTTTAAACAAACAAATGTGTCACTTACACACTTTTGTTTTGGGTACGGCCTGGATTAATCAGGGTGGGAGTTGTCTACTAGGCTGAAAAATTAAGGTTACAGGGTAGAGGCAGTCCTCACTTACTGAAAGCAATAGAGACTAGGAATTCTTTTGCTAAGCAAAACTGACGTCATGTGACCACATCAACTTCTGATGACTGTTCCAACTGTGGCCTTGAAGCCACAGTCATTAAGTGCAAGGTCATGTGCCTGTGACTTGCAACCTCCTGTTGGCTTCCCCATTGACTTTGCTTCTTGGAATCCAGCTGTGAAAGTCTCAGAGGGTAATCATATGAATGTGGGTTGCTGCAAATGTCATAAATGCGCCCCAGTTGCCCAGCACCCAAATCACAATTACCTGACCATGGGGACACTGATGGCCACAACTCTGAGGACCTGTCATATGTCTTATTCTTCAGCACCACAATAGTTGTGAATAGATGTTGAATGAGGGGTGGCTAAGTGAGGACTACACGTAGTGGGTTTGCATTCGTTTTTCCCACAATCGTTCTTTGAGGAAGAGTCATTTTGAAATTCAGAATCATCTTCCTTTTGGTGGTATATTCTTTCCTGACAGAAATGGTAAGGCTTGACGTCTGTCATTTGCTCAAAGGCTGCTAAGTTTTTTGCAAAACCATTTGTATGATTGGAGTTGAATCATTTATTTCAAAAGTTAACGCCACTCAATACCTACAAGTATTTATAAAATGAAATGGATTTAAATATGGCCATAATTTTTAGAACTATTCATGTATTCATTCAGACATCTACTGCCAGCAAGCTTTTGTAAGTAGGTATGTATGCTTATTGCCTACAAAGCAGTGCAAAAAGTCAACAAGAGCAAACTTCTGAGTGTGTGTGTGTGTGTGTGTGTGTGTATGTATGTATGTATGTATGTATGTATGTATGTATTTGTGTTACAACCCCTGGTATGCCCAAATATGGGAAGGAGCTCACTATTCCCCCTTTCTGTCCTTCGGCTCATTACAGAAGACCATCCAGGTAGAAAACCATATTTTTATTTTTAATGTTGCCTTTGCTATGTTTGTGTTATATTTGTGCTGATAAATAAATAAAGGGAGACTAGTATAGATCTATTCAAGCTATTTAGCTCTCATCAGCTAGCCATACCCTTACTGGGATTTGAACCTGGGCTGTATTACATGTTAGGCAGATTTATTAGCCACTAAGCCACAGGCTCTCCTCCTTATCAGCTGAGCCAGGGAAATAGGTATGTATTTGTGTTACAACACCTGGTATGCCCAAATATGGGAGGGTGCTCACTACTCCCCCTTTCAGCTGTCCTTTTGGGCATACCAGGGGTTGTAACACAAATACATACCTATTCTGCATCACAGAACACAAGAACGCAGTAAGAAAAAAAGAAAAAACTTCCTCCCTTTTCCAGCACCTTAAAGCTACAGGATATGAAATCAACTTTGAAGGAGCCAGGTTAATCTCCAAAACAGAACACCTCAACAAGAGAATAATTATGGAAGCCATCGAAATAGAGAAACACCCCCACAACATGAATAAACGTGATGATACCTCCCGCCTACCAAACATCTGGAAACCAGCCCTAGCCAAAAAATGAACACCACCCACCACCCAGGCCGTTACAATACAAAACAACAATGCACACACAGCCAGCACCAATCAGCACCAATCTACCAATCATGATACAACCACACAACCAATCATTCCACTTACTGAAACAAAGCCAGCACCACATCCCCTCCCACCAAGATTTACAGAAAGACGGCAGCTCTGTAACCAATTTAAGCCCAAGCCTGAAGATGGCAAGTGAGATCTTGCCGAAACGTTGCCAAGACAATCTCAATCCTACACGGGAAAAGACCCGAATACAACAAAACCAGCATATATATATATATATGGAATAATAACCCACCAAGTATTTAAAGTAAAGCAAATAGCTAATGAGCTCTGTTCAAGTGTAAGTAGCTACACTTCTTGAGATAAAGCAGAAAAACAAGTGATTCATGACAGAAGATCAAAACTGTCTAAATATATACCTCTCTTGATACATGCAATAATCTACTGAGCCAAAGAGAGTTTCTGTATGCACTTATTCCTTTGCTACCAATGGTGTATTTATTAATAGCATTTGAGATATAAAATATGAATTAGTGGGACAGCTGAGAAAAATAACCTGGTTGAGGCAGAATGGCTGCCAAAAAGGTTTACTGAGCAACTTGTTCTTCTCTACAGGTCTTTTCAAGCATACCTTTCCTTGTTTAAAAAAATACGTTATTTCCAAAAGCATTCTCTTGAGCAATGTGGTTACGTTTTATGAGCTTCAGAAGATGGATTTGATTATGTTGCTTATATTTCCATGGTGGCTGTGACTGTAAGAGTATTCAGTCCTCAAGTGGTGTTTTTCAAAAGATTACCCACAAGAACCTCATGAAAAATGGAGGTTTAGGAATCAGTCCAGCAGTATGGGTCTTCAGGAACAGATGTGTTGTTATAGATATCTTGGAAACAATAGGTGAAAGGAAACAGGTATTTTTGAATGATGATGGCCTAGGATGGTGAGACTGACTGATGAAGCAGCATTGGACCAATTCTTCTAGTTCCTTTTCTCTGTTGATGTGCTCAACTAAACTAGGACTTCGGATCTAGACTGAAAACATTCTGAGGGTGCTAAAGGATAGCAAAAAATAAATAAATAGAGGAAGCTCTAAACCATACAATTTGCCTTTTAAAAAACCCAACAGTCCTAAAGTCTCACTTGACTTTAATAAATAAATACATTCTCTGTCATCTTATTTAAGAAGATATGAACTAACTAGAAAGTCTTTTAGAACAAAGTTCAAATGAAAATATTTCTCCTATACGTTTAAGGAAAATGTTCACAGTTAAAGAATTTAACTTTGTTTAGCTTTAGAATTTTAAGTTCATCACTGCTTAAACTAGACAGCTAAAGAAAGTTATCATTACTAGAGGATAATTATGGTAGTCCTCTTTTTACCAAATGAGGAATCTTGTGAAACCCTAAAGACTTATAACACAATTGCACAAATTGTCATCATAGTCCACTTAATCAGATGCACGGAAAAGTCAATCTGTAGGGTTTTTTTACATGTCACAAAACTTCTAATTGTTTTTTCAAGAAAAGAACACTATTAAATAATGTATCCAGTCATAGAACTTTCACTGAACTTTCTCATTATCTCTCGCATAATGCAGCATTTTTTTAAAAAAAATCAACAAATAACTGCACACTAAATAGCATAAATGATTTTTTTTTCACCTTAACGAACCTGAAAACAATTGATGTAATTACTTAGCTAAACTTTATAATTTCAGAGGTGAGATAACTATTTTACAGATGTTTTAAAAGAATTTGCTTTAAACCCTTTGGCGGCAGGGGAATCACAAGGGAGTTGCTAAGCAAACATTAATATATAGAATGAGAATGAAGCAGACCCTATTCTCAGCATTTCCACAGGCCCTGGAAAACAAACTATTGAGATTCTACTCTTTCATGTGTGCATGTGTGTTTATTATAAACTACAATGTTCCAGGTAAAGTTGGGTTATGAACTCAGTAAATGTGAAAATAACAAGTATCTTTATTATACATTATATCTTCCAGATGGGAGAAGAGAAGGAAAAGGAAGGGAACTATCCTGATTTTAACTTACATTTATGCTAGGAAGAAAACATGTTTAAGAATTCTCCAGAGCAAGAAGCTTGAAATTTGACATTTTGATATGAATAGAGGATGTTTTACACTGAATCATGCTATTGATTTTTGTTCCCTTTTAAGTAAGAATACATTGATTCCAATAATTAAGTAAAGATTGCCATTTTTATCCTGTTCCATTAATATCTAAATATCTAATATATATTTTTTGAAAGAACAGAAAGCTGTAGGATTATAACTCTCCAGTGAAAGGAATAGGCTTTTTCATTTGGTTTGATTGCCATCAAAGGAAAAGGGAATCACAATTGCTTCTATTTCACTAAAATGACAAAGACTCACACAAATGTCTGTCTCTAACAGAGCAATGCCAAGATGATGAAACGTGTTTTGTAACATGATGGTGCAAGCTCTGCCCTTTCATACTTGTGCTGCGATGTTGCCTACAAATAAGTGAGGAGTTTAGTTTGCATTGCAACAACACAATAAATGTTCTCACTTGACTCCTATTCTATCCTGCCTGTGGGATATCTATAGGGAGTTAGACTTCAGTTCTGGACTACCACTCTATGAAACAGGATAAAGCTTGCAGCATTAGAATATGTGTTGTGGTCAAGTTATTTCTACACTCTCCACAAAAATATCATAGGAAATTGCAAGCAGAATTATCATAATTTTTCGGGAGAAAACTTTCACTCATTCAGAGACACATACAGATAGAACCCTCTAGCTTGCTAGCCCTGATGAGTTATCAAACTGTGCCAGGCAGTTTGTCTCCAGTCCCATTCATCATTGGAAGGGAAACCACAAATAAGCAGCTTGAAGTGCGCAACAAAATTCTATCATAGTAGTTAGATATAAAATTTGATTAGTCCCAGACTCTGTCTGCATTTCATCTTGCAGACGCTGTCTTTAGAAGAACAGTAATATACAACATCGTTATGAATGAATTTAGTATGAATGAGACCACATAAAGCAAAAAGCCCCAACATTTTAAGCTAAGAGGTAGGGAGCAAAACCAACAATGCTGGTTTGCTGAAGATACTAACAGCTGAATTTTCTTTTTCACTCATACTCAAACTACAAAGTATAGAAAACTCATTATGTGTGTTTGTTGTTTTCTAGCATTTGCTCCACTAAATAACAGTGTTCTCTTGTTTTGCACTGTGCCCTCTGCCGTTCACACAGTGAAGCAATCAATGCATGTTGTGGCAAAGGGTTTTGTTTCTCAGCCAGCTGTCACAGAGCCTGACAATACTTAAGGCTTAGAGGAAATGACTGGCTGGCACTAGTGCAAATGATGGGAGACATTAACATTTGGAAGGTTCATAGCTAGAAAGGGAATCATTAAATGTCCCCTTACACATCCTGAGGCCCTGACCCGCTTCAGACAGAGTCACCAAGCTGGCTTCTGGGCTTAAAGGACAGCTAAACCTGGGCCTTCCCCCTTAAGCATCTTAATCACTGCTTCCTAGTGGCTTTCAGAAGACCCATATATATATTCTGATGAGCATGAGAAGTCTTTTTTACTCATCTCAAATGATCTAAGTGCCACAGTTCACTGTCACAGCATTGTCAAAAAGGCATTAAGAGTTGTCAATCTAATCTTGCAAAGCTTCTTCTCCAGTAATATTGTACTGCAAACTAGGGCATACAAAACCTTTGCTAGACCAATTCTCGAATACAGCTCATCTGTCTGAAATCCGCACTACATATCGGACATTAACACAATTGAGAGAGTCCAGAGGTATTTCACGAGAAGAGTACTTCACTCCTCTACTCGCAACATGCCACCAGGCTTGAAATTTTGGGCTTAGAGAACCTAGAACTACGCCTACTGAAGTAATGACTACTCCAGCTTCAATCACAATAATACACGAGCAAACAATAGATACAAACTCAAGGTAAATCACTCCAAACTCGATTGAAGAAAATACGACTTCATCAATAGGGTGGTCAATGCCACTCTAACCTAAGACTGTCTACTGTTGACCTCACCCCATTCCTAAGAGGTCTGTAAGGGCTGTGCATAAGCGCACCAACGTGCCTACCATCCCTGTCCTACTATCTCCATTTATTTGTACTCATTTGCTGTGTTCATATTTATGTTTATACTTATACCTGTTATCTTTTACATGTTTGACAAACTAAATAAATAAATAAATATTATGGGGGGGGGGAAGCATCAAGTAACTGAAACTTTCTTTCCAACTGAATTAGATTTGGTTCCTCTTCTCTTCAAGACTGTCTTTTCTTAGAAGTACTAATGGTTCCATGGGGTTCAGAGTCAAAAGGGCAGGATCTGCTAAGTATTAATTAATTAATTAAATTAAATATTTATTTCTTAGCCGCACCCTCTCCCGAAGGACTCGGGGCGGCGTACAATGAAACATATGAAATAAATATGTGGACAAAACAAACATATAACAGAGACATATACCGAGACATACACAAGGAGGAGGTCGGCTGATGAATAAAAAACAATTAGAATACAGTGATTAAAAAACCCCTAAATAATTAAATATAATTAAAATACCCAATTAAAAACCCATCAGGAGCGATATGGTTAGATCAAAGTTGAGCCAGGCCAGCTACTTGGAATAGGTGGGTCTTAAGCTTAATACGAAAGGAGCGGAGGTCAGAGGTATTCCTAATATCCGGAGGGAGGTCATTCCACAGGGCTGGGTATGTAAGTATGTAATCAGGCCATGCAATGCTTCACAGTCTATTAAATACAGTTGATCCTCATTATTTGCGGGAAGGTTCTTTATAGGACTTTCTGTTTTATAAAGTTGTGGGTACTGAACCATTGATCCTAAGGGAAATATAGCTCATTTCTTTTACTGTATGAGAACTATAACAAGAAGGCAAAGTGTCATCTTGTTCAACCTTCGTTGGAAATGTGAATGTCAAGGCAAGTCAATTTTTCAGCGCATTTCCACAAGTGGCCACAGAAGTGCTGCAAATGTTAATTTTGGGGTTACAAATACATGTGGCAAGTAGGCAAATTTGCAAATACGGAATCTGCAAATAATTATAATAATTAAATACACATACAGTGCTTCACGTCATACATGAATGCAAACATTTAATTATGTATGTCATTTATGGGATTTGAGATTGATAAAATGCCCAATTTGCTACAACAGCTGGCAGCTTATAAAGTAAAATAAAACACAGTATAACCAGAAAATAGATAATCAAAACACAATCTAAAAACTATCAGTTAAAGGACCAAAATATCCCCACCCTCATGAGGGTCTACTACCCCTTCTAACTGAGTCCGGGGACAGAGCCAGTTTTTAAAGCCTTGTTTTAAACATTGCTGCAGCAGGAGCCAACACAGCACCTGCCTGCAACTTTTAAAACAGCTATGTCTTTTCTTGGGATAGCGCCTATTCTATCTATTTTAGGGTTTGTAAATGCAAGAGTCAGTTTTGCAGTCTAAACCAAATGGGGATTGTAGCATGTAATATTTTCCTCCCCATATGTAAGTCCCCTGAAATTCACATGCGAACACATACACGAGGGAGTATTAGTAAATCTCTAAGTGCCAGATGGGAGACACTAAATTTGGAAAGTTCATAGCTAGAGAGGGAATAATTAAATCTCTCATTACACATCCTGTGTGGCCCTGATCCACTTCAGCCATTCTCTCTCTTTTTATTATTAAATAAAAAACAGATGCAGATATGCAGTGAGGCTTATGTGACCTTCCAACAGCTTTCTCATAATAATACTATATTTTCCTGGTGAGCCTAATAAATTCCTGTCTGTGATGTTGTGTTGTGAAGGCTTGGACTTGAAAATCAGCTTATAAACATTTCAAAAATATAAGTCAGGGCATGAATTCATTTCGTTATTATTGGACAAACCACTAATCCTCTCTCTCTCTCTCTCTCTCTCTCTCTCTCTCTCTCTCTCTCTCTCTCTCTCTCTCTCTCTCTCTCTCTCTCTCTCTCTCTCTCTCTCTCTCTCTCTCTCTCTCTCTCACACACACACACACACACACACACACACACACACACAGCTGCAATATGGAGTAATTCTTTCCAGGGATTCAAGATTATTGTAAAGATTAATAACGTCAAGCTTACCAACTACTTCAAAAGGTACAAAAGGACAAGACCAGCATCACTAGCACAATATTTTATGTCTTCTTCAAAAGCAGAAGGTTCCTTCTCTTCCAAGAATGTAGTCATTGTTACTGCAAATCCTAACATGGCACATCAGTATATCAGCATCACAAACATGATCTGTTTGACTACCTAACTTTAGATTGTTGTTTTTCTGATCCCAGGTGGAAGTAACTTTATCTACCTTTTCCAAACACAGGTCTTGCCATGTGCTTGATTTTGGATGCTTTAATGAAACTAATAAAAGGGACACAATGGCTCAGTGGCTAAGACGCTGAGCTTGTCGATCAGAAAGGTCGGCAGTTTGGCGGTTCAAATCCCTAGCGCCACATAACGGAGTGAGTTCCCGTTACTTGTCCCAGTTTCTGCCAACCTAGCATTTTGAAAGCATGTAAAAATGCAAGTAGAAAAATAGGAACCACCTTTGGTGGGAAGGTAACGTCTTCCATGCACCTTCGTCATGTACTCATGCCGGCCACATGACCACAGAGATGTCTTCGGACAGCTCTAGCTCTTCAGCTTTGAAATGGATATGAGCACTATCTCCTAGAGTCGGGAATGACTAGCACATGGATGCGAGGGGAAGCTTTACCTTTACCTAATGAAACTACAATGCAGATGTCCATTGTTTACTTCAGCTATGTGAGCATACTCCCAATTCCATATGAGGACAATACTTTGACAAGCTCACTTGACTGGCCGGGGGTACAGATGTGTTAAGGCCCTGCTTCTTGTCTTTACAGGTAGTCCTCGCCTTACAATGGTTCATTTAGTGATCGTTCAAAGTTACAATAGTTCTGAAAAAAACCACTTATGCCCGTTTTTCACATTTACGACCATTGCAGCATCCCTATGGCCACATGATGAAAATTCAGGTGTTTGGCAACTGGTTCATATTTATGAGGGTTTCAGTGTTCTGGAGTCATGTGATTTTTTTTGCGACCTTCTGACAAGCAAAGTCAATGGGGAATCAGATTCATTTAACTACTGTCTTATTACCTTAACAAATGTAATGATTCACTTAACAACCGTGGCAAGATAAGTTGTAAAATGGGGCAAAGTCACTTAAGAAATATTTCCCTTAGCAACGTAAATATTGGGCTCAATTGTGGTGGTAACTTGAGGACTACCTTACACTTAGTGATAATTTTATGATAATTTTCTTGGCTGCTGAATATACATGTTTTGTACTGTTTTTTTAATACTTTGGATTGTTTTAAAATTGTTTGCCACCAGCCACTTGCATGAAATAGGTGGTTGTAGAAAATAAATAAATCAGCATACTGATGATATTGCATCCAGTGCTGATGGATTTCCTCCACCAGCAAATCCCTGTAGTTATTTTTTTTAAAAAGCAGGAAGAGGGCAGAATGGGACTCTAGGGCTACACTACTATGTCCCAGCAACACTGACAATAATTGGCCCTAGAGGAAAGAGAAACATCATAATACACTTCTACTCGCTAGTTGGTACCATATTACAATTTCTTGTAACATCTGCTTGTTAGACTATGTAAAAAGGTTTTTCAAGTGGCCTCAGTTGGGGACCTGAGATTTAACTTCAGTGTATCACTGACGTCACTTAATCTCTTATGACCACTGATCGTTGTATTGACAGCAAGTTCAGCCCATGTAGTTAATGGCATGTGATATTGGGAGCATTAGGCGGAATATATTGAAGGTTTCCCTATCTTGCTTAATAGCAATATCATTTAGACGTATATATTGGTCCATAGTGCTTTACAACATTCTCTGAGTGGTTTACAATGTCAGCACATTGCCGCCAACAATCTGGATCCTCATTTTATTGACCTCGGAAGGATGGAAGGCTGAGTCAACCTTAAGCCTATCAAGATCGAACTCCAGGCTGTGGACAGAGGCTACAATAGTGAAATCTAGCCACTGAGCTGCCAGGGCTTAACCCTTCAATGCTTCTACAGAGCTGACCAATCCATTGCTAGCCTCTCTAAATAGGCCTTAAATCTGATCTGGAATTCAACATCTCATGGCTGACTACTGTATAATCTCCAATCCTCTCTGCTATGAAACCAAGCTGGGAAGGGCTTAGATAGGAAATCAGCATTTCCGGTGTCATAAGAGTTTGATGATAGCACTCACAAAGGCTTTCCTCATAATGCAGAGATGTATGTAAAAGCTCTTTGTTTCTAGCAACCAGATTTGCAGGTAGTATGAAATCAACAACATTACCTCCTAGAGCAGGCATCAAATTTTCTTTCCACTTAATAGTACTGTATGGTCATTCTTTCCTAAAAAGCTGTCACAGACGAATACTACCATTCTTGTTTCATTCAGATCTTCCTGCACCTGAATGCTGAAACCTTTGTTTAAACTTGATCTTCTAAGCCAGTGTTTCTCAAACTTGGCGACTTTAAGTCCTGTGGACTTCAACTCCCAGAATCCCCCAGCCAGCATAGCTGGCTGGGGAATTCTGGGAGTTGAAGTCCACAGGACTTAAAGTCGCCAAGTTTGAGAAACACTGTTCTAAGCAAAAGTTATTGGATTTGCTCTTACAGATTGTGAAATCCTTTTTTTTTTCTCCACTACAGATCATCTCAACCCACATCTCCAAATCTGCTTGGGTCCCTCAGCACAAGTTCACAGCAGAGTTTGACTCTGGGAAGAGAAAGAATGATAACTTAGGGAGGAAGGAAAGGTTCACTTGTTATTGTTAATTGTCCGCCATTTTGGAGAATACTTTCCTCAGCTTACATTGGAACAAATGTTTGCCTTCTATTGCCTTTTCTGCTTCTGCAAAGTTCTATTAATACACAACTGTTCAACCAAGTTTCAACACTGCTGAGGATTTATTACATCAAATAACAAGCTACTCCTTGTATACTATTCCACTACTAAGCATCACATATGACTGAAATATGGAATCAGTAGTGTAAGTACTCCAATCAAATTGGGGAAAAAAACAAACCAAACCAAAAAGGCTATCCTGTTTTTGCACCGACAAAGGAGCTAGTAAAAATGAACCTTGTAACTAGCTTATTTTAATGTGTTGTGTAAACACAAGAATGTATTTTCATCTCTCAAGTGGAACAAATAACCATTTCAGTAACCATTTCTTCTTTTTTGGCAGAAACCTCAATTCGCAGATCAGAAAAGATCAAAGAGCAGAGTGCAGTGCCAAAGGAGAGAACATCAGGGTTACTCATTACTTTAGGATTGTTTGTTTGTTTCTTTTTCTTTGGTTTGCATTGTTTTTGACCCATAAAAGATGGTATCGTTCCAAGTCTGATTTAGCTTTTCTGATAGGACATCAAAAAGTGCAAAGTTCCCCTGCCCTCAATATCTCCCAGCCTTTCCTTTTAGCCCACGCACTGTCACCCACTGCTTTAAAGTATCTAAAGTGCCACTTCCTGCCATAATTTTCTAATTAGTAATTCTACCCAATAACCATTTTTCTTTTTCCTTTTTGGCCTCCTTCGCCCTGTTTACCTGATCCTTATGTCCCCTCTATGAACTTTCCTTCTCTGCATTTCCTGTTTTTTTCTCAGTCTCTTCTTCCAATCTGTTTTGCCCTCTTACTACTTCTCACCTTATTTCCTGCCAAGAATCCACATTGCTTCTCCCAACTTGTCATTAGCTTCTCAGATTTCTGTAGCTCTTTCTATCTGACCCCAATGGACAGAAATGCAACTTTCTTCCTCATCACAGAGAAGACGCTGTGATCTTCA
Organism: Natrix helvetica; assembly: GCF_964273705.1. NCBI lineage: Eukaryota > Metazoa > Chordata > Lepidosauria > Squamata > Natricidae > Natrix > Natrix helvetica. Next base: position 207,316,718 of record NC_138552.1, on the reverse strand, counting down.
AGGTCACACTCCCTCTAGGTTTTTTTTTGTTCTTTTTTAAAATAAATTGTCCAAAAGACTTTCCCTTTCTGTCTCAAAATGCCCTCTGTTGACAAAGAAAAAAACTACAGAGTGTTTTTTAACGTGATTGCACTATCCTTTATTTTATAAAATAAGAGCAAAAAAACAGAAACATTTTTTAAAATCCAATAATAATTAACCCCTCCCCAAATCCCAATAAATTAGAAATATAAAATGTGGGCCCAGCTACTTTAGATTCCGTTTGCATGTATTTTACAGGGCAGGCCTCAAATGCAAGGCAAAGTTACAGTATGGTTGTCCCAAAGGTGCTTTTTCAAGAGGCAACTGGACTTTCTGGTTTTTCTTTGAAGACATTTCACTTCTCATCCAAGAAGCTTCTTGCAAAAATACTTCAAAGAAAACCCAGAAAGTTCAGTTGCCTTTTGAAAAAGCACCTTTGGGACAACCATGACCTGGATGGTTGAGAATCTCCATAGACCTCCAGTATGGCTGTCGAATCAACATAAGCCAGGGGTGTCCAAACTTGGGAACTTTAAGACTTGTGGACTTCAACTCCCAGAATTCCCCAGCCAGCTGGGGAATTCTGGGAGTTGAAGTCCACAAGTCTTAAAGTTCCCAAGTTTGGACACCCCTGACATAAGCTATGCCTCAAAGTCCCTAGAGTGAAATAAACAATTTATTCTTTTTCACAACCTAGTATATCCAGCCATGCTGGACTTCAGTTGTTGGAATTCTGGCAGTCACCGTGATTACCAATGCAAACTAGGAATTATGAAAGTTAAAGGCCACCACAGTTGGAGATCATCTAATTGGAGAACCTGTATATCTACCAGTCTTCAGGAGAAAGCTCTTTCTTTTGCTGAATATGGCACCTTTTTATTGATTAATAAATCATAATGAAATGTGATCAATTTCTGTCAGGCAATTCCTGACGCGATATCAATGCAAGAGCTTCTATCCAATTTGATCCGCCAGTTTGGATGGTACAGATCCAATCAGCTAAAAAGTGTTGACCAGTGAGAACTAGAAAATAGGCTTTCTCTGCTGAGGGCCCTGCTTAGTGGAATATTCTTCCCTCAGAAATTAGAATGGCACCAACCCAATCTTAAAAAGACTTTTAAATTTTAGCAGTGCCTGGGATTCTGAATATGTTAAGGGCTCTTTTTCTTGTCTTTACTGTTAACTATCTTGGCTGCTATAAGTATTTCTTTCCTGGATTTTTTAATTTATTTTAATTTATTTTTTATTGTTTTAAGAATTATAAACCAGCCAGAGACATTTGGCTGAAATGGGTTGCTATAGAAAGCGAATGGATGAATTAGTCTGTGAATCAATGAACGATTGAACAAATGAATACATAATTAAATGAATGATGTTTATAAATGACTTAACTAGGCATAATAAGAGAAAATTTATACATTATGCTCCATATAAAAACCGTGGCCCGAATTGCATACACACAAAACTGGAAACAAGACAACATTCCATCCGAGGGTATGGTGATATATAAGGTACTTGAATGTGCAGAGATGGGAGAGATTAACTATGGAATTAAAAGACAGAGGAAAAACGGAATATTATATGATTTGGGACAAATGGTATAAATGGCTAGAGAATAGATGTAAATATGTAAATACCATTATGTAATTTTGAGTGTTACCGATACTGGAGCACTGTAAAGATTGAAAATGTGGTGTAAATAACGATATATGTTAAATAAAAACATTTTTAAAAAGACTTAAATAACCATAATTTTCTCTCTCACTATCAAATGTAATGATTCATAGCATATTAGTTTGCTCAAGGATGCAATATTCCACATCTTTACTTAGATATTGCACAATATGCTTTAGGAATAGGGCTACACATTGCTTTCTTTTCAGTTATGAAAAGGTCTTCTGGAGTTTGCGGGGTGACAAATATGCCATGCGGCTGAAATTTCTTAAGCAGCTATGTCTTTTCCCAGAGGATCCTGGAGAAAGATGCAGTTACGTTAAGAAGTGAAACTTGTAAAAGATTAAGACTCGTTCACTCTGAAGCATTTTTTGGAATAAAATACAAAGCATTGCACGGCCATTCTTATAAATGTGCTACAAGTTCCGCTGGAAGCAGAAATGTTGTAATATATCAAAGCAGTTGGAAGTGAGAATAGACAGCAACATTGCACACATCCAGTTATAAATAATTACTATTGTATAGTGCCCATTCTTTACAATATTTATACATGTCTCTTCATTCCAATAAAACTTGAACAGAATATAGTTTAGGACAGCGACACTTTATGTTTTTTTAATGGTGTGATAAACAAGTGGTTCAACTCTTTCATTACTCAGTCACAGAAAATAGCTATCTATTTAGGTGCACAAAAAACCATTAAAACAGCAATATAAGAGGGTATCAAAGTTCTTTATCCTGAGACAAACCTTCCAGAATTGAAAAAGACTAAAATTTGGCAACTGCTTATATTGACTCCTGAGTCCCCTTAATTGTCTAGGTGCTGGTGAATATTCAATAATCTCAATGGGAATTTCCTGGTGATTTTCGCATGAACAAAATTAGAGTTGGATAGGCCACTAATTTATTTATGATAATTTTTCGGGTCGGTTTCTTTCTAGACCAGTGTTTCTCAAACTTGGCGACTTTAAGTCCTGTGGACTTCAACTCCCAGAATTCCCCAGCCAGCTATGCTGGCTGGGGGATTCTGGTAGTTGAAGTCCACAGGACTTAAAGTCGCCAAGTTTGAGAAACACTGGTCTAGACTCTCAGCAATGTTCATGGCCACTTGAAACGCTATGAAGAAGAATTAATCAGATTGACCCTTAATGAGTTTGATAATTAAAATTACTATGCTGGCTGGGGGATTCTGGTAGTTGAAGTCCACAGGACTTAAAGTCGCCAAGTTTGAGAAACACTGGTCTAGACTCTCAGCAATGTTCATGGCCACTTGAAACGCTATGAAGAAGAATTAATCAGATTGACCCTTAATGAGTTTGATAATTAAAATATATTGAAATAGGATGATATTTCTCTTCATCCCTTGTGAAGATGTGAGGTTAGCTAATTGGACAAGAGCTTGGGAACAGGGGCTGCCAAGAATGCTTTACATCTGCAAGAATCTGATGGCTGCAGGTTGTATTTATATGATATCAGTCCTGCAAGGATTACTCTGGATATCCATTTGTTTCCAGGCATAGTGCAGAGAAATGAAGATGTTAAAGTTCTGAAGAGTTTTAATCCAAGGCTCATCGTGGATTACTCTCTCTCTCATATCAGATTAGTTAGTCATTTCCTACAAATTGCTGGAAAGATCCTTCCGTAGGCTCTACCTGTGTAACAAGACCTGTTTGAGACTACAGAATGAGCTTTTCCAGTATTCATATTGGAAGTCTCCATATTGGAAGGCCAAGAAAGCATTCTCCCTGCTGAAATTTTACCAATTAGTTCCTCTGTAGGAAATTATTCTCTCCTACAGCAAAGTAAAAAGAAGATGATATTATCTTTTATCGGTTTATAATTTTAATTCTATATCATTGTAGTTATTAGTACATAGGTTTTTAGCTCTATTTTCCCAAAACATTTAAGATCAATTCATCTTAAATGTGATAAAATTCATTGGGTAATGTATTGGCATTAGAAGAGTAGCATATCTTCATATAATAGTATTATATATTGCTATTAATTTATTGCTTTATTGGATTTATTTGTACACATCAGTGGTGGGATTCAAAAACTTTTACTACCAGTTCTATGGGCATGGTTTGTTGGGTGTGGCATGGCTTGGTTTGGTTTGGTGAGCATGGCTTGGTGGGCATGGCAGGGGCAGGATACTGTAAAATCTCCATTCCCTCCCCACTCCAGGAGAAAAATACTAACAAATCCCCATTTCCTCACGATCAGCTGGGACTCGGGAGGCAAGAATAGGTGGGGGCAGGGCCAGTCAGAGATGGTATTTACTGGTTCTCCAATCTACTCAAAATTTCCGCTACCGTTTCTCCAGAACTGGTCAGAACCTGCTGAATACCCCCTCTGTTACACATACATCCTTTTCTACTTCAGTGAGCATTCATGGTAGCTAACAAACTACAGAAAGAAATGCAAAGATGTTAAAAACATAAATTCATAATAAATCTATGTGCTACACAACCCTCACAACAGTTAAAGAAATTACAATAAAAGATAAAAAGTAAAGAAAAAAAGATAGCAAGCATGATGAAGTGAGGCTTCTCGCTGTCCCTCATCTGAGTGAAGAGCCAGACCTTCCCAGCTCTTTTAAACAACAACAGAATTGAGGACATTCAGATCTCAAAGGGAAACTCATCCCAGAAGACAGGGGCTGCTACAGAAAAGATGTCCTTCTGCCAGCTGGAGAAACAACATTCTTTAATCAAAGGAACTTGCCAACCCTGCAGGGTCAAATTATCCTGACAGCCCCTCAAGTAATCAGTCCCCTAAAGCCCTGTAAATCTTTACAAATAACAATCAGTACCTTCAACCGCACCTGGAAGCACACTGGCAACCAGTGCAACTCACAAAACAGAGGTGTTACACTGACATCTGGAGGAATGTCCATAGCTGCTTATGCTGTTGCATATTGGACCAGCTGAAGCTAATTAAGGTAGAAAAATAATCTCACCCTTAAAAATCTGATGGAAAAGATGACTCATCTCTAAGCATGAAAAGGGGAGGGCAAAATGTGTTCCTTAACCTTGAGCAGGGGTGGGTTCCAGCTTCTTCTACTGCCCGTTCGCTCAGGGATGTGCTTCGGGCACGCATGTAGTTTGGGTGCACACACACTGAATGCATGCTACACGCGCATGCACAGTAAGTAAAAAATGCGCAGAAGCAAAAAAAACAAGATGGCAGTGTCTACGGCGTCGCTGATAGAACCGGTTCAGCCAAGTTACTATCTACTCAGCCGAACGAGTCCAAACCGGTAGGAACCCACCTCTGGTCTGGAGACCACTATCTTCTCCCGCCAGACTGAAAGACAGGCCTCTGAAACATCAACAGAGCTTCAACCAATTAGAGTTATTAAAGTGTCATTGTAGTGTCAATTATATGGACCAATGAGAAGGATTGATGAACAAACTGTGTTACAAAACAAAAGCATTGCATTTTTATTTCTAAACACGTATGCAAGAAATATCAACAGACTGCTATTAGATAGCTTATATCCAGAAATGTGTGTCTCATGAAAGAGAGTATCTTTAATAATAATTTAATAATGTTACCCATCATGTAACAGGAGAACAAGGAAAATAGATGGCCATATATCTTTGGCTGTTTCTTTACAATATGTCAAACAACTCTCACGGAACATATCTAGTTCCATGAATAAGAGCTGTGTGGAAATCCTCTAGTCAAGAACAATAAAAGCACTTTGTTTCTGGCAACCGTCCATTCCACTTCCATTACAGATGCTTGATCTTGAATGATAAATAGTTATCCTGAGAAACCATTAGAATGATTTATAATAGGTGGATATGACAAAGTCTTCAGTTGGTTGGACTGCTCTTCAATGTGGCAAGATAAAGTTAGAGTAATATACTTCAATTTGGTAGTAAAAGAATTTCAAGCGGCTTAGCACAGATCGAAAGACTTAACACTGCAGGCCTATACATGTCTGCTCCTTAGACGTAAAATGGGCTGGCTTCATCAGGGTTTATTTCAGACCAAGGTTAATTCCATCACTAGACAAAATGAGGTTGTTCTCAATTTTGGGCCCCACAAAAAGGTAGCAAATTATGTAATTATTTTAAGACTGGAAATGGAAGGTGTACTTACACATAGTCCTCAATTTACAAAGTTCATTTAGTGACAATTCAAAGCTACAATAGCACTGAAACCATGTTGACTGTAGGCAGCAAAACATAGCAGTCAATTAAAAAGCAGCCAATTCACATTTCTGGTTTATATTATCTTCAGTTCTTGAGCTTTTATTTTTTATAACTATATTCTACATGCTTTCTCCAAGGTCATCTCTGTGGTTGCCTATATGCTATGGAATAAAACATTGTTCCAAAATAGCTGCAGCTGGGACTGATCATATTGTTGACAGCCAACAAAACAATAACTCATGAGACAAATTGGTTGGGGGTAGAATTAGTGGGTAACTAATGTTTGCGTTTTAAGATTGCTGATATGCTGGATCATTGTAATTTTTGACTTCCTGGGCTTTTGCGGTAGTACCCATCATTCTTGTGCCTTAAGAGGAAGTAGCAGATTGAATTTCTGTGGTGTTTTTCTTCCTACACACTACAGCTGGTTGGCTCTGCTATCACATGTGATATGTAAACCTTCCTCTAGAGGTCCTTGGCAACTATTACTAGCTTTTGCAACTTGTGTACCCCTTGGTAATGGAACTTTAAAGGCAAAGATTTAGGGTGAGGGTTGGGTTACATATATTCTTGTGGCTTTCATTTAAATGCGTTTTGCATATTTTTTTCACCATGAATCCAAAGTATGTATACATGTATGTATACATAACATATGGAACATATACATATATGTGGATATATAAATGGTTTAGATTCATACCTTGTTACTGTCTTACACACACACACACATACAGAGAGAGAGAGAGAGAGAGAGAGAGAGAGAGAGAGAGAGAGAGAGAGAGAGAGAGAGAGAGAGAGAGAGAGAGAGAGATATGTAAATGATAACTATCCTTTTGATTTACCTGTTTGAAACAAAAATCCAGAAATATCTGACCAGAGTGCCAAGTAGAATGCTTCCATGGTTAGAAAGAGGAGAAGATGAACACTGTAGATTCTCTGCAGCCCACACCACTACATCTTCCACTATTCCATAATGTCTTCCATTCCGTGGAGGTGGTCTTTGACTTACAACCATAGTGAGCCTGGAATTTCCATTCTAAATCATGACAGTTGTAAGTCAAGGTACCACTGTGATCAATCTGATTTTACAAGCTTGTTTTGCAGTCAAGAAATGGGCACAAAAGGCCAGAAACTGACAAAAAAACATAAATCACAGTTACATGACTACAAATGCTACAACCAATCATAAAAATGAGCTGGCTGCCAAGCATCTGAAAATGCAGTAATGTACCCATGGGGTATGCCACCATCACAATTCCAGAATGAGGGTCATAAGTAGCTTTGATGAGTACCTTTGATTAGAGTCTATCATAACTTCAAATGGTTCTTATGTGACTAGTCATTAAGCAAGGACTATTTCTAGAGTTCTAATTTATTGGGATCTATATGTACCTTTTTCAATTTATGCTGAAGGGATTTTCTTCCAAAGTAACAGTTGTCAATCTTTACTTTTGTCATACATTTGAAACTCTTTTGGCCAGAATATAGCAAAGCCAAGGTTCTGCCTCTTCCGTACACACATATAAAATATACAGAACTTAAATTACTAAATACACTTCTCTAATCAAATGCCCTTTATTTATAAACACTGTCCCATCTCTGCCATAGCTTGAACTGTGGTGGGGGAGAGGGGGCAGCTAGGAGCAGAGGTGGTATTCAGCAAGTTCTGACCAGTTCTGGAGAACTGGCAGCGGAAATTTTCAGTAGTTCAGAGAACCAGTAAATACAAGTATTCAGAGAACTAGTAAATGTAAGTATTGAATCAATATTTTGAAACCTATTTGTCTTTAGTTATAGTTCAGAAACCTGTATTACAATCTCTCTTAATGTTTAATATGTGAAAGAGCACTGTCTAGGCCAGGGGTGTCACACTCACATTGTCATGGTGGCATCATGTGATGTATCACAACTTTCCCCCTTTCACTAACTGGGGCATTGGCATGGCCAACGCATAACGGAACCAGCCTGTGGGCCGCGATTTTGACATCCCTGGACTAGGTAATTTTAATTCGATGAATAAAGAAAATTTTAATTTACCAACTTAGTTATTTTGCATATGAATATGCACTTGTCCTTTCAGTGGTCTAGTGGAGACGCCCGAGGCGAGTCTTGAGAGACCATTCTGGGAGGAGTTTGACTCGGATGCCATCGAGGATTTGGACAGGTTACGTGGACGTCTGCGACCTACCACATGTTTATTGGACCCGTGTCCCTCCTGGCTTGTACTGGCATCCTGGGAGGTTACACGCGACTGGCTCCTGGGCCTAGTGAATGCTTCGTTGGGCGAGGGGTCTCTGCCGGCCGCCTTGAAAGAGGCGGTTGTGAGACCCTTACTCAAGAAGCCTTCCCTGGACCCGACGGAGCTAGCCAATTATCGTCCAGTCTCCAACGTTCCCTTCTTAGCGAAGGTTGTAGAGAGTGTGGTGGCCCAACAGTTTCCACGTCACCTGGAGGAAAATGATTATCTAGACTCGCGCCAGTCCGGCTTCCGACCCGGGCACAGCACAGAGACGGCCTTGGTCGCGTTGGTTGATGATCTCTGGAGGGCCAGAGAAAGGGGTTGTTCCTCTATCCTGGTCCTATTAGATCTCTCGGCGGCTTTCGATACCATCGACCATGGTATCCTGTTGCACCGGCTGGAGGGGTTGGGGGTTAGGGGCACCGTTTTACGGTGGTTTGGCTCCTACCTCTCCGGCCGGACGCAACGTGTGTTGGCAGGGGAGCATAGATCGACCCTGAGCCCCCTCACTTGTGGGGTGCCACAGGGGTCGGTCCTCTCGCCACTCCTGTTCAACACATACATGAAACCGCTGGGCGAGATCATCCGTGGTTTTGGGGTGGGATATCATCTGTACGCTGATGATACTCAGCTGTACATTTCCACCCCGAACCACCCCAACGAGGCCATTGAAATGATGTCCCGGTGCTTGGAAGCCGTACGGGTCTGGATGGGTGACAACCGACTCAAACTCAACCCTTCCAAGACGGAGTGGCTGTGGCTTCCGGCCCCCCGGTTCAACCAGTTGCTTCCATCTCTGGCCATTGGGGGCGAGCAACTGGCCCCCATGGAGCGGGCGCGCAATTTGGGTGTCCTCCTGGATGCCCGGCTGTCCATGGATGACCATGTAACAGCCGTGGCAAGGGGGGCGTTCCATCAGGTCCGCCTGGTGCGCCAATTGCGCCCCTTATTGGACCGGGATGCCTTACGCACAGTCACCCATGCGCTGGTGACGTCTCGCCTAGACTACTGCAATGCTCTCTACATGGGGCTTCCCTTGAGATGCACTCGGAGACTACAGTTGGTCCAGAACATGGCCGTGCGGGTGATTATGGGGAGTACTAGGTACTCCCATGTAACATCTCTCCTGCGCGAGCTGCACTGGCTTCCTGTGGTCTATCGGGTGCGTTTCAAGGTTTTGATTACGATCTTCAAAGCGCTCCATGGCACAGGACCTAGTTACCTGCGGGATCGCATCCTGCCCCATACATCCCTACGACCAATCCGCTCGCACAGAGAGGGACTTCTCCGGGTGCCGTCCACTAAACAGTGTCGGGGGGCGACACCCAGGAGTAGGGCCTTCTCTGTGATGGGCCCAGCCCTTTGGAATGACCTCCCCCTTGACATCAGGATTACTTCCGATCTCCGCTCCTTCCGTGTAAAGCTCAAGACCCACCTTTTTCAATTATCTGGCCTGGCTCAACCGTAGTTTCATTCTATTCCTCCTGACAGTCTTTTTAAATTTCTAATTTTTAATATGGGGTATTTTAATTGCTAATTCTATTAATTGTATGTTTTTAATGACCGTTACCTCCTCCGGTGTATATGTATGCGTGTATATGTATGTCTATATGTATATATGTATGTCCTCTTATTGTACGCCACCCCGAGTCCCTGTGGAGAGGGAGCGGCTAACAAATTAAATTTATTATTTATTATTATTATTATTATTATTATTATTATTATTATTGTCTTAGGGGAAAGCATCATCTTGTTTTCAAAACGCTTTTAAAAATAGTTTCCCCCATTATTGGGTTCACAAGGTTGCATTTTTTAAAATTCGCAACCAATATTGCTCATTATGTTAGTTGGGAATTTGGGAGTTGTGATTACAGTATTATTAATTAAGGCAGGTACTGGGACCGAGAAGGCAGACTTTTGGGTTTCCAATAGATGGCATTGTTTAATTGGACAAACCTGGAGTATATTAACCTTGTTAGAACAAAATAGTTGGGTAGATAAAATAGGAGAGAGGTGTTCATGTAAGTAACCAGGTCCTGAGTCTTATAGGGCTTATAGAAGAGGTGGTATTCACCAGGTTCTGACCAGTTCTGGAGAACTGGTAGCGGAAATTTTGAGTAGTTTGGAGAACTGGTAAATACCACCTCTGCTATAAGCCTTCATTTATTCTCTGTCTCCTGAATCCCAGCTGATCAGGAGGAAATTGGGATTTTGCAGTATCCTTCCCTGGAGTGGGGTGGGAATGGAGATTTTGCAGTATCCTTCCCCTGCCACCCCCACCAAACCACACCCACAGAACTGGTAGTAAAACATTTTGAATTGCACCACTTGCTAGGATATTTGACAACATACTTTAGATCACAGGAGAGCTTCATTGGTTATGGCCGCAGATCCTCTTTTTGCTGAGGGAAATTCAACCTGTCCTGGTCAGCATGATGAGATCCTTATGAAATGGCAGCATATTTTATCTACCTCAGCCCAGGCTCATTATGTGCTTTCTTGTCATCACCAAGAGAAAGACTAAGGAAAAGTGCCAAGTTGGGCAGGTGCCTTCTCTTATCTTCATCTCTTACAACTCCTGTTCCAGATTCTTGCTTACCCAAACTTTTGATCTGAAAAGTCAAATGCTGACCAACAAATTGCCTGAAAGTGAATTATACAGAAGTGATAGATACCAAACACAAGTTCTAAGAGGGATTGATATGGAAAGCACATATGGTGGAAATCTTGACCTTCTTTCAACTACCTCGCAGTGAACATAATTGAAGACTGAAGGATTCAGGTCCAACTCTCCTCACTTCTGACTTCTAGAGTATCAATCGGGTCTCTGAATGTTTCCTTACCAACACACCAGGCAAATAGTTTCTCTGGCCTGCTCAATAGTGGAAAGATAAAACTTCCTTTGTCCCTGTATGTTGACACCAGCACAATGCTCTCCTCCTCCTCCTCCTCCTCCTCCTCCTCCTCCTCCTCCTCCTCCTCCTCCTCCTCCTCCTCCTCCTCCCTAGTAATGTTGAGTTTCTCTGATTGCCAGTTGACTATCTCAACCATAGAGGCACAACAATAAAATTTTCCGAGCAATGTTGAGTGAATTTGATTATTTATGTAACTCAAATAATAATTATCTGCATTCTTAAGTGAGCATAACCTTCAGAGAAATCAATCAAGTGTACTTCTAGAGAAGCGTAAGCTGAGTCATGGTCTAGGGTTCATAAAATTGTAATAAAAATAGAAGAATTCTCTTTTAAAATACTTTTAACTGATGTTCAAATATGCATAATTTTCTATAATAATTTCTTCCCTATGTAATCTAGTGGGAGGGAGTTGTATTTGAGATTAGCAGGAATTGTCCTTTTCACCCACTTGTAGCGTACCTATGCATAAAAGTTAAATCTATACCTGTCTATGCACTTCTTTAGCTAAAAGATTTTAATGCACCATTATGAGGGGCTGTGGGGGACTTTTATCCTTCATCTCTACCTTTGGTTTCACTATTCACTTTCAAAATAGTGGGAACATTGTCCTGGATATATCTGGATGTGGATGACCATTTGTTATAAGAAAATGATCACATGTTGTATTCTGGATTGATAGTGTAACGACATGAAAGGAAAGAGATTCAGCAAGCAGTATTTGTACAGAAAAAAGTCTCAATTTTTGCTTCCTCCTCTTTCATCCGGAAACAATATTTTTTGTCTATGTCTACAGTTGGAATTTTGACTGCATATTGTGGATTCTTTTGGAAAATATTTCCTTAGAGTTGGCTTGCCTTTTCATGAAATAGTTCACAGGAAGGTAAATGTTGTTTTTACAAAAATGTTATAATCTTTTGGCTTTGTAATTTTTTAAAAAAAAAATCCTACGCCTTTTCCCATCCTTAACTGCCCAGTTTCCTTTTCCAAGAGAGGAAAATGGATGACGCTACAATAAATGTGCAAGAATCCACACAAACACTAAATGGCAGCAAAGAGTTCATTTTTTTTTCTGCATTTTTTCTGCCATTTAGTAATGGTCTACAAAAGTGATTCTCAATCTTGACATTTTTATGTAGTGCAGATTTCAATTCCCAGAATTCCCCAACCAGCATGACAAAGCACCCAGTGGATATCAACAAGGGTCCATGAAAAAAATCCCCTTGCACCTATGTTTTATAATAGATGCTTTATTTTATATAAACTCCAATTAATATAAACTCCAATTAAACTGCACTGGAACTTGAGAACTGAGGAATGTCATGTTAAAGGAAAAAGGACTTCTGATAGTAAGAATCTCCTTTTCATGAAAAGCCTGTTCTTACCAATTGTTTAGATTTTCAAGTAGTAATCCTAAATGCTTTAAAAAATAAAATTACACTGTTCTGTGGCATCATCGCAAGTAACTGCCTGTCTGCCTACTGGTCATAATCACTTCATACAGCCCCATTGTTTTCTTTATGCATATGTCCTACCTGTAAAGCAGTGTTTTAGTTTAACCCACTGAAGTGCAATATCTAGATTTTAATTAAAATGCAAATCACCTTACAAAAAGGTATTTTTAAATGCCAAGGTTCTAGCTTAGATTTATGCCAAGTCAATCCACACCAAAGGCCTTGCCAGGGATTGAATTGTTTCTAGCGCATGAGTGGATCTGGGCCCAGAACAGCAGAGCCTTTTTGTCAATGACACCCTCTATTTTTAAATCAGCTTAACTGTTAGCATTTGATAATTACTTTTTGACAAGTGGATTTTGCTCCGGTTTAGAACTCTGAGAAAATAAAGGTAGAAGCCTAGGAGTCATCCAGTTCTTGGAATCTCGTAAAGCATCTTTCCTTCTTTGCAAGGCTAGCATGGAAAAGAGTGGTTGGGATTTGTTCCAAATTGCCAATATTGCTGCTACAAAGCAATTGCATTTGGGAGAGTATTCTAGAAACCATAATGATGTTACCAAAAAGAATAATGAACTACTATCACAAAACTCTGAAGTTGAGAGTTTTTTTTGAAGTCATTTAAAAACATTTTTTTGATGGGACTAATACGCTGAGCTTGTCGATCAGAAAAGTGAGCAGTTTGAATCCCTAGTGCCATGTAACAGAGTGAGCTCCTGTTACTTGTCCCAGCAAATAGAAAAATAGGAACCACCTTGGGAAAGTAACAGCGTTCCATGCACCTTCGGTGTTTAGTCATGCCAGCCACATGACCATGGAGAACGTCTTTGAACAGCACTGATTCTTCGGCTTTAAAATAGATATAAGCATCGCCCCCTAGAGTTGGGAATGACTAGCACATATGTGCAAGGGAAAACTTTACCTTTACCTAAAAACATTTTAATTTCATTAAGTTTTTCCTCAAATGAAATCCTTGTATTATTTTTTCATTCAAGAAACAAGTTGTTTGACTTCACATACAAGTTCTTTATCAAACATTTTCTTCCTCCTAATTCAATAAGTATTTTAATAAACACATAACATGCAAATTATAATATTAACTAGAGGCAAACATCTTTACATAGAATACACTTGCCAGAAAGCTATTCTTTACTTAATTCAGCAACATTTCAGAATGTTGGAATTTCAGCTATGTTAACTGTTGCTTAAACAGGTAACATCAACCTATGCATATTGATTTACTGATGAAATTCTTTATCTGCTTCTCAATGGAGCTTCTTATAAAGTTATGGATTCTAAGAATAAATACAATAGCCTCCACCTTCTATGACAGGGATATCAAACTCATGGTCTGTGGGCGCTCGCCATGCCCACACCTGATCTAGTGAAGGGGTTGTGATATGTCACGTGATGACATCATGATGATGCAAGTTTGACACCCCTGTTCTATGAGGTCAGTAGGAATTGTGGATGACAAAGGGGGCAAGTGACAAAACACTAGTTGAACTGCAAACTCAACTTCTTGCTGAGGGGTTGTGTTCCATTTTATGACTTTCAGATTGTTAGATCTGGGCAGCGAGAGAACAGACTGCGGACACGAAGTGACTTAACAGCTCTTTATTAGTAGTAGTAGTGATCCAGCTTGCTCTGTGGTCGGAGGGTTCCCCTTTTATAGTACTCGGGTACGCCTCTCGACCAATCAGAGTAATACCTGTTTCCCGCTGTAGCAGCGGACCAGAGAGGAGACTTCCTCCTATATATGTTAATATCTAACACCCCTCCCCTCCTAGACGGAACGTTGCGGTTAGTAACATAGTCCTTTAGATACGTTGGTGTTTGTCTTGCTCGGGAGGAGCGTCATAGTTCGGGTTGGTTAGAAGTGGTTGCAGGATCGGGTGCTTTTCCTGTTTCACGTTCGGGAGGTTTTGTGCCTTCGTTGCTAGGGCGTTCCGGAGTCTGCTCAGTTGCGTTGTCTGGGGTTTGCTCTGCTTCGTGCTCGCTCTCTTGTTCCGATCTGGGTTCGCAGGTGTCGTAGTTCTCTATGACGGGGCTCTTGAGCGGCTGACTTTCCGTTGGCTGGAAACTCTCGTCTTCGGTTCGAAGGTCTGAATGTGCTAGGCGACCCCGAAGTTGATCGATGTGCCTTTTCCAGTTCCGCCCATCTTCCAGCTCCAGCAGATACGATCGTGGACCCGTGATGCCAATGACCTTGGCCGGCATCCACAATGTTCCCCCTGCATAGTTGTGGGCGTATACTGAATCCCCTATGCTGAAAGACCGAATTTTGCTTGTGGAGTCTGGGGGAGCTGTGGCAGAGTAATTTGGGTGAAGACGGTCCAGGTGAGACCGTAGACGGCGGCCCATGAGTAGTTCAGCGGGGGCTCCTACCCGTCGTTGCGCTTGGGGTAATATGCTGAATTAAGAGGTAATGGTCAATGCGTGTTTGCCAATCACCTGGACCCATCCTAGCGAGGGCCTCTTTTGCGAATCGCACCATTCTCTCCGCCTGTCCGTTTGATGCCGGATGGAATGGCGCGACGAGGGCATGCCGAATTCCCTGACCTGCTAAAAACGTTTCGAAATGCATGGCCGTGAATTGGGGGCCGTTATCGGAGACTAGGAGGTCGGGCAGGCCATGAGTGGCGAAAAGTCGCCGTAGAACCTTAATGACTGCCTCTGCCGTGGTTGAAGTCATTAGGACTACCTCTAGCCATTTGGAATATGCATCCACAACTATAAGGAAAGTCTGACCTTGAACTGGCCCTGCGAAGTTGATGTGTATTCTCGACCAGGGTGCTTTCGGCTTTTCCCATTCTGTGGCGGGTGCTTCCGGGGGTGCTGGTCTCGATTCTTGGCATGGATCGCAAGTGGCCACCCACTCCTCTATCTCTTTGTCCATGTTTGGCCACCAAACGTAACTTCTCGCTAATGCCTTCATTCTAACGATCCCCGGATGCCCGACATGTAATGCATCTAACAAATTTTTTTGTAAAGCATAAGGAATAACAACTTGATCCCCCCACAATAAACAACCTTGTAACACTGAGAGTTCGTCCCGTTTTGACCAGAACACTTTGAATTCTGGGCCCACATTTCCCTTCGGCCACCCCCTCCAAACCCAAGTTTGAACTTGCTTTATTAAACTGTCTTTAGAGGAGAACCTTGCAACGTCGCAGGAAGAAACCGGTCCTGAGTCCAAACAGTCAATGAGCAACACCGGTACTTCGGGAGTGGGGTCTGGCAAAAGGTCCGGTAGTGGGCAACGGCTGAGTGCGTCTGCGTGTCCTAGAGTGGAGCCCGGTCGATGAATTAACTTGTAGGAGTACGCAGCCAGGAAAACAGTCCACCTGGTCATGCGTGGAGAAAGGGAGACCGGGGTGGGGCGGTTTCCCGCCAAAAGTCCCAACAGCGGTTTGTGATCAGTAATTAGTTCAAAATCGCGGCCGTAGAGGTATTCATGGAAACGTTTTACTCCAGCTACCGCAGCTAACGCTTCCCTGTCCATCTGGCTGTAGTTCCTCTCGGCCGATGAAAGAGTTCTAGAGTAGAACGCGATGGGTGCTTCTTTTCCGTCTGGCATCCTGTGGCTAAGGACTGCGCTGACTCCAAAAGGTGATGCGTCGCAGGTCAATACTAGCAGTAGTGTCTGGCTGTATTGGACTAACAGCGAGTCAGTGGTGAGCAGGCGCTTTACCCCGGCAAAAGCTGCTGCTTCGGATCGTCCCCATCTCCATGGTGCGTTTCGCTGGAGTAGTCGATGTAGCGGCTCAGCAACGGTCGCCTTCTGTCTCAGAAAAACGCTGTAGAAGTTAAGTAGTCCGAGGAAGGCCTGCAGCTCGGTCTGGTTACGTGGTGTGGGGGCGTCCTGGATCGCCTTAATTTTCTTTGAAGTGGGGTGAATTCCCTGACCATCAATTCTATATCCCAGGAATTCTACGCTAGGCACGTTAATTTGGCATTTTTCATTTTTAAGGCGGAGACCCTTCTCTCTGATTCTGGCCAAAACAGTTCTGACTCTTTTATTTAATTGCTCCTTGTTTGCAGCGGACACCAAGATGTCGTCGAAATAGGGGACGACTCCCGGTATCCCTTGCAAAAGCCGTTCCATGACGCTCTGGAACAAACCTGGAGCAACACTCACACCGAATTGCAGCCGGTTGCATTTGAATGCCCCTCTATGCGTCACTATAGTTTGGGCCTCCGCTGTGGCGCTATCTACAGGCAGCTGCTGGTAAGCTTGTGCCATGTCTAATTTAGCAAATACCTTTCCTGGCCCCAACAAGTGCAATAAGTGCTGTACTACAGGCACAGGATATGCGCTTTGTTGTAGCACGACATTAATTGTGCATTTATAGTCCGCACAGATGCGGACTGATCCGTCTGGTTTGACTGGGGTCACAATGGGAGTTTCCCAACGCGCGTGATCCACCGGCTCAAGGACTCCTTGCTCTACTAATTTATCTATTTCCTTGTCTATTTTTGGGCGGAGTGCAAAAGGCACTCGTCTCGGCTTAAGTCGGATTGGCGCCACTTTGGGGTCTAAATTAAATGATATTGGTTTACCCACATACTTACCAAGACCGGGGCTGAACACATCCTCGAACTCCTTAAAAATCTGTTCAGCACTGCTGTTTTCCACGGCGTTGATTCCGGTGACTTCTAACCCCAGGGCTTCAAACCAATCAAGCCCCAGAAGGTTCTGTAATGGCGCGCTGGCGAT
Organism: Natrix helvetica; assembly: GCF_964273705.1. Taxonomy (NCBI): domain Eukaryota; kingdom Metazoa; phylum Chordata; class Lepidosauria; order Squamata; family Natricidae; genus Natrix; species Natrix helvetica. Next base: position 207,299,538 of record NC_138552.1, on the reverse strand, counting down.
GGTCACGGGCAGCTGGGCTACGATGTCCTTGAAACGGATTTGGAATGTGCCTTGGCCCACGATGGGGACTTGGTTCCCCTGGTAGTCTCGCAGCAGGACGTCTGGAATGCGTAGTTGGCTCTTTCTGAGGCTAGGGATACCCTGTTTCATGGATGCCCATGAAATGATCATCAGGGTCGATCCTGTGTCAACTTCTAGCTCGCAAGGTGAGCCCTCCAAGAGGACTGTGACTCTCAGCCTTTTTGGCCGCTTGGGGCGGACCTGACTTATCGTGGTGAGATACGTTCGCAACTCCTCTCTCTGGGTCAACTCTATCTCAGTATCTGTATCCTGAAAATACTCTCGTTGAGCGTCTTGATAGAACGCTCTTTCAGCTCTTTGTGAGTAATCTCTCTGGGGATACGCTCGCTCAGCTCCTTGTGTGTAATCTCTCTGGGGATACGCTCGCTCAGCTCTTTGGGAATTTTCTCTCTGGGTAAACACTTGTGGATTTCTCTCTGGGCGCCCTTTTTGGTTTCGCCAAGCCCCTGGGTTGGGCTTCTGTTGGCGGTACATGGGTGGCTGCCGTGAGGCAGGGACTTCGCTCCGGCACACTCGTGCGATGTGCCCAAGTTTGTTGCAGTGCGAACAAACAACGTTCCTGAACCTACAAGTAGACCTGGGGTGATTCCCTCCGCAGCTTGCACAGGGCGGCAAACGGAATCCGGGTCTCCCCCCAGGCCTCACGTGACTGCTCCGCATCAGGTGACTGTCCTCGAATTCGGGATCCTCGTAGTCGGGGCTTGTGTCCTCGTAGTGAACTTTGGTGTGTCTTGGCGCTGGCTGGCCAGTGTTGAACCTGCGTTGAATTGTCTCCGCTGATCTGTCTGCTGCTTCTGAAGCTCTTGCCTCCTCGAGTACAATCTGTAGGCTTAAATTGGTTTTTGCTAACAGCCGCTTTTGTAGGGAAATGTCTCTCAGCCCGCTAACGAGTCGATCCATAATCTGCTCATCCAGGTCTCTGAATCCACAATGTGTGGCTGCTTTACGTAGGGCTGCAACATATTGGTTGATAGATTCTCCCGCCTTCTGGTTCCTCATGTTGAACGCTTGGCGGCAAACATGGCGGGAAGGTTTTGGCGCGTAATGAGTCTGTAGAGCCTGTTGCAACGCCGCCCATGATACTGCCTGTATTGGAGTAGGCGCGGTGAGGTCTCTGGCCGTGTTGAATACTTCTTTTCCGCAGTAGCCGAGGAAAATGTTTTTCTTCCGGGCGTCGGTGATTCCCGTGTATTCATTCGCTTCGAGAAAACACTCGAAACGAATCATGAAGGCTTCCCATTCGTCATTCGCTGGGTCGAATGGAGCGGGGGGAGCATGCATCGCCATCTTCTCTCGTTTGAATTTGCCGCGCTGCGGTGGCTTGAGATGGCTGCCGGAATTTCTGCCGAATTCCTGGGCTGGATCAAATCCGGAGATTCTGGAGGTAGCGTTCTTCGTCCTATCTGTCTCTCAATCCCATCCTCGTTGCCAATGTTAGATCTGGGCAGCGAGAGAACAGACTGCGGACACGAAGTGACTTAACAGCTCTTTATTAGTAGTAGTAGTGATCCAGCTTGCTCTGTGGTCGGAGGGTTCCCCTTTTATAGTACTCGGGTACGCCTCTCGACCAATCAGAGTAATACCTGTTTCCCGCTGTAGCAGCGGACCAGAGAGGAGACGTCCTCCTATATATGTTAATATCTAACACAGATATTTTCAGATACAAAATGGTGGACTTTGCATAAAGCAACTTCACCATTTTGGCTTCATTGTGATTAGGTACGGATATCTATGTAGGAAATAGCATAACACCTAAAAAAAGAAATTGTTAAATGTGAGCAAGAGCTAGGTTTTATAGCTTACTTACTTATATGGTAGTGAGCCCATTAACTGTGCTAGTGTTGTCCCCCAAAGTACCATCTAAATAGGGATAAAGGCATCAACTGAACATCCAACACTGGAGCATTCAAGGACAGCTTGCATGCTTTCTGTACACTTAACCTTTTAGAAAGCTGTTAATGGAATGATCTCTCTAGCCATAGATTCCACACATTTCATATAATTATTACACTCACTGACAACCCCACATACTCTCTCCCTCGAGCTATAGAACATTTCCACCTTCTTTCATCTAATAAGACATAATAGCAGTTTACATAACAGCAGCTTTTTCCACAAAGCAATTTCTAACTCATCTAAACTAGTCCGACAACATTTCAGTTATCCATTACTATAAGTGTGAAGTGTACCTACATGAAGAAGATTTATGATGAACCTGGTGGGCTATATTTGGTTTGGCCTGTGTTAATGGCCAGTGAGTCATGAAAAGGACCAAAGGGGGTTACTGAAGAAAGGAAAGCCTGCAGCAAAAAAAAAATGGTGCAGGATTCTTACCAATAGCCAGGTCAACTGAGCCAAGCATCAGTGGAAAGAGAAAGAGCTAGAATATATTAAGTTCCAAGAATCCATGGTACTTCCAGGGATGGTGTTTTCAAGGTCTGAGCCAAATCCACAAATCCCATTAGGAGTCTTTGAGTAATGGATGAGGAATGGGATCAGGGGTGGGTTGCTGCCATTTTTACTATTGGTTCGCAACCCGCGCACAATGCGTGCACTGTTCAATGTAATTTGTTCTTTGCGCATGCACTGAACATTTTATAGTGAACTGCGCACACGCAGTCGCTAAAAACCAAAATGGTGGCAGCCCAGCGGTGGCGAGGGAACCAGTTCGGTGGTTTGGCAGGCCTGGGTCACCGAACCACGCCGAACCGGGAGTAATCCACCTCTGAATGGGATGCCAAATCCCTTTTGAGTGAAGTACTTTTTTCCTCTGTCAGAGAAGGGAGACGATTCCCAGGGAACATTCATACAAAAAAGGATAGGAATGAACTCGTATTTTGTTGTAGAACAATGAATTAAAAACAATTAATTGCCAAGCATCTTGTTACTTGCTTGCTGACAAGAGCTTTGCACAACACTGTCAACACTTTGCAGAGTCACAAAATCACTAGAAAGATAGTACCATTATCAAGGATAATAATTGGGAGTCTGTAGCACATCTGGAGTAATCACTTTAAAAGCCCTCAGAATGTTCATATTCTCCTTCCCCTAATAGCATATATGTTCCATTCCCAAAAAGTCATTCACAGAAAATTGAACACTATTCTGAGAACAATGCATGTCTCTCAAGAGAAGAAAAACAGACAATCTGAGAGGCACGCATCTGCAGTATAGATTGTTAGCTGTTCATTTGAAAGATTTTAAAAGGTAATAAGTTTTTGACAACAGTAACTTCTGTGAATCCCTCCTCCTCCTCCTCATTTTGCTTTCTTTTGTGAGAAGTATAATAAACAGATATACTGTGTTTCTATTAAATGGTATTTGCACTGCCCATTATTCTGGGCATTCTCAAAAGAGCTTTTCCTAAATCCCTACCAAAGAATTCCCAACTTCTTGGAATCTTTGTATACATACTTAGCATTTTTCAAAGGTGTCACAACTATTGTGTAAGATTTGCTTGTATTTTGTATCTCCTACAAATAGACAATGATCCAAACCCTATGCCTGCATGTGACTCACAATGCAAATATGAAACAGCAGAGCTTGCAGTGTGACATCACAAGATAAGTTTCCCCACTTTAGCATCATCATGGATTTGGAACAGATGTCTATGGAATGTGAGATACAGCAAGAAACAGACAGAGACAAAGCATCTGGCAGGATTGAAACAAAAAAAGAGAAAGTGGGGACAGAGGTAAAGAAATAGATGATCCTATATCCAAAGGATTGATGGAAGGTCAAATGCAAAGATGATTGAAAGGAAAACATATACACAACTGTAGTGGGTGAATCAGAACTACGGAGTGCCATAAACTCCAAGGGTAACAGAGAGTCTTGGTGATTCATGCTCTTCCACCCAACATCAGCCTATTTCCAATATATGTTTCTCACTATCCAGAATTGTGAGACTTTGCCAGCACAGAAACTGTATTCACAAATAGCCATTTGAAAATTGCAGCCAATTGCACAGAGAATGTTACTGTTACCCAATTGGCAAAGGGGAGGGTGGGAAATCAATCCCTGATCCAAAAGAGCAACAGTTTTCTACCACAAGTACTTTATGGAAGAGGAAAAGGATGTTACTCTCCATGGTTGGTTTTCCCCAGGAACACATTAAGAGATATCACTTTTAGGACCATGCAGGAATCTGATAGTGTGATTCAGAATGTTCATGGGCGTACACATGACACCTGTTGGAATTCCTTAAAAGAATCCCAGATACAAGGATACCTGATTTAAAGAGAGTCCAAGAGACACAATGTGTGAATCTTCTTTTTCTAGATTACAGCACCGCTTTGATCCCCGTAGCCTAGCAGATTGCATCAAAGGCTTGGTGAGTTGTTTAAGAATAACATAGTGACATGGAGGTACTTACTCCACCTTTAGAAAAATCACTCTGTTCAATGCAGGCAGTATGGCCATGATATGGATACTGTCAATCTGATGAAAAAAGTGGCTTCTTAAGGATTCCAGCTACAGGTTCCTGTTCAGCAACCAGAGGACTTCTCTACATATTTGTTCACTTGTCTGCAGCTTCTTAACCATCAGCTTTTATAGGTCTTTCAGGATTATTATATGTATGCTGTGCAGAGTTTGTGCAGCAATCACATCCAGAAAGCACATACAGGTAACTGATTCAGCAGGATTCATTAACTTCTCTTTATATATAACATAAAGTAAATATGCAATACCAAAAGCAGGTTTTCCAACATGGTAGTAAAAACAACCAAACACAGGCAGAGGAGAGAAACAGTTTCAGTTTTAGTTTAGAGCAGCAGACTAGTTTTAAGCTCAGCACAGGCTTTAGTACAGAAGTTGACCTAAGCCATGCCCAGGCTCCTTGCTGTCTCCTTGTTGCTCCCACAGCAAATACTGTTTCAGCTCCCATTGGCTGACCTTGTTACTAAGCCTATTCCAGTTCATGAATATACACTGACATGCTACAGGTAAATGCCCAACCCTTGTAATGCTGTCTATAAAACAGGGTTACAGACAACAATAGAAAGCATCCTGTATCTCTTTCAGAGGTCTGCAATTCTAAGAAGGATTTGTCAAGTCGGGCCCATGGTGCTAGTTAATTAGTTAATTAATTAGCCATTACATATAATCCAAACAACACACCCTAGTAGTGGTTGCAGCAAAGAAGGATGAGCATACTTGTACCCAAATAGAATTGTAGTGACAAAACTTACTGATTCCCTATTTCAAATATTTAGCAAGAAGATCAGGTCTAGGAAGTCACTATTTAATGTCTACTCTAGAAAGAAAATGTACTTCTCAATATAACCAGTTTATTATATTAACCAGTTTTTTCTACCAGCTCTTCATATTCAGTGCTTCAAGTCAACTGGGTTTATAATGCCCAATACCTGGCCCTTACATAGTTGGTCTGGCCAAAAAGGTATACTTTGTCCTATGTCATATATCAACAACTATGGAAAATGTGTGCTATATCAGCAATCGGTTTACTATACACTAAAAATAATAAGTAAAACCACACAGTCTTTATCACTTGATTGCTTATGCTTATCTCCTTATCTCCTATAATGCTTCAATAAATGTCAAGTACAGCCATTTTTGTTTGTTGAGACAGAGAGGAAGAAGAGAGGACAAAAATAACATGAGATCAAAACAGGAAGAATTTATGAACATAATTGAAAGAAGAAGAATATAGGAAAGAAGGGTTTATTCCACATAGGCATCAATCTTGATCTCGTCTAGTGGACAATGAAAATGAAAGTATTTAAGGCCATTGATTTTAACAGAAAAAGATGTGTTTGTAATTAGAAGAATAGGATAGTCACAGATACTGTTCTATATAGCTTAAAAAGTATATTTTTCACCTGAAATATATCACATAATTTGCTGACTATGTTATTGTTGTAAAATCCATTTCCCATACCCAGAAGATAAAATAGATCTAATGTATTTTGGAAATACTTAAGTTTGAAGTATTTTAAATACATATGAAGGTTTACATCCTATTTTATGGTATATAAGGTAGTATTAGTGTTTTTGAAATTTCTATGCGAACTAAACAATAAGAATTAAAATTATAGTTTTTCCCCTTCATAGGCCAAACCAGTACACTGATAATCTTGCCAATAAAGGCAAACAAAATAAATCAAACTAAGATTTTTTTACAATCATAAATCATTGCATGAACCAATGGAGCAAGGAAAAAGAAATACAATTTCTGCCTGAAATAAAAATTTCAAAATTTCTCTTTCACTCATTGCTTGCTTCTTCTTATACCTTCCCTTCCTTTTCTGGAGTGGAAGAAGAGCATATTCTTTAAGTAGTACATTATTATCAAGCTACAACCTTATTTGGAATATTCTGTCTTCTTGAAACTCTATTTGGAAGAATTTTCAGATTGTGTTCAGTTCAAAGAATAATAGCAAGCTTCTGCTAGAAAGGCATAACATTCCTTTAAGCAATGTGGATGAAGATAAGTAAATAAATTAATTGCATCGCTACATTATTAGGAAACAAAAAAGCCACCAAGTCATTTTGAAGACTGTACAGGCTTACTTCAGAGACATTGCGGGTTTAGTTCCAGACCATCACAATAAAAAATATATTGTAATAAAGCAAGAGTAGCAAATGTTTTGGTTTTCCAGTGCATATAAAAGTTGTGTTTACTCTATATTATAGTCTACTAAATGTGCAATATTGTATTATGTCTAAAAAAAGAACAATGAACATACCTTAATTAAAAAGTACTTTATTACTAAAAATGTTAATCATCATCTGAACCTTCAGCAAGTTCTAATATTTTTGCTGGTGAAGAGTCTTGTAAAAAAGGCAATGTCTGCGAAGTGCAATAAAGCAAAGCAACAATAAAACAAGGTATGCCTGTAATTCTGAAAGCCCTTCAAGTTTTATCATCTTCAGAATCCAATTATCAAACTTACTTCTAAAATTATTACTTCGGGCTCTAACCTTTCCTTTCCCATGGAGGGAAAAGCCCCATGGAAGACTTTTTCAGTAAATGACCTCATTCAAGCATACTAAAATATTTCAGGTCAGTTGTTGTGTTTTGGGTAACAAGCAAATGAGCCAATTTGACTCATCCCAATCAATGCTATTGCTCACCACAGTAATTTTGTCCCAATAACGCACCCTACAGGCAGCGGTGCAATTCAGCCGGTTCTATCCGGTTCAGGAAAAACGGTTGCAGTGGCGGCAGGAGGATCTGCTCATTTGCACAGATGTCATCACGTCCCGTTTTTGACATTCCGTGCAGGTGCGGAAGGTCCTGTGCATGCATGGAGGTGGCACGAGCGAGAAAAGCGAGCACACTTACACGCACGTTCACATTTACAAACCGGGAGCAAGGTGAGTTGATTTCACCCCTGCCTACAGGCCATCTGTTGGGTGGGGATAGGAGTGCTCAAAAAAAGCAACAATGATAGTCAGGACTGTGTAACCAAAGTCTCACCTCCTTTTTTGTGGATTGCACCCAGAGGTCCCTGCCAATAGCACATCGAACCATTGCATAATTGCCAACTTTCAAACCTACTTTGAAGCCCTATTGCTTACTTAGAAAATGTAATGCATGAATGGGGACACAAAGATAGGGGGGGAAACAAAATCCAGGAAATGTGGTACTGTATCTGAGTTCAGATTTGACAATGGTAGGAATATCTGGGGAAACGGGGCCAAATTTTAATGGCAGAGCCTAATTGGAAATGTCATGCCCAAAGAGCCATCCATATAAAAATAAAGACCTTTCTTTGATATAAATCAAGTGGGTTGAGAAATTGTTAATGATGCCATCGGTTTCTTTTCCAATCCAATTAAAGTACAGGAAAACAGTGTTTTGCTTTTTTTTTTAATCATGATGTCTCATTTTCACAGAGTCTTGCTTTCAATTTTGTGGAATGTCAATGAATACTTTTAAAGAAGAAATAATTATCTCCAGGCAACTGAAGTAATGGAAATTGAAATGGAGAAGAGAAGAGAAGTAAAAAAGCATTACCTTATTTCTTTTTTGCTTTCAAGTCACTAATAAGATAAACAGGCAGACAAATCAGACAGACAAATGAGTAAATCTAGAAAACACACCTATACATTTTCTGAATTAGAGCTGTTTTAGGACTTTAATTGGCTTTTTCATTACATTTTTATTGACTATAGTTTTATACAATCTGACACCTTATGGATTCATTCAGTCACTTGGTGTGCAATCTAGAGGTCTTCCTAGATTCAAAGCTCCTCCTCAGTGAGAGGGTTTGTGTTAGGGTGTAACCAACAAGTTGGGTAGATAATATATTGTTATGTACCTTTAAGAGAGGAGATCAGCTAATTGGTAGATTGCAGCATATAAATTGCAGCTGATATTCTCTGTCTCTCTCTCTCTTGCCTGATGTATGATAACTGCTGTCTAACTGTTATTACTGTTGCTACTACTTACTGTGTGTAAGTTATTGGACTGTTTTTCTCTGTGTATGACTTTTGGCTGTGTTTATGGATTTTGCTATATTCTTCAGAAAGTAAAGTTTATTTTTGTTACTTTACTATCCATTATTCAGTGTGGTTGCTTTATATATCGCACGCTGCGTATACTTAACAGGGTTGCTCTGTTATAACCTCGACCTGGGGTTCATTGCTAGTGCTTAATCGCACTAGTACCACTAACATTGGTTATGGGCCCAGACATCCTGCCTTAATATTTTATTTTTATGCACCACTTTTTGGATAGTTTATTTTTGTGAATATGGCACATGAACAGTCTGCTGCACTCTCCATGATTACCCGGTTTGATGGAACCAACTATGTTTCCTGGTCCTTGAAGTGTTCCCTACTTCTGCGTAGAGAAGGACTGTGGTCTGTGGTTCAGAACCCACCGGATGTTACAGATTGGGATCCTGCTGATGATGAGGATGCGAAGAAGATTGTGCAGTTTAACAGGGACAATGAGAGAGCTCTCTGCATTATTGGACTAACACTGAATGACCAGCAACTGGTCCATATTCGTGGCGAAGAGTCTGCTGCTAGGTGTTGGAACACATTGCGGAGAATTTATGTTCGGGACAGTGTGGGTGCTCATATTCATCTCACACGGAAACTGTTTAGAGCCTGTTTGCAAAAAGGTGGTGATATGTTGGCTCATTTAGACTTCATGAAGAAAACTTTGCAGGATTTGCAAGAAAAAGAGTTAATTTTTTCTGAGCTTCAACAGGTGTATATTATTCTATCATCGCTTGATGAAAGCTACGACTCTTTTGTTTCCTCATTGGAAGTTCTTTCACGTGATGAACTGACATTATCTGAGGTTACCGGGAGATTGCTTGAAGAGTCCAGACGAAGAGAGGATAGAGTTCAGTTCAGAGACAATCAATCACAAGAAGAAACACAGTTTTCAACTGTAAATTTTGTTAAGAAATGTTATTCTTGTGGTGGTAAGGGGCATATTGCTAAGAACTGTAAAAATAGCAAGAAAAGGAATGTTGCTAATAGTAAAAGAAAAAGCAACAATGTTACTGTAACTGTAGCTAAGGTAGATAAGGCTGTAAACCATAGTTTCTGGGTGGTTGACAGTGGCGCATCCCATTCTATAACTAAGGTTAAAGAAAGGTTTGTTACTATGAAGGCTAGCAAACAGCATATTTCCTTAGCAAATGGTTGGAAAATTAAGGCTTCAGGTGAAGGTACAGCGTATTGTCCATGTATTAATGAAAAATTGGAAATGTTATATGTACCTAAAATGAAATTTAACCTATTATCTGTAAAAGACCTTGTGAAATGTGGGTTTACAGTAACATTTAAGAATGATAGATGTATTATTGAAAAAGAAGGTAATAGTGTTATTGCCAATTTGGAGAATAATTTATTTATTCTACATGAGAACTCTTTAAATATTGCGAGTTCTGAACCTGGTTATAAGAATAAACAGCCCCATGATAACTGTATACATCTACTTCATAGACGTTTAGGCCATGTAAATTTTAAAATGGTACGTCAAACTGTTATTCTATCTAATGGAATCAATTTGAAACCTTGTTCAAAATATCTTAACTGTAATGCCTGTAACCAGGCTAAAAGTAAGGTTACTCCTGCAAACCGGTTTCAAGGATTCAAGACATCTAAACCACTGGATGTAGTGTTTGCAGACCTAATTGGCCCTAAGAAACCTAGCTTAGGAGGTGCCTGCTATATACTCAGCATTATGGACCATTATTCTAGATATGGTTTCTGTTATGTAATGAAATCAAAGGCAGAAACTTTCCAACATTTTACTAAATGGTTAAAGTTTGTTGAACGTAAGATGGATAAAAAAGTACTTTGCCTAGTCACTGATAATGGGTCTGAATTCACTAATCATAGGTTTACATCAATGTTGGAGAATGCTGGTATAGAACATAGGCGTTCTGCCCCCTACAGGCCAGAACATAATTCATTTATTGAAAGACGTGGTCAATCATTGCAGGCAATGACCAGAACTATGCTGGTTGATTCTGGTTTGTCAGAAAAGCTTTGGGGTGAGGCTATAATGTGTGCAAACCATATTCTGAACATAGTAGTTAACTCAACTACTGGTAAGATTCCTTATACTCTTTGGCATGGTAGGAAGCCGGATTTGAGTTATTTACACACATTTGGTGTCCCTGCTTGGGTGCATATTCCCTCACAGACTAGACGGAAGGATCAAAGCAGAGCTAGGAAGATGGTTTTTGTTGGGTACAATTCCAATCATAGATCGTTTAGGTTCTGGGAACCTGGAACTCGGAGAATTATGCACAGTGCTAGTGCTAAATTTTCAGAACATGTTGGTTGGGAGAAGCTAGAACAAGAGTTTCACAAAGTTTGTGATGATATAGATGTTGATCGTTTGGTTAATCATGATACACCAAATGAGCAGTTAGGGAATCAGGATAGTCCATCAATTACTCTGAAAGGGGAGGAAGATGTAGATGTAGAATCTACTCGTGAGGTGGAACAGGATGATCCTGCAAGTCCTGTATTGCCTAGGAGGTCTACTAGGGACAGGCATCCACCCGACAGATACCAAGCTAGTGTAGTATTGCAAGTTAGCATAGAACCTTCTAGTTTTGCAGAGTTAAGGCTGTATCCTGAAAAGGAAAAGAAATTGTGGAAGACAGCTATGGAGAAGGAGTTGAAATCCTTACAGGAATTGAAAGTTTATGAAGAAGCTAAGCTCCCTTCAGGGGAGAGTGCAATTGGCTGTAGATGGGTGTTTAAAATTAAAAACGATACTGCTGGCAATGCTATTTATAAGGCTCGTTTAGTTGCTCAAGGGTTTTCCCAAACTGAGAGGGATTACGATGAGGTTTTTGCTCCGAGCTTGAAAGCCTCTACGTTGAGGGCAGCATTGGTGTGGGCTGCTAAATATCAGTGTAATGTTACCCATATTGATGTTGAAACAGCGTATCTGCATGCTCCATTGCAGCATACCATTTATATGAAGATGCCACCAGGTGTGGATTCTAATGGCCAGACTGGTTGTTGGAGACTTAAAAAGAGCCTTTATGGTTTAAAACAGTCCGGTTTTGAGTGGAACAGATGCATAGTAAATGAACTAAAAGCTATGGGATTTATTCCAGGTTTGGCTGATCCTTGTTTATTTAGACGGGTGAAAAATGGTTTGATCTCATTGTTGCTTTTGTTCACGGACGATATAGCTATTATTACTAGGTCTGAACAGGAAGCTATTGACATTGTTTCACAATTAGAGAGTAAATTTAGAATCCGGAATTTGGGTGAAATTAAGCATTATCTGGGCTTAGATGTGGTTAGAACCAGTAAAGGTTTTAAGCTGTCACAGGCTGGTAAAATTAATCATTTGCTTAAGAAATATAGCATGGAGCTATGTAAGACTGCAAAGACACCAATGGCATTGGAGTTTAAATCTGAGGTTACTGAGGGTACTGGTTTTGATAAGGGAATCTATCAATCTTTGATAGGTAGCCTAATGTACCTAAGTAATTGGTCTAGACCAGATATATCATTTAGTGTGAACCAACTGGCTAGATTCAATAATAGTCCTTCAGAGAGGCATTGGCAAGCAGCAAAGCGTGTGCTGCGTTATTTGAAGAAAACTATCCACTATTCATTGTATTTAGAACCAAATAGGGATTTAGTTTTGACTGTTTATGCTGATGCGAATTTTGCAGCTGCTATAGATAATAGGAAGTCAACTTCCAGCATAGCCTTTATGCTAGGTGGTGTACTGATTGGATGGAAGTCGATACGACAGAAACACATAAGCTTATCCACAATGGAAGCTGAGTTTTCATGTTTGTCGTTGACATGTACTGAGCTGATATATTATAAGCAGTTGCTTATAGATATGGGATTAAGTATGAATGAACCTTTTACTGTGTATGAAGATAATCAGGCAGCAATAAAAATGGCGACTAGTTTAGCTATAAAAACGAGGTCGAAGTATACTGATTTGAGGTATCTTAATGTTCGACAAAGCATTAAGGATGGCCTGATAAAGTTGGAATATTGTTCAACTGAAGACAATTTAGCAGACAACTTCACTAAGGCACAAAGTTCAGTGAAACATACCTCATCATGTGAAGGTTATCATCTTACATTGTGAGTGGATATATTGATCTACCCAAAGGGGAGTATGTTAGGGTGTAACCAACAAGTTGGGTAGATAATATATTGTTATGTACCTTTAAGAGAGGAGATCAGCTAATTGGTAGATTGCAGCATATAAATTGCAGCTGATATTCTCTGTCTCTCTCTCTCTTGCCTGATGTATGATAACTGCTGTCTAACTGTTATTACTGTTGCTACTACTTACTGTGTGTAAGTTATTGGACTGTTTTTCTCTGTGTATGACTTTTGGCTGTGTTTATGGATTTTGCTATATTCTTCAGAAAGTAAAGTTTATTTTTGTTACTTTACTATCCATTATTCAGTGTGGTTGCTTTATATATCGCACACTGCGTATACTTAACAGGGTTGCTCTGTTATAACCTCGACCTGGGGTTCATTGCTAGTGCTTAATCGCACTAGTACCACTAACAGTTTGCAAAGCTTAATCTGGTCTGCCAGCTGTACCATTCCTAGATGAGGAAACTTCCTCAAATAGTCATTCATATCCTGATCATCTCACAGCTTGACTTCTCTAATGTGTCCTACATGGGGCTTGATATGCCTACGCAATACCTGTCCTTCATGAGCTTCACTGGTGGCCAGTTTGGTTCCAGTGTAATTCAAGTTGCTGCTCATTACCTGTAAGCCAGTGGTGGCTTTCAATTCTTTTTAATACCGGTTCTGTGGGCGTGTCTTGGTGGGCGTGGCAGGGGAAGGATACTGCAAAATCTCCATTCCCACCCCACTCCAGGGAAGGATACTGCAAAATCCCAATTTCCTCCCGATCAGCTGGGATTCAGGAGACAGAGAATAAATGAAGGTTTCTAGCAGAGGTGGTATTTACCAGTTCTCCAAACTACTCAAAATTTCTGCTACCAGTTCTCCAGAACTGGTCAGAACCTGCTGAATACCACCTCTTCTATAAGCCCTATAAGACTCAGGACCTGGTTACTTACATGAATACCTCTCTCCTATTTTATCTACCCAACTATTTTGTTGTAACAAGGTTAATATACTCCAGGTTTGTCCAATTAAACAATGCCATCTATTGGAAACCCAAAAGTCTGCCTTCTTGGTCCCAGTACGTGCCTTAATTAATAATACTGTAATCACAACTCCCAAATTCCCAACTAACATAATGAGCAATATTGGTTGCGAATTTTAAAAAATGCAACCTTGTGAACCCAATAATGGAGGAAACAATTTTAAAAAGTGTTTTGAAAACAAGATGATGCTTTCCCCTAATACAAGTGCATATTCATATGCAAAATAACTAAGTTGGTAAATTTCTTTATTCATCGAATTAAATTCAGAATTTTCTTTATTCATCGAATTAAAATTGTCTAGTCCAGGGATGTCAAAATCGCGGCCCACAGGCTGGATCCGTTACGCGTTGGCCATGCCAATGCCCCAGTTAGTGAAGGGGGCAAAGTTGTGATACATCACATGATGCCACCATGACAATGTGAGTTTGAAACCCCTGGCCTAGACAGTGCTCTATCACATATTAAACATTAAGAGATATTGTAATACAGGTTTCTGAACTATAACTAAAGACAAATAGGTTTCAAAATATTGATTCAATACTTACATTCTCAAGTACTTTTAAAATATTTTTTGCAGGGTTTGCAACATAAATAGGCTGTGTATTCATCTTGTCATAGTTACCCATATTTACACATCCACAGATACATTGTCAATGTGTTATTTCTATTTTAATGAGCACTTCATATATTTCTTCTTTGCTTAGAATGCTGAGACTAAATATATATTCCTTCAATATTATATGTATGAAATGTATTCAAAGAAGATTGTTCACTGAAATTCAATTCATGCCTTTATTATTTGCATCTGACTAATCCTATACAGTAAAGTCAGCAAAGCAAGTATCAGAAATCAATCTTCCTAACATGTCATATCTAGATAGCAGAAAAACCACAACTGAGATTTCACAATGACATCAGCAAAACGAATTGTCACAACATGAAACTAAAAGCAGGAGTGTGCATCCTTGGCTACACTTCCATATCTTTCTCTATTTCTCTAATATAAATAGACTTGCCTCTATGTTCAGTCTGCTAAAATCTTCCACTCTGGTTTTTTTTAATGTTTTTCCAAATATAATAAACTAATTGACAATGCAGTCTGTTTGATCTTAACCCAGCTGTTCTAAATTTGGCTATTCCAGGGGTGTTAAGATTTCATTTCTAAAACTCACAACCTTTTAAACTGCCCAATTCCCAATTGGAAAAATCATGAATCTGGGAAGACATTGAGTACAGACAATTTGGAACAGCTGAGATGTGAAATTTTCTTTGTCAAAAAAAATTACAACTAAAACACAGTGTAGACTTCACAATCTGGTTTCTAGTTATCCCCAACTTTTCCTCAGTTGAAGATTATTATCTAGAAAATAAAGTTTGTTCTTGCTATTTTTTTAAACAATTAAGTGTCAGAAATTCATTTCTATTTATGACAAATCATAATAGATCTACAAGTAGATGCAAATTTTTGCTAAGATTTCCCATACTTTATTTTATAACACTTGAAATGAGTCTAAAAATATTATATTTGATGATCACAACATAGATTACTATGTTGTAAGAATAGATAATATAATTTTCTATTATATTGTTCAAGTAACATGTCACATGGGCTGTTTTTTTAAAAATAAAAGAGGATTTCCACTTTATCATGGCTACTATTAGAAATATCTAGTTTTACCATTTAGTATAATGTCTGATTAAACAATCCCTTGGCAGTTCCTTTTCACAGCAATTGTAACTTTTTTAAAAAAGCATTCATTATATGATTTTTATTGTCAGTAGTAGACAGAATTGCTAATGAAGTTATAATGATTCATTACATGAATAATCTGCAAATATATTCCTGCAAGCTATTTCCAAACCATTGGGCTCAAAGAAACTTATTTCTACACACAATTGTTAAGGAAATAATACGATTACACCATACACTGTATACGGTCTAATTATGTTCTGAAATGAATTCTGTTCTTCTAGAACATTAAAAGTGTCTTCTTCATTGTGAATGTTGATTTCACAATGTTACAGGACTATGAATGACCTTTTAATAAAAATGCATTGACTCATTTTTGCAAAGTTCGGATGATGACCCACAAAAATTCAAAATCCTGAAGGCCTTGCAAAAGAATCATGTCTTCACCTAGTACCAAAAATATAACAATATGGATGCTCAGCATAGACAATGTTATATGAACAAGGAATATGGCCAGCTGGTTACCTGCCTACATGCATTTAGCCGAGACACCTAAAAAAGGGCTTTTGAAGATAACTGAAGAGCCAAAGACATATAGTTAAACAAGATGTTCTTTTAAATATTTTTCCTTTGCAGATATTTTCAGAGACATCAGACCATGAATTGGCCATTTTGAGTTAAAAAATATTTGATTCTGTGTTTCAGTAAGGGTGTCAAGATTCAAAGTGTGCTTTTGCTGTTGCAACCATTATCACTTCTCAGCTTATCAATGAACCAGTGGGGAGGGAAGAGGAGATGGAATAGGCTCCAGATATCAAGAAGATGACCATAAGGGCCGAGGACACTCCAGCAGTTATTTGTCAAAGCCATAGATGTTTTCTCATAACAATGCAATGAGGCTCAATTAAACAATGTGATCTGCACTAATAGGAGGAGGAAGAATCCTATACTTTAATTATGTGAGTTTGCATGGGAATTAGCTAGATCTGGTTTTTCCCTAATCAGTATCGAAAGGATGTACTCAATAAAATTTTGCATTCAGAGATTGGATCGTCTTGCTCATGCTTGATTGGTTGGGCTTGTCAGTCAGAACATTGACAAAGGGCTTTTCCTCCCACCCAGATTTCCTTAATTCGGTCATTATTTCTTGCATCTTCTTACATCCTAGGATGTGTTCGTGTTTTTAGTGGTGCCTAATGAAATTAATCACAGTATTAATAATTAATAATGCTCTGTTATGAACAACTCACTCCTACTGGTGCATGCCAACCTTCCTCATTTATCAGCCAGAAGACTCCAATCCAGAAAGGCCCCCACTGGCACTTGTACAACATCTGCCCAACAATTTTAACATTGATTCCCATTGATTCCCAATGAGTCATTGGATGCCCAGGCATAGATAGGCATTTTGTGAACCCACAAAAAAAGGTGCCAGGCTTTAAACTACCATGTCAGCAAAAGGCAATCCTGAATAGGAATCACACCTCACACAGCGTCTGCAAGGACTCTCCATATAAATGGGATATAATATCCTCCTCTCCGTGTGAATGCGGGGTCCCACGTTAAATTATAGATCACATTGTAACCAGCTGTAAGCTGAGGGCATATGCTGGTGCAGCATACTAAAAATATTAAAATATAAACAATGCGGTGCTTCAAGAGTTAGATGGCCTAACTATTTAAACATAGACAATTTTAATATTTGCATTTTAATGTATTTATTAATCTAAGTTATCAGATCTTTGGTGGGGCTGGACTCCACCTGCTGCTCTTAAGTGTGGAATAAATCTATATTCATCTATGATTTGATAGTAGATAAGGTAGCCAACCTGGCCTATATTATTGGAAGTTTGGTGGGTTCTACCAAATTTCAAACCATATTACAGAGCAAGATGTTTATCATGGCTAATGAATGGATAAAATTCCCATATACTAGAACAGTGATGGCGAACCTATGGCACGCGTGCCACAGGTGGCATGCGGAACCATTTGTCAGGGCACGCGAGGCGCTTCCCTGTCAGCTGGCCAGCGCACATGCACGCACTGGCCAGGTGAGTTCACCCTTTTTTAATGCCATTTTTCGCCCTCCCCAGGCTCCAGAGGCTTTATAAGAGCCTGGGGAGGGTGAAAAGAGCCTCCTCCCCCTCCCCCCCGGAGGCTCTCCGGAGGCTTCATGAGCTTCCCTGAAGCCTTCGGAGTGCAAAAAACCAGCCCTATGGGCAAACCGGAAATTCGGGAACGAACTTCCGGTTTGCTCAGAGGGTCGTTTTGACTGCTCCGGAGGCTTCAGGGAAGCCTCCTGAAGGTCCCTGAAGCCTCTGGAGGGCTTCCGGGGGGCAGGGGAGGCTGTTTTCGCCCTCCCCAGGCTCCTATAAAGCCTCTGGAGCCTGGGGAGGGTGAAAAAAGCATGCAAAAAATGGAGGGTCACGCATTGCATTATGGGTGCAGCACACCTGCCCACGACCCCCCTGCGCTCCCCCCACTTATGGCACGCAAGCCAAAAAAGGTTTGCCATTGCTGTACTAGAACAATCATCACTGGAAGGAACCAATCTAGGTTATGGGCTTCACAGATTAGCTTTGATACAGGGACAAAGAAGAGGACAAAAATGTAAAAGCATATACACAAGACAAACCATATTAATAGCATGGAACATTACAAGAAAAATAATAAGTCCAATCTCGTCACTAGCCTCTCTTTTAAAGGCTTTTCATATTGGAGATAATAAAAATGCAGTTACATAGTCATATATGATTCATTTGGACTCCATGGAAAGACCAAAGATATACCAAGAACTATTTGGAGAAGTTCATATCATAGTTGATGTTCCTATAAATAACTAGAAGAATAAAAATGAATCTCAGAAATGAGGGACAGCTTCTAAGAAAAATGACAGAATTCGAATTTTTCACTTCAAATCAAAACCACCCACCAGGGCGTATATGCAAATTTTTACTCAGTTAAGAGAGTCCAAAAAAAATATTTGCATAATAAAACGGATGCAAAACTTTAAACAGTCACAACACAGCAAGGAGAAGAATTATGAAACAAATCTATAAAATTTGCTCCAAGTAAAAACAAGAGAAAACTGATATACTGAAAAATGTTTTATACGTAGTATGCAACTCAGTCAGTAAATTGCCAGGGTTGACAAAAGATATAGTAACAAATGTGGGAAATGTCATGACACAAAAAGAATATTTTATCACACATAGTGGACATGGTAAAAAAAAAAAACACCTCGAAAGTACTGAAAACAAATATAAAGCACTATTCAGAGAGTTTTAGATATCAAATATTATATAAAATGAAACCAAAATTCTCTTTACTAGACATAATTCAAAACAATTACAAAAATATTACAATTTACTAAAATACATATTTGTGGCAATAAGGTCATTTTATCAAATCCTTCCCAAAGTCCTTGGATAGAACAAATTGTTATATGATGGTGTTAAAGATATCATTTAGGATGATTCTGTTCTAAGACTGATGATGATTTTATCAATGATGTTGAAGGGGTACTTCAAATGTTTTGAGGTTGCATCCAAAGCACCTTATTATAAGTCTGGTGTGTTATCTGGCAGGTGTTTGACTGCTTGAATTCTAAACTCCCAGAGCACTTTCTTCACTTTCTAGTACTTTGCCTATTTCGTTTTCCCACCAATTCTTGCTTGTAGGCAAATGGTATTTCTTCCAGCTTTTTCCACGCAATATTGTTGTTACTTTGTCATATCATTGTTTGTAGCAGCTAAGTAGGTGGTCCACTATTTATTCTGCTTCTTTGAGGAGATGATATTTATTCTTTGTTGCTGCCTTCTCAATTCTGGCTTTGCATGTATTTGTTTTTAAGGCTTTGTCTTGTGCAACCAGAATTAGCTTGTCTCTTTCTTCAACTGTTCTGCTGTTAGCAATTGCCATGTTTTGTTGTTATCTACTTTGTCTGCTATTTTTTAATGTACTGGCCGTGTAATACTTTGCCTTACCATGTCTCTTTTCTATTATTCTTCTGGTTTTCCTTGTAGATCAGTTTGGTCTCAGTGATACCAGCTTCGGTGTACAGTCCACTGTCTTTCAGATATTCTACCAGTCCTTTTTTTCTTCATCAACTTTCTATGTCAACTTGCAACATTCCATGCCCAACTATGATCCTTGGTAAGTAGAGTCTGTCAACATTGCTGTGTGGATGAAGGGCATTATTCATTGTCATTATTTTTCTGGTCTTCCTACTCAGGGTTTCTAGTTCTATTTGAGTCCAATCTGCTATTCCAGTTTGTGTGTGTAATGACAGGAATTACCTCCGTATTAATTTATTGATTGTTCATTCATTGAGTTTAAGATTTTTTTTATTTAAAACATTTATATAGCCACCCATCTTTCAACCAATCGAAGATTTAAAAACACATTAAATCATTTGTTGGAAGGGACCTTAAAGATCTTCTAGTCCAAGCCCCCTGCTTAAGCAGGAAACCCTACACCACTTCAGACAAATGGATATCCAACATCTTCTTTAAAATGTCTAGTGTTGGAACATTCACAACTTCTGGAGGCAATTTTTAAAACCATAAACACAGCTAGTTAAAACATAAAACATTATAAACAATATACTAGGATTTAGATCTTCTTTATGTGTTCACTTCTAACCTTTTTGATCTTGATAGCATCAAGCATCAGCTTGACAAAGTATTTGTAGTGACCGTCTTCATCTAGACTCTTAACGTGGTTTCCATTGGGCATCTTGATTCTTTCGATTTTCACCATTTTTCCCCCTGCTGATGGTAAAGGTGGCATATATATATATATAATAATAGATGATTCCACTTCAGATAGTATTTTCCCCAAGAGCTTCATATGATCCAGACGGATAGCCTGACAGATGTTTTGGATGATTGATAGCTATGCCCTGACTTCTTCAGTATTGTTGATAAAGGAATCAATGTAGTGACAAACACTTGTGCCAGAACAAGACACCCTTTAGGTAGTCACTCATCCCTTGGTCATTTTGTGACTGGATTGTTGTAATATGTTCTATGTAGGGCTACATAGAAGATAATTGAAGACCAATGGAAGCTACAGTTGGTCCAAACTATGGCAGCATGGGAAGTGTTGGGATCATCATATGATACTTATGTGACTCACTGCATTGCAAACTACTGTACATAGGTAGCCAAATGCTCCTGGATATAATTCAAGGTGCTACGTAGCACATTCACACCATCCTATGGCATAAGCCCTGGTTATTTGAGGCACCTTCCTATCACTATTTTTTTTCTGCCCATCCAGTACGAGGAATCAAAGTAGGTACACTCTGTAACCTACTTGATCAGGGTCACCTTGTGACCCCCAGGAAGTACCTTCTATGTTGTTACACGTGCCCTTGGCAACAATTTCCCCAGAGATTCATGCCACTCCCATCTTTGTGATGTTTAAGAAACTGTTGCAACTTTGCTTGTTCTCTCAGGATTTAGGATATTTAGGGATCCCATTTTTTATCATGTCTGGTGAATGACTTTATGTGCTGTTTCCCATGGTTCTTTTTTACTTAGTTCTCTATATGCTACATTTCTTATTTTATTTCTAAGCTGCCCAGAATTATCAAGGGTGTCGGGTGGCTTCTACATGTGAATTTAAATAAAATAAAATAAAATAAAATAAACGAACTACTTTTATCTTACCCATACAGGCTTACCAAGGAGGAAAACTGTCATGAAATAAAATAGTGCTACATAATTTAAGAAAGAGAATGGGTACAGTTAAAATTCAGCAGATGGGCAGCTGCTTCTATAGCATTCTGGTTCTCTTCCCAAAAACCAGCATGCTATAGAAATGAACAATACTGTATCCCAGAAGTCTGCTGATGTTAAGACCTGGATTTTTTTCTGCATTATTGTACTACAACAAATATGCTCAGTAGAAATATAAATTAATTCTATGAGTTCTGTATATGGAGTGCAAAACTCAGCAGCAAATCTACATTCATTTAATGGTACGTTCATGAGTTGTTTTTCTTTTCTACAATGAATATTCCTTATTCTCATCTTCAAAAAGGAATATTCCACTAAGGAAAAGTTGCTATTTTTTATTTTTATAGCTCAAATACAACCAACTATGTGCAAAGATTATGGCTGAAAAAAGATCAGGATGTTGCCTCAAACAACCACAGAGACCCACAACAGAAATTGCTGGCAACACAGTATAATTTCTGTCTGTTGCCTCATAAACTAAAAGCAGTAAACAGCAATAGAGCAAAGTTATAGCTGAAACATAGAGATATCTTGTCTCATTAAAAAAAAATTGCACCGAGGGCATGTAATGTATTCCAATTTAAGATTCAAAGACTTTAGACTGCCATCATCATCACCTATTTATAAATTGGGAAAGACTCATCTATTAGTGATTAATTAGAAATCTTGCTTTCCTCCACTCTGACCTTGCAAAGGAATGTTCTTACATCAAATTAGTGAGATAGGACTTGTCTGAAAGAGTTACCATGCCAATCTCCTTAATATATATATATATATATATATATATATATATATATATATATATATATATATATATATATATATGTGTGTGTGTGTGTGTGTGTGTGTGTGTGTGTGTGTGTGTGTGTGTGTGTTATTTATTTATCAGTACAAATATAACACATATATAACACACACACACACACACACACACACACACACACACACACACACACATATATATATATATATATATATATATATATATATATATATATATATATATATATATGGCTCTGTGTTTGTGTGTGTGTCCGTCCTTGTTTGTATGTTCCAGAATAATTCTGGAATGCCTCAAGCAATTTCAACCAAACTTGGTACACAGATGACACTCTGGAAAAAAAATACTGTGAGGGTAAGACACCCCTAACACCCCTCGGGGTGTGTTTTCTGTTAAGATACAGCCTGTTGTCCCTTCAAATGGATTCTACTATACTGCTGTAAAATGGCTTCTACTGTACAGTGCAGTGGAGTTGCCATAGTAATGGTTTCACAGGACTCCACAAGGGGGCTCTCTCTGGTAAGGGGGAAAATCCAACATTAGAAATTACCTTTGGTCCAGACATTTTCAACAAGTCTTTAATTATTTTGAGGACAAATGTTTGGCCATGATCAATAACACATTACTGCAACTCGTCCTGCCTGTGACATTACAAGACCGACACAAGGTACTTCACGTAGATTACATACCAAAAAAGAACTACAATGTTGAACACCTTAGTGCAAATATTGTGGACAAGAAGCCACTTCTAAATCAAGATCAGAAAAAAGCATACCAAATGATCATGGATCAACTAGCAAAACAACAAGGTGGTATCATTTTTCTTGACACTTCTGGGGACACATGGAAAACATTTGTAACTAATTTAATTGTCACCAAAATCAGGGCTTTTCCTGTCTAATACAGGATTAGGATAAATAAATATCTGGGCAATAGTAGTTTATAAATACAAGAATTAGTTTTGAAAAATAGGTACAAATAAGTACAGCAAAAATAGAAAAATTATCCAGACATTTATTTTAAACCTATAATGTTAGCTTAGCACAGGCTTGGTCAAATCCTAAACTTCCTCCTTGCTCTTCCCCCAGCATAAAATAAGAGAATTGGATTGAAAGGAGCTAGTCATTGTATATGAAACAAACTCTAGTTAATTTTAACCAGAGATAGATAATTGGAGTTTGGAATGGGAAAAATATGTAACATATAGGGAGTAAGCACATTAATGCTAATTTAGTTACTTTAATTTTTTAAGTAAATGCAAAAGCTGTGCATAGTCCCAAAGAGATTGCAGACCCTCTTTAAACTATTGTTTATTACAATAGAGAGACAATTAGATCGAGAGACTCTGTGTTCTAGCCCCACCTTGGACACAAAACCAGATGGGTATCCTTGAGCTAGTCACTCTCTCTTAGCCCTAGGAAGGAGGCAATGGCAAACCACTTCTGAAAAACCTTGCCAAGATAACTACAGGGACTTGTCCAGGTGGTCTACAAGAACTGGACCTGATTGACAGAAGGAAAAAAATACTATACTGTATGCCAGAATAACCCCTTTATTCAGCCAGATAGATAGACAGTAGAAGCAACTCTTCATATGCAAGGAATTGAAATTAAGTCTTTGATGAGTGTTAAATTTTTTTACCAACAAAGAAATAAAGGGAGACTAGTATAGATCTACTTCAAGCTATTTAGCTCTCATCAGCTCGCCATAGCTTGAAATAGATCTATACCAGTCACACTTTATTTCTTTGTCGGTAAAACATAAATTTAACACAAAAATAGTTTGTGGCAAAAGCAACTGCCTGCAAAGACTCTTGGATTGGGGCTGAAAGGTGAAAATGGAAGCAGTATGCTCCTCCATCCCATAATTGGGTAGATAAGGTTTCCCTGATAGATTGGTCCAACCAGAGAAAAAACACTCTTTTATGAGTGGTTGATAAAGGGCATAAAATATAGACTGGGGTAGAGAAACATAGAAGAATGTAAAGCAATTATAATCTCCACTAAAACAACTTTGGTCAGTAATATTTGTTTAACTATTTCACTCTAAAAGCCAATTGCATTTTTTCAAATCAATTGCACTCCTTTATTTTTAATGCATCTCAACTTGAACTATCCAAATTAGTTTGCTATAAAGTTATAAATAAATGTCCTACATGTTAACTGTTACATTTATTTGATCAATTTTTCCTCTTTCTTGTACAGTATTTTTTCTTTGTTGTTGTTGCTAGTGTTGAGTGTATGCTTTTGTTTTATTACATTTTGTTTGTTTTTTATTTTATTTTGTAATAATAAAACAATAAATAAGATAAAAAGATGTAAATGTACATTAAAAATGGTTATTGATCTCTTTACTAAACTAAGGCCTGACTGCCCAGATGAATACTTTATCTCCTATCTTCTGTTTGGTTAAAAACACAAAGGTGACAGATTCACTCACAAATTTTTATCATCTAGTAACAGGTGCTTGTAGCAGTACAATATCTTTCAACAATGTTTGTTGAAGAGATAGAGGGTATTGTACGCTGATATTTAATTAGTTATTAGCTGCTACATTTGATGCTACATTTGTTTTTACTTGCATGTATTTTGGTTTGTGACCATAATAAAGTGGTGTGTGTGCGTGTGAGATAGATAGATAGATAGATAGATAGATAGATAGATAGATAGATAGATAGATAGATGATAGATAGATAGATAGATAGATAGATAGATAGATAGATAGATAGATACATAGATACATAGCTACGATAGATAGATAGATAGATAGATAGATAGATAGATAGATAGATAGATAGATAGATAGATAGATAGATAGATAGATAGATAGATAGATAGATAGATAGAGTAGATAGATAGATAGATAGATAGATAGATGATAGATAGATAGATAGATAGATAGATAGATAGATAGATAGATAGATAGATAGATAGATAGATACAGTAGATAGATGATAGATAGATAGATAGATAGATAGATAGATAGATAGATAGATAGATAGATAGATAGATAGATGATAGATAGATAGATAGATAGATAGATAGATAGATAGATAGAGTAGATGATGATGATAGATAGATAGATAGATAGATAGATAGATAGATAGATGATAGATAGATAGATAGATAGATAGATAGATAGATGATAGATAGATAGATAGATAGATAGATAGATAGATAGATAGATAGATAGATAGATAGATAGATAGATATCTCCACAGTCATTACTACTATGGATATCTGCAGTATGGATCAAAAACAGTCAAGGTAGCAATAGCACTTAGACTTCTACAGCGCTTCACAGTGCTTTACATCCCTCTCTAAGCAATTTACAGAGTCAGCATATTGCCCCAAACAATTTGACTCCTCATTTTACCCACCTTGGAAGGATGGAAGGCTGAATCAGCCTTGAGCTGATGAGATTCGAATTGCCAAAGTGCTGGAAGCTGGCAGTCAGCAGAAATAGCCTGCAGTACTGCATTCTAACCACTGCACCACCACGGCCACAGATGCCACAGATAGTGGCATTATGATCATCACAGACTTCACCTTGACTGTTTTGACACCTTTCATATATACCCCTGGGGATCCTCATAGCAACTGCAGTGTTTAGCTTACTATTCAGCAAGGTGCATAATGCAACATGAAATATTTCTATAGCCTGTATGGTCAGTTCATACCATGAAGTAGACACCTCATGTTGCATCATGTACACTAAGACAAGACACACAATAACACAATAGACAAGAGATAAAAGGATTTAATCACATCTGATCCTCACTGAAAATTCAACTGAATTTTTTTTTTAAAAAAAAACAAGGCTCCTCCACTTTTCTCAGCTACTCAACCCAGACACTTCCTGCAATTATGCCGTTGCTTTATTTTGTAGATACTTGTTCCTAAAACTAACTTCCCTTGACATCAGATGGCAATTGATAGAGGTGGTGGGATTTTTTGTTTTGTTTTTTGCTTTGTTTTGGAAATGAAATGTAGCCATTTTCTCAGATGGCAGGAAAATTATTTCTTTTTAGTCCTTTACAATAAAGCTTTGAATTGCATGTTGTTAGCGCTAACTGAATTTCTTTACAGAATTTCTCCTTAAGAAAAGAAAAAGGAGCAGGCATAGAAGTTTTGCCACTCTCACAAGGTAGAAGAATGAGCAGCAATAATTTGTTGTTCAGAAAAAAAGGAAATGTTCTTTGCTTCAAGTACCCGAAATAGGGGCTGAGCAAGTAGCAATGAACATCTTGTCAAGGCAGAATCGTTTTTCACTATTTTTTAAGAAATTCTGAGTTGCCCAAAGAAAATTCTTTCATAGAACAAGGTTTGTTACTCATCATTTTTCTAATACCATTTTACGCACAGACTACCATTTTGCTTCCTTCCATCCATGACATGAAGTCAGTGAAGTTAAAAATTTTTTTAAAGGAATACTGAAACTGCAAGGAAGTTGTTGTTGTTATTGTTGCCGTTGATGCTAATGTGCTGCCTGGATCTCAAATGATTCTGGTGGCTTTCCATCCAAATCAATGGTGGTATTCAGCCAGTTCAGACCGGTTCAGGCGAACCGGTAGTGACCCCGGTGCTATGGCATCCTATTTAGCCACGTTTTCTAAGCTGCACGTATGCATGCAAGCTGTGTGCGTGAGCAAAGCACATGCATGGAAGGCCACACATATGCGCAGAAGGCATGCAAGCGAGCGTGCACACACACACACACATATTCACATTTTCGGTGTGCGGCGAACTGGTGGTAAAAAATATGTGATTCCCATCTCTGATCCAAATCCTCCCAGGACTAACATTGGCTAGCTTTTCACTATTTGTCAGTCATTGAAATACTGCTGTGAGAAAGACATAACAACCAAATCAATAGCAATAAACAAAATGAATAGATTTGTAAGACACTCAAGATTTCCTGCCTGAAGTAATCATTTTTCTTTGCTTGATGGTAAGATGGCCACAAAGGTCTACATTCTACACCCAGGCTCACTACCCTGTTTGAAACCTTGTTCATCCATTCAACTTGCAAACGCACACATATTGCACAGAACTTTTACAAAAATGATGGCTGAGACACTAATTCCACTCAGATGCTAAAGCACCTTAAATAACAATGGAAAACAGAGCTAGTAAAGGCCACTTCCAAAATGCTTAGATTGTTCTGGTTACCAAATCAAATTTCTTAAAAGGTTTATTCATTGTCCCAAAGGTGCTTTTTCAAGACGCAACTGGACTTTCTGGTTTTTCTTTGAAGACGGTTCACTTCTCATCAGTGGTGGGTTTCAAAAAAATTTACTCTGGGTTCTGTGGGCGTCACTTGGTGGGCAGGGTATGGCTTAGTGGGCATGGCTTGGTGCGTGGCAGGGGAAAGATACTGCAAAATCCCCATTCCCTCCCCACTCCACCAACCTGCTTTCCAGCTCCATTCCTCTGTTCAGGGCAACAAAAGAAGATCAGCTGGGAGGCAGCAGGGCAGGGCCAGCCTATTCGTCAGTTCTGCGAACTACTCAAAATTTCTGCTACCGGTTCTCCAGAACTGTCAGAACTGTCAGAATACCACCTCTGCTTCTCATGGAAAAAAAGCTTCTGCAGCTCTTGAAAAAGTACTTTTGGGACAACCATGACCTGGTGACTGAGAATCTCCATAGACGTTTATTTGTTTTATTTCACTTTGTCTATATTACAGATATTTAAATACTTAGATTAGCCATCCCCAGTTTGGTGCCCTCCAACAGTCATGATCTCTGGATAACCTTAACATATTTGAAAGACAATAAGTCATGGAACACTTTGACTTACAAGATGATCTTTTCTTTGCCTGGGGCAGGCTTGAACTGCAAAACACTCAAATATCATAGCTATTAAGAGTATTCTCTAGTCTAATCTATATCACTCTAATACTGTGTTTTTATACTTTTGGCCCTCATACCATTATGTTGAGAAATGCTAATAGAAAATAATTATGTCCATCTAGTAGTTGCATGCTAATTAATATCTTTTCTCCTGTGCTTCTGAATCAGAGCTACAGCTCCAGTCAACTCTAATTATCTTTAAAGTCAAGTTGCTGAGCCACTGTCTAAGATACATGGTCTTTTTTGCTGGTAAGGAAGTCTGTTTCTTTTCTGAATCATCTCATTGCAAAACAAACAAGCCACAAGAAAACCTTAAATAACCATCCGTCTCAGAAAGAGAGAGTGAGTAGTTTAAGGAATAAAATACGAGGCATGGAGTAGTAGAAGCAGGATGGTTGGTAAGAAGGAGAAGGTATAGAAAGATACAGTAAATGAATTTAGTGTAAACTAGTTTTGATTGTCCTTCCATATCTTTTTCTTTTCTCAGTCCAGCGGTGGGTTGCCCCAAATTCAGCCCAGATTGGGTGAACCGGTAGTAGCAGTGGTGGAAGGCTCCACCTACCTGCCTGGATGCTTCTGTGCATGCGCAGAAGTGTCGCACGCACATGCAAGCAAACCGGTAGTAAAAAAATAGAAACCCACCACTGTCTCAAGCCTTTCATTTTGATGGCTTACTATTTCTTAATCCTTTTCCAGGTTCTTACTCATGTACCTTGTCCCAAATGGGAACATGGGTGTGTGTGTGTGTGTGTGTGTGTGTGTGTGTGTGTACTGATGTTTATAATTCCTAAATATGTTGTTATGAGGTGAAACAAGAATAGAAATCAAGCGGAAGTAACTGATGGATCATAATGCTTAATGCAGCAGAGATGCATCTTCACCTCTTCGATCATTGGGGTGACAAAGCTGGAGCTAGATTTCTCTCATTTTAAACAAATTCTAAAGAACCAGCTTGGTATAAGGCTAGAAACTGAGATATCATGAGTTCTAGTCCCACCTTAGGAACGAAGTCAGTTGGGTGATCATACACCAGTCACTCTCTCTCTCAGCCCTAGGAAGAAGGCACTGGCAAACTAAAAATATTGCAAGACAATTGCAGGAACTTGTCCAAACAATTGCCAGGAGTTAAGACTGACTTTGAAGCACCTCCAAACCAAAACAAGTTTTAATTAATATTTGATGTAACATGCTTACTTGAACCCTTGCAAGAACCAATATGGCACAGTGGTTAGCTGGATGGGTCCTGGAAAACTAAGGTTCCAGTCTACCCTTAGCCATAGAAACTTATTGGTAATTTTTGGACAATTATCAAAAACATGATTGTTGTAGGGAAAAGTGAGAGGAGAATGTGCTATGCATCCTGCCCTAAGTACTTGAAGACACTATTAAAGCCAGGGGTGCCAAACATATCGTGTCTTTTTCCCCCTTCACTAAAATGGACATGGGCGTGGCCAGTGCATGACACATCCGGACCATGGGCCACGAGTCTGACAGTCCTGATATAAATCTATGGTGGCATAGTGGTTAGAATGGTGTATTTCAGGTTGACTCCACCCACTTCCAGGAGTTCGATCCTGATTGGCTAAAGATTCACTCAGCCTTCCATCCTTTCGAGGTTAGTAAAATGAGGACCCAGATTGTTGGAGGCAATAAGCTGGCTCCGTAAACTGCTTAAAAGGCCCTGCACAACCCTATGAAGCAATATACTGTATGGTTACTTGCTATTGTTAATAAATACATACCGTATTTTTTGGTATGTATTTATTACATACCTCCCCAGCTCCCAGGAACACTCTGAAAGCCTCCTAAAGGCTATGCACGGCCATTTTGATGAAGGGTATGGGGTTTTGGGAGGGAAAAAATGCTGTATTCAGTGTATAAGATGCACCCAGATTTTCAGCCTCCTTTTTGAAGGAAAAAGGTACATTATATACACTGAATACAGCATTTCTGCTCTCCAAACCCTGCCCCCTTCACCAAAATGGCCGTGCATAGCCTTTAGGAGGCTTTCAGAGTGTTCCTAGGGGGGTGGGGAGGGCAGAAATGAGCAAAAAATGAGGGGTTTTTTTGTTCAATTTCCCCCCCCCAGCCCCCAAGAGCACTCTATAAGCCTCCTAAAGGTTTTGCATGTCTTTTTTTTTGACAAAAAACGGTCTTGTTTTTGCAAAAAATGTGCCATTTTTTCTTCTTTTGGGGGGGCCACCCCAGGAGCACTCTACAAGCCTCCTAAGAGCTATGCATGTCCTTTTCTTGAAAAAAGGGCCCATTTTTATGAAAAACGGACCATTTTTAGGAGGTCTGCAGACGGCAAAAACGTTTTTTTAATTTGCCTCTTATACTCCAGTGCTCTTATACTCTGAAAAAATACGGTAAATGCGATTAACCATGCCAAATGTTGCAAAATTCTTCTGATCATTTTAACATTGTCTAAAAACTGGTTTCCACTTTAAGGGTTCCATGGGTCTCATCTGGAAGAGGCAGATGCTTTGGTGCTTTGCCACACTAGACTTTTTACTAGAACTTTAATACATTGATTGGAAAGGGAGATAAAATTGACTTGTTTCTGAAACCAGATCATATAATGATATTCATCAAACTGTAAAGTGAATTGTCTCCTGCACTGTAAGACTTCAGGAACGCATGCAAACAGCCATCTGCAAGATTTGGTTTTCACTGCAGAGATCCATCTTTCCAAGAGATCACAGAAAGTAACTAAAAGTACTAGAAAGTAACTAAAAAGTTCTTTGCCCTAACACTTTCAATGGTGAATTGTTTCTAAATGGGAAGTAGCTCAGTTGTTGCAATTCTGTGTTACTCTCATTCCTTTTATGTTAAGGAAGGAAGGAAGGAAGGAAGGAAGGAAGGAAGGAAGGAAGGAAGGAAGGAAGGAAGGAAGGAAGGAAGGAAGGAGAAAGGGGAGGATTAAGAAAGGAAACATTAGGTATAAATTCAACTATAAAAAGTAGTCTGCATTTGCACATTTGACTTTTTTTATTGGATTATGAATGAGATGGCTGGATGGAGTCACTGAAGCAGTCAGCGTGAGCTTAGATGGATTCCAGAGGATGGTAGAGGACAGGAAGGCCTGGAGGAACATTGTCCATGTGGTCGTGATGGGTCAGACACGACTTCGCAACTAACAACAATAATTGGATTACATCCTTAGATTGTTCATTTGGGGTGATACAATGGTTGATTTCCCCAGTTGGATACAAATAAGGTTTACTATTCTTTAAAAATTATGAAAACAGTCTTGTGTCTTTTATTATTTTCTAGCTGAATTCAGATTAAAGCAAGATTTTCCACTGCTGTGCTTACAGAAACACAGAGAGGTTCATAAATACATACCCATACAAATATAAAGATATGTGTTTTTGTAGCAGAACTGGGGCAGAGCAGTAATTCTTTGCTCTGAGAAGAAATGGCCTCATACAATGAATAATGCTTGTCAAAAACTGTATCTGTGTGTCTCCAACTGGATACAACCAACACATTTTGCAAGGGTCGTTCAAGGTTCCTTGTCCTGCAGTCCTTGAGCAGTTAACATCTTATATATCATGTCCAAGATTTTTTAATTTAAAAGCCTAGAATTTATCTTTTCTCTTCAAACTCTGATTACTTAGCAAAATAACTGGGGGTCAATGGCTGAAGTAATTATAATGCCACAGTTTGTATTTGCAGTTTGAAAGCATTGACTTGTCCATTTGTTTTGTCTAGCTTTGGACCCTGCAGTCCGGGAGTGTATGAACCTCCTGCCACAATTCATTTTGGTTTTGGCCCTGCAGAGTTTCTGTGCTAATAATCACGTTTCCCACATTATGGAGAAGAAAATCTCCAGCAGGATATGCCCTATTTGGCTGTGGTTCTACAGAATTAATAGTTTCAGGCTCATTGTTAGAACCTTATTTTAGTATTTCCTGATTCCATACCCTTGGGATAGGACAAACGTTCACTAGTTTATTATTTTGATAGGAATTCTTGAGCATTCATCTATTTTGTGTGTGTGTGTGTGTGTGTGTGTAACTCGAAAAATTAGAATATCGTGCAAAAGTTCATTTATTTCAGTATTGCAACTTCACAGGTGAAACTAATATATGAGATAAGACTCATTACATGCAAAGCAAGATAGTTCAAGCTGTGATTTGTCATAATTGTGATGAGCATGGCGTACAGCTCATGAAAACCCCAAATCCACAATCTCAGAAAATTAGAATATTACATGCAATCAATAAAACAAGGATTGTACATAGAACAATATCGGACCTCTGAAAAGTAAAAGCATGCATATGTACTCAGTACTTGGTTTGGGCCCCTTTTGCAGCAACTACTGCCTCAATGCAGCGTGGCATGGAAGCTATCAGCTTGTGGCACTGCTGAGGTGTTATGGAAGACCAGGATGCTTCAATAGCAGCCTTCAGCTCTTCTGCATTGTTTGGTCTCATATCTCTCATCTCTCTCTTGGCAATGCTCCATAGATTCTCTATGGGGTTCAGGTCAGGCAAGTTTGCTAGCCAATCAAGCACAGTAATCCCACGGTCATTGAACCAGGTTTTGGTGCTTTTGGCAGTGTGGGCAAGTGCCAAGTCCTGCTGGAAAATGAAGTCAGCATCCCCATAAAGCTCATCTGCAGAAGGAACCATGAAGTGCTCCAAAATCTCCTGGTAGATGGCTGCGTTGACCCTGGACTTAATGAAGCACAGTGGACCAACACCAGCAGATGACATGGCTTCCCAAATCAACACAGACTGTGGAAACTTCACACTGGACTTCAAGCATCTTGCAGTGTGTGCCTCTCCATTCTTCCTCCATACTCTAGCTCCTTGGTTTTCAAATGAGATGCAAAAGTTGCTCTCATCAGAAAAGAGGACTTTGGACCAGTGAGCCACAGGACTTTGGACCACTGTGCTTCATTAAGACCAGGGTCAACGCAGCCATCTACCAGGAAATTTTGGAGCACTTCATGCTTCCTTCCGCAGACGAGCGTTATGGGGATGCTAACTTCATTTTCCAGCAGGACTTGGCACCTGCCCACACTGCCAAAAGCAGCAAAACCTGGTTCAATGACCGTGGGATTACTGTATAGGCTGATAGCTTCCATGCCATGCCACATTGAGGCAGTAATTGCTGCAAAAGGGGCCCAAACCAAGTACTGAGTACATATGCATGATTATACCTTTCAGAGGTCCGATATTGTTCCATGTACAATCCTTGTTTTATTGATTGCATGTAATATTCTAATTTTCTGAAATTGTGGGTTTGGGGTTTTCATGAGTTGTACGCCCTAAACATCACAATTATGACAAATCACGGCTTGAACTATCTTGCTTTGCATGTAATGAGTCTTATCTCATATATTAGTTTCACCTTTGAAGTTGCATTACTGAAATAAATGAACTTTTGCACAATATTCTAATTTTTTGTGTATATATATATATATATATATATATATATATATATATATATATATATA
Source organism: Natrix helvetica (assembly GCF_964273705.1). NCBI lineage: Eukaryota > Metazoa > Chordata > Lepidosauria > Squamata > Natricidae > Natrix > Natrix helvetica. Next base: position 207,266,293 of record NC_138552.1, on the reverse strand, counting down.
TATATATATATATATGTTTTCGCGGGTGTTTATATGTACGTCTTTGGTTGTTCGGGTTTTTCCCCGCGTAGAATTGGAAGTATCTTCACGACGTTTCGATGAAATCTCATTCATCATCTTCAGGTTGGTGCTTCTGGCTGTCTTGGGAAAAACCCGAACAACCAAAGATGTATGTATGTATGTATGTATGTATGTATGTATGTATGTATGTATGTATGTATGTATGTATATATATATATATATATATATATATATATATATATATATATATATATATATATATATATATATATATATATCAGCACAAATACAACACATATATATATAATGTACAGATTTCTGTTTAAAAACACACAGACACACAGACATATATATATATATGTCTGTGTGTCTGTGTGTGTTCCAGCATAACTCTGGAATGCCTCAAGCAATTTCAACCAAACTTGGTACACAGATGACTTACTTTCTGGAAACAAATACTATGAGGGGTAAGACACCTGTAAGACCCTTCAGGGTGTGGGTTCTGTTACGATACAGCCTGTTGTGCCTTCAAATGGATTCTCCTGTACTGCTGTAAAATGGCTTCTACTGTACAGTGCAGCAGAGTTGCCATGGTAATAGCTTCACAGTATTCCACAAGGGGTGGTACCCTCTGGTAAGGGGGAAAATCCAACATTAGAAATTACGTTTGGTCTGGTGATTTTTTCCCCTATAAATAAACACCCTAACAATGCCAGGTTATCAACTAATAAGCAATAAAACATTTCTTTCTAAAGGCATACATAAGCATAGACTTTCTAGACTCCAGAAAGAATTATATGAGAAGTGTTGTGTATTTTTGACAATAGTAGTGAAAAGAGTAAGGGTAATGTACAGATTTCTGTTTAAAAACTGCTTGCTTATATTGCTAGTACAAAATGGTTTCACAAGGAATACATTGCCAACCAAAAAGATGCCAAAGGAAATGAATTACAAATAAGTAACAACTCCAATATGAGAAGTCACAATATTGCACTTAGCATTCTGTGTAGATGAGACTCCATAGAGAAGTTATCCCACTGACATACAGAAAAAATACCAAACAATAATTGTCTTGAAGACCATAAAGACTGAAATACAAAATGCCTGCCTGCCTCTCTCTACATTTAAGAAAGATAATTTTGCATCCAAGTCAGAAGTAGCTAATTCCAACAGAATGGTTACTTGGGAGGATAAGATCATGGCTTGGCATATCCCAAAGACAAACATACCGTAGAGAACTTCTTGAGATTTATGGTGTTTCCAGAACAGCCAAATTAATGTAATAAATACTTGCTTGAGAAACATGCACTAAACCTCCAAATGAGCCAAAGTTATTTGTTTCAACCACTCCCACCACAATTTTTCTCATTAAATAAAGAATTGCATCCAACCATCTGAACTTTGCAAAAAAGTAAAATCCAAGTGGCCTACTTTGTATTCATTCCTGGTTTTGCTTGTCTCTAAATGAAACAGGGAGACAGGACAAAATGAGAAGCATTCCATCTCTCTTCTCAGGAACCTTTCTGAGTTCAATTTTCACCTCACAGTTGTAACTCACAGAACTGAAACAGGAGGAGCTCTCTGCCAATTTACAAGACTTGATAAGGTACAGGGTGGGTATTCAGGCAATTGTTAGACAGGACATGAATTGTTTTCACCCTCATTTTATGACTTAATTAAAAGAACAAAAATTGCAGGTGGGGGGAGGGGGCTATCAAAATATTCTTTTTCAGGTGAACCTGTCTGACCAGTGCTGGGTTTCAATTTATTTTACTACTGGTTCGCTTGTGCGCTCGCACGACGCTACTGCGCATGCGCAGAAGCATCTGGGCAGATGGGCGGAACTACCACTGCTGCCATTACAGGTTCACCCGATCTGGGACAAACCACCAGAAACCCATCTCTGTGCCTGACACTGGAAGATAAATAAAATTAAGTGCATGTAAATGCTTATTTATTTAGCCATCTCCTTTCCTGTTTTTTTTTTCATGTCTTCTTAGTCACAGGAAATCAGATTTTAAATAAAAAGAAACAAGCCACAGAAACCAAATTAATTGTTATGCAGGACCAGCCTCAGTAAATGTCCAATTTAATGTGTAACAAAATATATGTGTACCATTCAAAATAATGAACCAAGTTAAAATCACCCATGTTATACAGCCAGATGGGATTTGACTAACAATAGGTTAATGAGATCTTCAGACAGAGAGAAATAAAGGCTTTCTCTATCACCTCTAAGCAGGTCATGTGTAGAAAACCAAGGTAATAAATTAGTACACAAGTTAGAATATTCTGGGATGGGAAAGTGATCAGTCAGCATTCTAAAAGACATACAGAGAGCAAAGTGATTCATTAAGCACAATAAAATGTAAAGTTTGAGCCTATAAGCCAAAAAAATAAATTAAAGCAATACAAAATGGATACATTTTGCTATCCATGTTTACGTGTAGTCCTGGTTTAGCAAGTGTAATTGCACCAACTCAGTCATTAAGCAAGCAGTCACTAAATGAAATTGCAGTTGTGGTTTATGACCTTACTTCAGCTTTCCATTGCTTTATAGAACTCATAGGTCCCAAATGCAAGGATTGATCATAAAGTTACTTGTTCATCATCATCATCACTGCAAGCAGTCATCGAACAAGGCAGTTGCTAAATGAGGACAACCTGTATAAGTGCTGCAAGAGTTCTAGAGCTGGTTTCGGTTCCTGCAGTAGATTCATGTAGATTCATAATAATAGCTGGATAAACTTTTCTTGACCTCCTCTACTCTTTGGGTACAGAATCATTATTCCACAACACTCAGATGATGAGTGAAGTCATAGTCTAGTTTGAAGACAGACAAGCAAAGGTATATACATTTATAATCAATTAGTAGCTCAGGGTCTCAGACATGGTTAATATTATGAACCTCTTCGCTGGGTTCTTGGAATTAATTCAGAATTTGGTATTCTAATTCTCACTTCCAGCAATTGATTCCTATTATGTGCTAATTATTATTGGAGTCAGTCTGTGGAAATGGCAAGTCATTATGTAAACTTCTGAGATTGAATTTACAACACACCATGTATGAGTGTATACACAAACACACACACACACACACACACAGCGATGCTTTTCCAAAGGGAAGGGACCATAACAGAGAAGGCACACTTCTTCAGTCCCATAAGATGACATTTAATTGATTAGAGCATGAATGATTATGTGAAGGAAGGAGCACAACTGACACACATTGTGTGCTAAAGTGCATGATGGTCCTGGATCAATGACAGTGATAGATGAAGCAAGAACCAAATGTCATAAATAATTATTTCTCTTTTTGGATAAACTGAGATTGCCTTATGAAAATAGCAGTTATAATTACTAGATTTTCAATGCTATTAAGGGACTTTTCATTTTAATATCTCTATTTGTATGGAATAAAAACATTTTTATTATAATTCCCTCAAGGCTCATCTCCTGATCCAGTATGTGTCTCTTCTTGAATCAAGATGTGGTAAGCAAAAGCAAACTTCTCCAGCTTTAAAAATTGCTACATATATTTGGACATTAATAGGGAATGAGTAAGATTTTGATTGGAATCCACATAAAAGATTGGTGTTATGAAGTAACCTTAATCTGGATATGGGAAGAGGGATGTTTTATTTGTAGTTTTTGGCCAAAGAATCAATAGCTTGAATCAGTTGGTTAGCAATAAGTATTTTAAGCATTTTTAAAGTTATTATTACATACATATCTCATCATCTGTTTGCTAATAAAATACATCAATTATTGATAGAACAATATGATCCAAATGTTTCAGAGGAATCCATATACTTGGATGTCTAATAGATGCTGCATTTGAAGTAAAATCAACAATTCCATTTTATATAAGATTAAGGAATATAATGAAAATTAACATTGATGTGTCAGGCATGCAGTCATGTTCCTTTTGGATCTTTGGCCTGCTACAATAATATTCTATTCTACTATGCTGTTTAATTAGTGGGGAATTGGAAGGGGGGATAGTAAGGAGTAGAATGTGATGTTGCCAAAATAAAATTCCTTTCTAGAATCCAAGGTCATCCTTTGTCTCTATACCTCTGCACCTGACCAGAACAAGATGGGTGGAACTGCCAGCATGGCAATGGAAGTTTGGACCATGTGATGGACTTGTGGGGGTGGGGGCAAGATCCTGAACCTTCATCTGGGTGGGGAAAACCAGGAAGCTTTCAGATTTGGGTTTTCCCAGATGTGCCAACATGGCTCTCTTAATAAATTGGAACTTTGAGCAATGCTTTGACTTGAACTCTGATTTAATTTTGGATGCTATTTGGAACCCTGACAAGATGTGACCCCTGGAATATGTAATAAGAATATCCAATCTTGGGAAATCAGTGAGTCAAGCTTTAAATGACAAATGTACTTCTTGTCACTTGTCACATATTTTTGTTTCATATTTACTGAATACTTTAAAAAAGGATTATCTGAATTCATGCACTGCCATTGCTGGAACTTTGAGGGCTCTTTAACACGTGATCTGGTCCTATTCTCTTCTGCATCACTTTTGGTCTCAAGCTATGATGTATCTTAATACAATGTTGGAAGAAAACACCATTGTTGAATATATAAATGTGATGTTGAACTATCGATTGAATTTCATGTTCTATCAAGTCTTGAAATCAGCTAAGAGAATCATACTATGAAGACAGAAAGAAAACCATGCTGCAGGTGTCAAAAATAGTGGATTCTTTGTCAATTTAAAAATATTTCTACAGTGTAGAAATGAAAAATGGAACATATTCTTAGATTTAGCAATAGGTTAACAATACTAAATTAGGTGCATATTCATAGTACAAGTCGTTTTTTTAATAATAATAATAATAAATAATAAATTTGAATTTATTAGCCGCTCCCTTTCCAGGCAGGACTCGGGGCGGCGTACAATGGGCATATAGAACATAGAAACATGTGTACAAACACATAAACATACAAAAATACAAAGACACACATGCACGGAGGAGGTAACATTAAAACGTTCCATACATATTTCTTATTTTTGCCCCTATGTTATTGTTATTTTTGTATTATTTTTGTATTATTAATTGTTTTACATTTTTAAAATAATCAAATATTATCAGAACTTTCTGGAGAAAGGCTACTCTCTGGTGGTTTGAGTCCTATCACCGCGTGACAGAATGAACTTCTATCACTTACCTCAACTCCTGCCAACCAAGCAGTTTGAAAGCATGTAAAATTGCAAGTAGATTAATAGGTACCACTTTGGTAGGAAAGCTTCAGCATCCCATGCGTCGCTCTGTGCTGCAATGTGATGTCATGCTGGCCACATGACTGCAAAATTATCTTTCGACAGTACTGGCTCAATGGCTTAAAGAAATAGAGATGAGCACCACCACGACTAGCGGGGGGAAATCAGCAAAAACAACCTTTATATTTTCTCTTTTATGAATCTCTCTTCTTAACAGCCTAAGCCAATTCCTTGCAAATAGCTTTTGGAATTTGGTGGTATTGTATACGTCTAGATAAAGGAACTAACATACTATACAGTGTTTTTGAGAGAGCAACAACATAGCAGTTGAATTACTCTTGGTGCAAGGATTAATTTTGCATATCCATAACTCAATACATTTAGAAGAAGACCATAGGTTGCAATTCAGTTACAGTTCAAACTGAAACTGTAGAATTAGGCTAGACAGAGATGCTATGTTTCCAGGATGATGGAGAACCATAAATATAAGGCTTGCAAGAGTGATCATCTAATTTAAGATTCTCTCCATTTGCAGAAATCCACTACTACAGCATCCAGCCTCTTTTAACATGTCCAATGAAGGAAAGTTTACCATATCCCAAGGCTGACTCTTCTATTGTTGAGCACCTCCCACCCTTAGGACCTCCATTTAAACCTACACCCAGACATATAAATCCAGTATTTCGGGGTTATTTTTATTTTATTTGGTTCTTGGTTTATCAAATTTGCCACCTAATACGCAGTTCAGGCAACTATGAGCAGCCAGAGTTCCTACAGTATAACATGTATATTTCATCTAGTCCAGGGGTGTCAAACTCAAGGCCAGCAGGGTTCTTAGATCTGGCCCACAGGACCTCGCTGGAAACAGTGAAGGACCAACCCGCTATGCCTCTATCAATGAAAACGGAGCTCGGGCAGCCCTCCTAAGCTCCATTTTCACTGGCAGAGGGTGGCAGGAAGCCATTGCAGCCGAAAATGGAGCTTGGGAGTCCGTTTTCGCAGTCAGAGCACTTAGGCCACCATAGACGCCCCTGACATGAGTGACATCGAGCTGGCCATGCCTACCCTGGCCACGCCCACCCCAACCCCCCAAGGTCAAACACAAACCTGATGCGTCCCTCAATGAAATTGAATGTGACATTCCTGATCTAGGCTATATTGAGATACAAAGGTTGATTCCACAAATGAATTCATGACTATGTGGGTAGCTGTTGATTTGTGTCCATTAATCACTTGTGCCAAGAAAATCCTCGTTTGTTTTCCAAATTTTTAAATATTTTCTTTTTTTTAATTATAAAGCAAAGGATGGTGATATATGTACACAAATGAGTAAATAATGCACTTATCAAGCTAGAACAAGATGGCCTGCTTCCTTGAAGCATTGCCCGTAAAAAAAACAAAACACTGAAACCAAACAGAGGTTTGTTTTCCTACTGGGTACTAAAACTAAGATTGCCAGGGGTATTGTATTTTTCTCCATTTATTTCCTTTGACCATTTTTATCTTTCAAATTTAGAGGAGTGAATATTAATTTCTGCAGATGAGAAATGCTTAACCAAAAAAAATCTGAAAATTTTATCTACATTTTATTGTCCAGAATAAATAAATACAGATTTTTCTTATTCCCAAACCAAGTGAGACTCTGGGAAAGAAAAATATCAGGGAAGTAGAAGAAGGCCCCTAGCAACACTAAGACTACTATAAGAAGATGTCTGAAGCAACTGGTGGGATTTATTTTCTCGCACTCCAGGAAGAGGAGAGGAGCTGTTGTGTAAAGAAAGTGTTTACATATTTTTATCTTTTTTTACAAACCAGAGGATCAATCTACTACGCCAAGTTAGCAATACATTTTTAAAAATGTATAGCATGCCTTGTGCATTTACAACAACTTGAGGCAGGATATGAAACTAATAATGCAGACCCAGGTACATTCTCCTCTCCAGGTTTCTATCTTAGTATAATTTCATTAAATATCTGCTGAAGGCCTGAATCAGTGGTGGTATTCTGCCAATTCTTACCGGTTCGGGCAACCAGTAGCAGTGGCTGCCGGAGGCTCCACCCACCCAATGTAATGTGCAACCTTCTGTGTACACCAGCATGCTCACATTTGCGAACCGGTAGTGAAGGTAAGTGAATCTACCACTGGCCTGAATATCTTGTATCATGATCTTTAGTGTTAAGTAATTAAGCTCCCCGTTAGGAGAGCGAGTGTGCAGAGAAGCGTAATGATAGTGGTATGGAAGAACACGCACAAACCAGCATACAGGGACATCGAATAGTATAAAATATAGTAGTTTACTATGTGGAAAATATAGAGGTATTCAGAGTCCAGTTCACAGTCCAAGTCATACACGCTTCAGTCAGTCAGTTCTCAAATAATCAGTCTAGCACACAAAATAGCTAACAGTAGCAAAACACAGTACCCCACAATACACCAATCAGTGTCTAACAAACAGAGAGCTAACAGTCATTCTGGCTCCCTCTTATGGCTGCTTGAGGTAACAAACCAATTACAACTCTTTAGCATTTAAAGTAAGAGATATATTTGTTACAATCATGACTTATATACATTGCCAAACCAAGCCTAGGGTTACATCCCTAACATTTGGGATTGTGAGCACTTTTGGAATCTTGAGGATGTGTTGAGGGGTAGTGAACTGTTGTGGGGGGGGCAGTGTGTGCACCAGTGCATATATGCATTCTTGCACTTATGCCTTCATGTGATTTTGCTGCTCCTTTCATCTCATCCCATATAACTTCCTGTTATCTTCACCCTCAGTTAGACTTTCTGACTGTTCTCTTCCTCCCACTTCTCACAGGTCTTTCTCACTTTTATTCTCTGGCACGTTGATGTTGTTTTTCTCAGTGTGCCAATACAGCATCATATGACATCCTTCTGATTATTCCCTTAATTGATATTTAATGTTATTAAAGAAGGTCCTTGGTTTCACTCACAGTCGTATTCAAGAATGAGACTGTCTTCACAAATTCCATTGTTGTCACTCAACTCACCATTATTTAAATGATGTCTTCTTCTGAAGCCTGTTAAACTAGGCAAGGGTTAAGATGTTGCGACAGAATTTAAGGGTTTTAAAGAATTTTAAGACAAGGGTTAAGATGTTGCTATAGCATTCCGTGCACCTTTGGCATTTAGTCATGCTGGTCACATGACCACAGAGATGTCTTCAGACAGCGCTGGCTCTTCAGCTTTGAAATGGAGATGAGCACCGATCCCTAGAGTCAGGAACGACTAGCATATATGTGCGAAGGGAACATTTACCTTTTACAGAATCCAGACTGGATGAAAGCAATGCTCATTTAATGGTCAGATGCTGTACAGATGTGGAACTTTCATGATCAGAGTCTGGAACCCATGCTATGATCTGGTACAGATATCATGGTATCAGAGCTGAACATCTCTGTACAGCTGTCTTTACCTCTCTGTCTCCTTTTACTAAATTAAGACTCAGGATTGCTATCAATCCTTTTATAACATCAAAGATTTACTATTATAATGCACATAATGCATTATAATAGTATGCCTCTCCCTTCCTCCTCTCATGCACTCGTCTTTCCCATTCTGCCTAAGATCCTGTCACTTTGCCCCAAATCCATCAGGCACTTCTACTGGAAGTGAAACATCACAGCTGGTGAAGGAACTGACATCACAAACAATTGCCACTCTAGGACCCTGCACTTGCTATCCTTAATAGCCCAGGCTCTCCCTTCTCCCTCCCATGACATCACAAACAATGCCGCTCTAGGATGCTACACTTGCTCTCCTTAATGGGCCCTATAATGGTTCTTTTGAAAGGTCCCTCCATTTAGAACATGAAAGCAGAACAAGCCATAACACACTTGTTTCTGGGTACCCTGATGTTCCAGAACAACTGCTCCTTCCTCCTGTTTTCCTGAGCTTTACTATTTAGATAAGATTGCTTTGATTTCTGACAAGCATTGGCTATAAGGAATCACTTTGGATGGCCTGTCTCTGCTGTTGGATATCTCTGACATTTAGAAATGTGTTTTTACTTTTTACAAACACCTGCAGTGTGGCTTTCTCCACCACCACCATATTCTCTTTAGGGCAGGGAGATGTCGCTGGGAGGCATAATGAAAAACAATTGAAGAATACACCAAAAATAAATACTCTCAGCAGGGTCACTTAAGGCATGAAGGTCATCCTAGTTGTTCTGCTAGAGGAAACAAACACCTGTATTGTGCAGTTGATATAGGAAGATGCTGGAGGCAAATGATTGCTTTATTGACAAGGGCAAAGGCTTTCATACTGCTTAGAGGATGGCAATGGTAAATTGTTCCTGCATTTTACCACACAGATAGACAAGACAAAATAATTGACAGTATAGGGCAAATTGAAATGGACTGGAGTTCAGTCAAAAGATCATACTCTTTACTACTCCAGAGAGAACAGCAAAGAAGGAAGAGTGTTGGTTTTATAGTCCGAAAAAATATATCAAGAATTGCATTGGCTACAATGCCATCAATGATTGAATAGTATCAGTTAGATTTGCAGACAATGTATTAATTATATATACAGACGATTGGCCAGGGGCTGATTAAAGAAAAGATCAAATATTCATGTGCAATGTACAAGTTAGGCTAAAGTGGAAGAAAAAAGCCAGTCAGTTTCCATAATAAGATTATGACCATATATGCCTATCAATTTCAAGAAGATCAGGAACAGAATGGGACTAAGTTTAGTTATAGAGACCAAACTAATGGCAAAAGATATAACAACCAGCCTTAGAGTTTACAATAATGTTACCATTAAGAGTTGAGATACGGGATGATGAGATTTATATTTACTAAGTAATGTTAAATTTTTAGGACTAAGTTTGGACTTTTTACTAATATCTGGATTACATATTGGACTTGTCAACAGGTAGCTCTTGAGTTGCAATCATAATGGAGCTTTCCCATTGCATTTGTAAATTGTGACAGTTGTTAATTGGGTCACTCGTGCGACCGATCTGATTGCACAACTTTTTTGCAGCCGTCGTTAAGTAACCACCATGGTCATTAAGTGAATTCTGTCATTCGGAATTCACAGCCATCATTAAGCAAACCAAATAAATAAATGCCAAGTTTGAGCAAAAGCATCCTGAAACACAGTCATGTGACCGCAGGATGCTGCAAACAGCTGTCAATGCTGGCCTGTTGCCAAGCACCCGCAGTGCAGCCCTTTGAACTTGAAATCCAAGTCATAAGTATCCCCCATGGAGGTCTGTCATAACTTCAAATGGTCGTTAAGTAACTGGTCATAAGTGGAGGACTACTCATATAGTTAACACTTGAGTTATGGGATGAAAAATTTTATACGTGTTGATGAAGAAGAGGTAAAGAGATAATGAAACTGTTTATACTTGTCATGAGGAGAATGAAAAATCACTTTCTTAGGGGTGGTTTTTTTTTCCTATTTTTTTTCTTGCGTCTTTCGATTTGTTTCTCTTTTTCTTTTTTCTTTACCTTGTATTATCATTTATTGTTATGACTAAAACTTCTAATAAAAAGATTGTTTTAAAAAATATTGACAATGAAGATAATCAAGCTGTGGACAGATTCTGCCTTTTCGGATCAATTATCATAGGAAAAGGAACCAACTCTCAAGAAATAAGTTGCACTTGGTAGAGAAAGCCACGAAAACGATATTCAGATGTGCCTATCCTTAAAAAGTTCAGGATGGTGCAGGATATAGCTTTTGCTGTGAAATTCTTTGGAAGTAAAAGTGGACTTTGAAAAAGCAGGATAAAAAGACTATTGATGCTTTTGGAGAAGAGTCTTGAGGATACCATGGAAAGCCAAGTAAACCAACAGATGGATCATCCAACAAATCAATATAAAGTTCTCACTCCAGTACAAATGATCAGGCTCAAATGATCCTAATTATTTGGTCCCATAATATCAGAAGAAATAGAGGGGAAAAAGACAATGACCAGCAACAAAATGAGTGGATTCCATTACCCAGCGTTGGTGCGCCAAGGGAAGACTTGAAGGAATAGATTGGGGACAGACAGTCCTAGAGAAAACTCAAAGTTGTTACTAAGAGTTTTTAACATGATATTGTATACTGCCACTATCAAGATAAAGAAAAGCAAGTTAGAAATATTTTGGAGAAAAAGAAAAAGGAATGTATTATTTATTTGTCTTCCAGTTTCCTGTGGGAGATCATTGTTGCCATGCATTTTAACATTATGCTTAAAAGGTAAAAGTTCCCCTTGCACATATGTGCTAGTCCTTCCCAACTCTAGGGGGCGGTATTCATCTCTGTTTCAAAGCCGAAGAGCCAGTGCGGTCCGAAAACGTCTCCGTGGTCATGTGGCTGGCATGACTAAACACCAAAGGTGCACAGTTGCCTTCCTACCAAAGGTGATCCCTATTTTTCTATTTGCATTTTTAGGTGCTTTCGAACTGCTAGGTTGGCAGAAGCTAGGACAAGTAACAGGAGCTCACTCCGGATTCAAACCGCCCAACTGCTGACCTTTTTGATCGACAAGCTCAGCATCTTAGCTACTGAGCCACCGCACCAGGTTATGCTTACAATCCTATAAAGTAGGATGGGTATCTGAAGTGCATGCTCGGTTATACCAACACATGGCTGTTTGGAAACTGCACCATGGATTGACAAAAAAAAAATCAAATCAAAGTTTAACACATATTACAATCGCATTTGCTACAACAGAATTCTGTGTTGGCTCTGTACCACAACAAAACAAAAAGTCTGACTCAAATTAAACTCATGCTTTGCATCAAGGGGGAAAAAGAAAAAAACCCTCACTTTTATGGTGTTAGGCAAATCATTTTACATACATGGCATAGTGGCATAATCATTTTACCCATCAGTTACAAATCAAAGCAAGTAATTATGTGGGATACCAAAGATTCTGACTGTTATGAAACTACCATTTTGGCTGTGACACTATTACTGGGTTTTGCATATACTCGGAACATTAAAACTAGAAACAATCTTTTAAAAACTCCTGCAGGCTGACATCTGAAATAGATAGGGAATGCTGCATTTCCTTGTTTCCTCTGCCTCTTTGTATTTTGGTTTGGTTTGGTTTGGTTTTATTGGACCTATATGCCGCCCTTCTCCTAAAGGACTCAGGGCGGCGTACAACATAAAAACACATATAACAAAAGTTTTAAAAGATTAAATAGAAAATCCAATAACCTTCAACTGACAATTTAAATCAAATTTAGGATTAAATTAAAATTAACAATTTAAAATTAATAATTGAATTTATTCTATTCCGGCCAGGGCCAGCCCAAGACATTGGCATCAATGGTGGGGTTCAAACATTTTTTTGCTACCGGTTCTGTGGGCATTGCTTTGTGGGTGTGGCATGGCTTGGTGGACATGGCTTTGTGGGCGTGGCAGGGGAAGGATACTGCAAAATCCCCAATCCCTCCCCACCCCACTAACCTGCTTTCCAGCTCCATTCTCCTGTTCAGGGCAACAAAAGAAGATCAGCTGGGAGGCTGGGAGGCAGCTGGGGCGGGGCCAGCCTATTTGCTGGTTCTCCAAATTACTCAAAGTTTCCAATACCGGTTCTCCAGAACCTGTCATAATTGGCTGAATACTACCTCTGATTGGCATCCCTGAAGTATATCAGCAGGTAGTTCTTCCTGTGATCTACATTAAGGTATAATATCTATGTCATTAATGAAAGTAAGAGAGAAACCCAAAACAAGCTGTCCCACCCAAGCTTTAGAGATACTTGAACCAAGAAAACTTTGCTGCCTTTTTTATGTTGCCCAAAACCTTTTGTTTGGGGCAGCCCCCCCCCCCACACACAGACTCCTTAAAAGAAGAGTTATCCTTCCTTGAACTGCATATGACAATTCTAGAAAAGCCATGACATGCATGGCCCAGGGGCTGCTGGGTCTTTTCCACTATTTGCCAGTTAATAACCTACTATAACCCACTTAAAAGAAGCAATCATTCAATCTTGGTTTCACATTATAACAGCTGCAGAACTAAAAGACTTGGTTCACTCCATGGGAAGACATTGTAAGACCATCATTCACGCTAAAGGTTACCCAACTAAGGATTAACTGGCATGGTCATTTTTGTATATCTCGTTAGAAAATACCAACATTTACTATAGACACAACTATAGATGCCTCAAATATTCAGATAGTTTGCTTGTTTGTTTATTGGATTTATATGCCACTCTTCTCCCAAAGGACTCAGGGTGGCGTACAACATTAAAAAAAAACACGTATTACAAAAGTTAAAAAAGAAATTAGATAGAGTATCCAAAAACAAACCCAATTAATATGAACAATAACATTTTAAAAATTAGATTAAAATTAACAATTACATCAATCATTTATTTTATTTTGTTCAGGCCAGGCCGGTATAGTATTGTCTTAATCTAGTGATTCAATCAGAGCCTAACATTACACAGCATATGGAGCAAATGGTATCCTCTACTCAAAACAATTAAAATATTGGAGTGTTTCAATCAGTTTTTGTTTTTATAGACTTCGCCACTTCTTATTTTTGCCAAAGGCAGTATATCTGTAAGCTTATAAACCTTTTTTTATTGCTTTGCAGAGATTTAACAGTCCAATAAAATATATTACATTATCTGTTTCAAATTTGGGATTCAGAAATACTGAGTTGCCCTTGAAAGCTAATAGCATCAATGTGACTCAGTGAAGGAAAAAAAAATCTAAATGCAAGGAAATCTATTTGGACAGATATGTCATTTCAAAAGACAGTGCTCATCAAAAAGCGATGTGAATGCTTTTCATGCAAAAAACTTATGAACAGTAGAAGATCATCAAACCAATTTGAGAATATATCAGAGCAAATAGGAAAGAACGCCCACACAACACACACACACACACATACACCAGAGTAAGATATCGTTGCCTGAGTTCATTGCTTTAGACAAATTTTATAATGTTTATTCCTGATTTAACAAGTATTATATAAACACAAAAACTGCATCATTTTCAGATCTGATATTGCTTAAGTTTCTCTTAAATTAAATGTGCTAATAATTTAAGGCCAGAATATTGAAGCCTCCGAGGAATAACATGTTGTCAACTTTAGCAAACAATCCTGATTCCAACTTTATGTGTAATTGGCTAAGACTGGATCATGGGATGTTTATGATAGCCATTTCCTCTCTTGCTCTTAAGGTAGAGAAGAAGTGGGAGTGCCTGTCACACAAATGCTTGGCAAGTGACAATTGTCAAGCTCTTAGACCAGATAATTGGAGGAAGATTGCAAAAACCGGCATTTATCTGTAAATCACAGCTTCTGAATCTCATTCCTTAAAAAGAAAAAGCCACAATGCAAATGCATGAGAAACACCCTAAGGAAAAGTGGCATTACATTAAAACTATTTAAAAGAAACCGGGTAATTCTTCCTCTGAGCACCACGAGTTGTGTTTAGCCTAATAAAAGCCAGGCAAGCCATAAAAATGTAAATCTGAGGAGCCGTGAACCCGAACAGCAGAACGTGAAAAGGCTGAACTGTTTTGACTTACTTTCACCTCAGAAAGACGTTTCCATTCCTCCTGCTGTGTTGCAATTGGCTGACCAGGTCACATGACCTTGACAACTAAAATAGAAAAGCTTCAAAAGAGAGAGACTGAAGCAGCAGAATGCCGAGGAGGGAAAATGTGGACGAGCTTCAAAAATCTGTCTGACCCACAAACCAGATGGACCTGAACATGAAGAGTTTCCAAAAGAGTCCCTGTCACATTCCAATACACTCCCTGAGCAATATCTTTCTGGATCTCAACTTCCAGACTTATATTTGCCCCATCTGAATTTTGTATTGTTGTTGCAAAAGACGTTTCGGACGCTCTATCTCTTTATTGTCTCTCTGATGTTCATGGCAATTGTTACAGCTTAATTGCACAGCACTCCAGGAGAAGCTACTCAAATTACAATCACTCAGACTATTACAGTGATTGCACAAACTCATATTTATGTGGTCTACTTTTCTGCTTCTGAGAATGAGCAAATGACTAAACTTCATATTTAATATATGAATATTAAATATTCATCTTTAATATTCTATTACTATTAATATGAGTATTTAATATTCTGGCAATCGAATGCCTTATGCCACTAGACTTGAAATTCTGGACCTGGACAACCTAGAACAGTGATGGTGAACCTTTTTCTTATGGCGTGCCAAGTTTGTGCACATGCTATCGCACACACATGTGTGCCCACACCAATTCAATCCTCTGTGCCCACCTGCACATGTGTACAGAACCCCCCTCCCCTGCCACACATGCATGCATGACTCCTCCCCAGGCTCCGGAGGCTTTCCGGAGAGCAAAAACAGTCTTTACCGCCCCCCGCCCCTCCAGAGGCCCTCCGGAAGCCAGAAATGGATCATTTCTGAATTTCTGATTGACCTGTTGGGGCCGTTTTTGGCCCTTCCCAGGCTTCAGGAAAGTCTCCAGAGGCTGGGGAGAATGAAAAACAGGCCCAATGGGCCAACTGGAAGTTAGTTCCCGAACTTCCAGTTGAGGTAGATTGGTTGCAACCATGGAAGGATGTGGTTAATTTAGATACTTATACCAATTACAGTGATTTCCACCAAGGTTTAATCCTATTGGTCGAAGGGCCTGACAGCTCCCTATAAAAGGGCTGCTGTCAGACTCAACCTTCACTGGATTGTTCTTACTTGTTGTGTTATAATAAAGAGCTGTTGTTACCATTAAGCTTGTGTGTGCCTATCCATTACCCAATCTAACACTGGCGATGAAGGTGGGATTGGAAGACAACTAGGCGAACCAAAAAGAGCGTAGCGATCCAGCAAGTACACCCAGCCCGGAGCTCAGTGCGGCTTCGAGCAGTCATTTTTGAGCGGAAAACTGAAAACATCCTCAGAACACAAAATGGCCATGCACGCCCCACCGACTCCGTATGACCCAGTCACTGAGCACTGGGACTCATACATGATATGATTTGACTGCTTCCTCGAGGCAAACGACCTCATGGGCCTTTCTGAAGGCCACAAGAAGAACATGTTCCTTGGGTACTGTGGTCAGGAAGTGTTCGAGATGGCAAAAGACCTCTCTGAGCCAACACCTCTCCAATCAGTTGCCTGGTCCATGCTCCAGCAGCCGCTTAGAACTCATTACACACCTAAGCCATCCAAGCACGTTCGCCGGCATGAATTCAATATCAGGAATCAGAAGGAGGGCGAGTTGATTAACGAGTACGTTGCTGCACTCCGTAAGGCTGCAGCGTACTGTGAATTCAGAGACTTAGATGAGCTGATTCTGGACCACATAATATGCGGCGTTCGGGACATTAATTTACAGAGGAGGTTGCTTACAAAATCAAACCTCATCTGCAGATTGCCTTGGCATCAGGGCATCAAGCCAGGGCATCAGAATCAGCTGTCAAATTGACTGAAACTCTGCAGCACCAAAGTGCGCCCCAAGAAGCGAGGAAAAGCACACACGTTCATCACGAGGCTGCAGAGCCCGAGAGTTCTGAAGAAGAAGATGATGACAGCTGCCGCATGCCGGCGCACACTTTCAAACAGCATCTCCCACCTTGCGCGAGCTGTGGAGGAGACTATGTCAGATTGGCTTGCCCTTTCTGCGATGCAATCTGCCAGTGCTGCGAGCGAAAGGGGCACATTGCAAAGGTGTGCCAGAGCGAATTCCCTGCCACTGCCTGGCAGCCTAGAGGCGCACCAAGCCGCCAACCGAAGCCCAGCCAAGGGGCCTGGGAGAAGCCACCATGGCCCTCAGAGGGCGACGACAAAGTCAACCACCACACATCAATTGGACAAGTCCGCACCAGGCGGCCAAAATAACTGAAGGTCACTGTCCTCATTGAGGACTCTCCATGTGACATGGAGATAGACACCGGGTCATCACTGGCCATCATTCCGTGATCTGCCCTGAAACAGGCTATCCCTAGCCTCAAGAAGCAGCACCTTCGCACCCCTGACTTCTGCCTACGCGATTACCAGAGGAACAAGGTCCCCATAGTGGGCCAAGGAACCTTCCAGGTGAACTTCAAACAGTTCAGCAGGAAACTCCCAGTGACCGTGGTCAGTGGCTAGCTGCAGAGCCTCCTAGGGCTAGATTGGTTCCAAGCCCTGGGCCTAGAGGTGACCGGTATCAACGCCTTGAAAGACGATGGTGCTGAAGCCATCTTTAAGGAGTTTGAGGATGTTTTCGGCACCAGTCTGGGTAAGTATGTTGGGACCCCAATTTCATTTAATTTGGACCCAAACATAGCCCCAATAAGGCTAAAACCCAAGAGAGTGCTTTTTGCTCTCCACCCCAAAATTGACAGGGAAATTGACAAGCTCTTAGGCGAGGGAATCCTAGAGCTGGTTGATCATGCACGCTGGGAGACCCCTATAGCGACACCTGTCAAATCTGACGGGTCAGTCCGCATCTGTGCAGACTACAAATGCACAATTAATAAAGCACTACAACAAAGCGCCTACCCTGTACCCATTGTACAGCACCTCCTCCATTCATTAGTCCCGGGAAAATTTTTCGCTAAAATGGACATGGTGCAGGCATACCAACAATTGCCTGTAGATGGTGCTACGGCGGAGGCCCAAACCATTGTGACACACAGGCGTGCATTCAAATGTCACTGCCTGCAATTCGGTGTCAGTATCGCCCCTGAACTGTTCCAAAGCTTCATGGAACAGTGCAGTGGATTCCAGGAGTCGTCCCCTATTCAACAACATCTTGGTATCAGCTGCAAATGAGGCACAACTTTTAAAACGAGTACAAATAGTTTTGGCTAGAATTAGAGACAAGGGCCTCCATCTCAAAAAAGAGAAATGCCAAATTAATGTGCCAAGAGTTGAATTCCTGGGGTACCTGATCGATGGCTCTGGGATTCACCTGACCACACAAAAAATTAAAGCAATTCGGGATGCCCCCATACCTCGCAATCAAACCGAGCTGCAGGTGTTCCTTGGGCTCCTTAATTTCTACAGCATCTTTCTTAAACAGAAAACCATCGTTGCTGAGCCCCTACATCGTCTCCTGGATAAAAATGCGAAGTGATCCTGGGGAAAATCTGAGGCTGCCGCATTTGCCACAGTAAAATTATTCCTGTCGGCGGATTCGTTCCTGGTCCAGTACAGCCAGACCCTGCCGTTGGGGCTGACTTGCGACGCTTCACCGTTTGGCATTGGCGCCATTCTCAGCCACTGTATGCCCAACAGAACTGAAGCCCCTTTTGCATTTTACTCCAGGACCCTATCCGCCGCAGAACAGAACTACAGCCAGATGGACCTTGAGGCTTTGGCTGCTATGGCAGGAGTAAAAAGGTTCCACAAGTACCTTTATGGATGGGACTTTGAACTGATTACAGACCACAAGCTGTTGTTGTGTTTACTGGCTGGGGACTGTCCTATCCCAGTGTCTTTATCACCCCACATAACCAGATGGACTATTTTCCTGGCTGCCTACTCCTATCGCCTTATCCACCGACCTGGCTCCACTTTGGGGCACGCTGACGCTCTCAGCCACTGCCCGCTGCCTGAACTTTTTGCTGACCCTACCCCTGAGATGCAAGTCCTCCTCATTGACTGCCTATAGACTGGGCCTGTCTCATCCACTGACATTGCCCGTCACTCTGCAAAAAACTCCACCATCAAGCAAATTTTGAACTGGGTATGGAGGGGGTGGCCCAAAGGGCCTGTAGGGACTGATTTCAAAAAGTATTTTGCTAAACGCAATGAATTATCGGTGGTAAATGGCTGTCTACTGTGGGGGGACCAGGTTGTTGTTCCACCCAAACTGCACATTGCAGTATTAGAGGCTTTACATGTAGGGCATCCTGGAATAGTCAGGATGAAGTCTTTGGCTAGGAGTTATGTGTGGTGGCCTAACATGGACAGGGAGATTGAAAAATGGATGGCTACCTGCACACTCCTCCAAAGGCGCCCGCTAAGGAGTGGGAGTGACCTCAAGCACCATGGTCTAGGGTGCACATTGACTTTGCTGGCCCAGTTCATGTTGTGGACGCCTACTCGAAGTGGTTAGAGGTAGTCCTGATGACTTCCACAATGGCAGAAGTGGTCATCAAGGTGCTACGGAGACTTTTCTCCACACATGGCCTGCCCAACATCTTGGTCTCTGACAACGGGCCCCAATTCACAGCCATGCAATTCAAGACCTTCCTAGCAGCTCAGGGAATAAGGCATGCCCTGGTCACGCCATTCCATCTGGCCTCCAGTGGTCAGGCAGAGAGAATGGTGAAATTTGCAAAAAAGGCCCTCTCTAGGATGGGCCCGGGAGATTGGCAAACAAGGGTTGACCATTACTTACTAATTCAGCACATCATGCCCAGTGCCGCTACTGGGAGAAGCCCCTCCGAGCTTTTCATGGGTCGGCGGCTAAGATCCCACTTAGACCGGCTACACCCCAATTATTCTGCCTCATCGCCCCCAGACTCCACAAGCAAGATTCGGACTTTTAGCGTAGGGGATTCAGTATACGCCCACAACTATGCTGGGGAAACTCTGTGGATTCCTGCCACAGTGATAGGCATCACCGGCCCTCGCTCTTACCTCCTAGAGCTCGAGGACAGTAGGAATTGGAGAAGGCACATTGACCAACTCTGTGGCCACCTCTCCAACTCCACTCTTAGACAACCAGAGGTAACTCCTGCATGAGTTAGCCAAAGCCCTACCCAAACAGAGCAAACGCTCACTCCTTCCACAGTCAGCTCAAGCCCGAGGGTACTAGGAAATTTATCTGGTTTTGTTGCAGGCCTGCAGCAAGCTCCGAGCAAACCGACTCCAGATGCTCCAGCCGCGGCCTGTGAAAGGTTCCGGGAACTTCCACCAAGTAGAGCTGTGGAGCAAACAGGTCTGTCTGACCTGTCCAAGGAAACCCCTCCTACTGAACTGCGCCAGTCAGGCAGAACAACACAAAAGCCCGCCTACCTGCGTGACTATGTTACCAGTAGGAGTGTTCCATCTAAGAGGGGAGGGGTATTAGATACTTATACCAACTACAGTGGTTTCCATCAAGGTCCTCTGTTCCAGCAGGAACAGAGGTTTAATCCTATTGGTTGAAGTGCCTGACAGCTCCCTATAAAAGGGCTGCTGTCAGACTCAACCTTCGCTGGATTGTTCTTACTTGTTGTGTTATAATAGAGAGCTGTTGTTACTGTTAAGCCTGTGTGTGCCTATCCATTACCCAATATAACAGTTAAATTCTGAAACCTCCTTTAAAGAGATGCCCCATCACTCTTTAATGTCTTTGCAAAAAGCTATTAATAAGTCCATGATAGTTAAGTTTAACTTCCTATTTTAATTATTGGACCCGTGTCCCACCTGGTTGGTACTGGCCTCCTGGGAGGGCCCACGAGGCTGGCTACTGGGGCTGGTGAACGCTTCGCTGGGTGAGGGCCTTTCACCAACCGCCTTGAAAGAGGCGGTGGTGAGGCCCCTGCTCAAGAAGCCTTCTCTGGACCCAACGGAGCTAGCAAATTACCGTCCTGTCTCCAACCTTCCTTTCTTAGCGAAGGTTGTTGAGAGTGTGGTGGCTCAGCAGTTTCCGCGCCACCTGGAGGAAGCTGATTATCTAGACCCGCGCCAGTCCGGCTTCTGACCCGGTCACAGCACGGAGACAGCCTTGGTCGCGTTGGTGGATGATCTCTGGAGGGCAAAGGATGGGGGTTGTTCCTCCATCCTTGTCCTATTAGACCTCTCGGCGGCCTTCGATACCATCGACCATGGTATCCTATTGCGCCGTCTGGAGGGGTTGGGGGTCGGGGGCACCGTATTACGATGGTTCCGCTCCTACCTCTCTGGCCGGACGCAATGTGTGTTGGCAGGAGAGAGGTCGACCGCGAGGCCCCTTATCTGTGGGGTCCCACAGGGGTCGATCCTCTCGCCTCTCCTGTTCAACATATATATGAAGCCGCTGGGCGAGATCATCCGTGGTTTTGGGGTGAGATACCATCTGTACGCTGATGACACTCAGCTGTACATTTCCACCCCAAACCACCCCAACAAGGCTGTTGAAGTGATGTCCCGGTGTCTGGAAGCCGTACGGGTCTGGATGGATGACAACAGGCTCAGGCTCAACCCCTCCAAGACAGAGTGGCTGTGGCTTCCGGCTTCCCGGTTCAACCAGCATATGCCATCGCTGGCCATCGGGGACGACCAATTAGCCCCGGTGGAAGGGGCGCGCAATTTGGCGTCCTCCTTGATGCCCGGCTGTCTATGGAAGATCACGTGGCAGCCGTGGCAAGGGGGGCGTTCCACCAGGTTCGCCTGGTGCGCCAATTGCGGCCCCTTTTGGACCGGGAGGCCTTGCGCACAGTCACTCACGCGCTGGTGACGTCTCGCCTGGACTACTGTAACGCTCTCTACATGGGGCTCCCCTTGAGGTGCACCCAGAGACTGCAGTTGGTCCAGAATGCAGCCGCGCGGGTAATTATGGGGAGATCGAGGTTCTCCCATATAACACCCATCCTGCGCGAGCTGCACCAGCTTCCTGTGGCCTACCGGGTGCGCTTCAAGGTGCTGGTTACCACCTTCAAAGCGCTCCATGGCACAGGGCCTAGTTACCTGCGGGATCGCGTCCTGCCCCATACATCCCTGCGACCCGTCCGCTCACACAGAGAGGGACTATTCTGGGTGCCGTCCTCCAGAGAGTGCCAGAGGGCGGCGCCCAGGAGTAGGGCCTTCTCTGTAGTGGGCCCCACCCTTTGGAATGACCTCCACCCAGACATCAGGACAACAACCGACCTTCGCTCCTTCCGTATGAAGCTGAAAACCTACCTGTTTCGACTAGCTGACCTGGCATAATACTACAACCTCTCCAGCCCAGGGCATTTTTAATTGGTAATTTTAGTTTTAAGGGTTAATTTCACTGGGGTTTTAACTTTTTTAGGTATTGTAACTTATTTATTTATTTTTACCTCCTCTGTACACTATATAATACTTTTGTACGTCGCCCCGAGTCCCTGTGGGGAGAGGGGGCGACTAATAAGTTCAAGTAATAAATAAATAAATAAATAAATAAATAAATAAATAAATAAATAAATAAATAAATAAATAAATAAATAAATAAATAAATAAATAAATAAATAAATAAATAAATAAATAAATAAATAAATAAATAAATAAATAAATAAATAAATAAATAAATAAATAAATAAATAAATAAATAAATAAATAAATAAATAAATAAATAAATAAATAAATAAATAAATAAATAAATAAATAAATAAATAAATAAATAAATAAATAAATAAATAAATAAATAAATAAATAAATAAATAAATAAATAAATAAATAATTAAATAAATAAATAAATAAATAAATAAATAGTTACTGTTTCTAATATTTGTTATTGCTAAATGATTATTCTCACTGCTGTTTTGCATATTTTCCTGCAGACTAAGGATTTTTGAAAAGGTTAACTATTTGGTAAACACCTGGAGAATAAATTGGATAAAAGTAATTCAAACAGAATTAATTTAAAACTTACTCATATTGAGATTTATTTTAAATATTTAAATTTTAAAAATGTACAAAAGCATGCAAAATTCTTAAAGATACACACCAACAAAATGCATAACAAAAAGATGATTTAGGAATTATAAATGGATCTCCAAATACATTGACTGGTTTTTCAAAAGGCATTTTTGTTGTTGTACATTCTAAAACAAACAAACAAAGCCACTTAATTTCAATGTGACAAGTTGTTGAGACTTTGGGAAAAGTGCAAAGAAGAGCAACTAAGATGATTAAAGGCCTAGAGACTAAAACATATGAAGAATGGTTGCAGGATTTGGGTTTAGCTAGTCTAGAAAAATGAAAGACTAGAGGGAACATGATAGCAGTATTCCAGTATTTGAGAGGCTGCCCCAAAGAGGAGGGAGTCAATTTATTTTCCAAAGCACCAGATGGCAAAACAAGAAACAATGGATGGAAACTAATCAAGGAAAGAGCCAACTTGGAATTAAGGAGAAACTTCTTAATAGTGAGGACAATTAACCAGTGGAACAGCTTGCCTTCCGAAGTTGTGGCTGCTTCATCACTGGAGGTTTTTAAGAAGAAACTGGACAGTCACTTGACTGAAAAGGTATAGGATCTCCTGCTTGAACAGGGGGTTGGACTAGAAAACCTCCAAGGTACTTTCCAGCAGTGACGTGCGGTGAGGTTTATGACTGGTGAGGCACTGACACAGTGCTGAGTTTCAAATATTTTTAGACTTGTGGACTTCAACTCCCAGAATTCCACAGCCAGGCATGCTCAGTTCCAATTTAAAGCGACAGCATTTGTTTTTCTCCTTTGCTCCTTCTTTCTTTTTCTTTTTCTTCTCCTTCCCCTCCTTCCTCCCTCTCTCCCTTCCTCCCCCTCTCTCAAACACACACACACACACACACACACAAGTTGGATTGGATTATCTCTCCTACCCCTTCCCTCTCTCACTCACTCTCAAACAACCCCCCCACACACACACAAAAGTTGGATTGGATATCTTTTCCAGTGGCTTGAAAGCAGCTCCTCTGCCATCCCCCCCCCCATTCCCCTGCTGCCTTTCCCAAACACCTCCACCATTGCAAATGCAGCCTGCTGTCTGGGTGGGAAATGCCTGGAACACAATAAAGCCCACCCACCACCTCCTGCTGGCAGGCTGGGGTGAGAGGAGAGGCAGAGAAGCCGGAGGGGAGCCGATCCGAGCCTTCCAAAAGAAAGAGGCTGGGGGGAAGTGTGTGTACTACAGCATGGCTCTTTGCCTGGCTTCCTGCCTCCTCCTGTGGTCTCCTCAGTGCTCGCTTGTGCTCTCCCTCCCCAAGTGTAGTTTGATTGCAGGTGGAGCCACGTTGCCTTTTCAAACTTGTAATCAGTGAAGCTGGGCTAGATTTTTATACAGTTTTATCCAGCTGTGTGTGTGTGAGAGAGAAATGAATGGGGGCCTGGGGAGGAAGTCACTACACTTGGGGAGGGAGAGCACAGTGAGGTTAAGCAGAGTCATCCACGGTGAGGCAGCAACTAGCTCAGCTTTTTCCTTTTACTTTTTTTTTTATGATGAGAGTGGTGAGGCTGTGCCTCACTTGCCTCACCTGACTGCACGTCACTGCTTTCCAGCTCTATTCTGATTAATTGTATTAGCAAACTCTTACTGCAGATCACATACAGGTAGTCCTTGACTTATGACTGGTCACTTAGCAACCGTTTAATGTTATGACAGATTGGGTGTAATTATGATCCAGTTCTGAAATTCTGATGCCTCCCTCCTGCAGTCATATTGTGCGCTTGGCACCACAATATCCCACAGTCACATGACCGTGTTTTATATTATTTTTGTCTAAATATGACATTTGTTTCTAGTTTTTGCCAAAATTGATCCCTTGTGAACTATTGCTTTACTTAACAACTGCAAAAGATCACAACAAAAATCATAAAAGTGGGTAGGTTATGTGGCTTTATGACCCTCGCAACTTACAATGATGATGAGCAGATTCTATTATGGTTGTAAGTCGAGTATTATCTGTATAGCTTTCAAGGGTAATATGATACTTTTTAGCCCATCCTTATTCCTAAACAATCCATAGTTCTTGATAGAGTACCAGTTATCTTAAACAATATTAATAACCCTGCTGATACCAGCCTAAATAAAACAACCATAACAGGACAAGACTAAACCACATTGATCTTCAACAGCATTTTGATTACAACCATCCAATATTAAATGCAGTCTAAATTGTATACAAATTCTTTTTTTTCCATATTAACCTCAATTTAAGAAAATACAAAAAGGATTTCATATTATTTAATGCAATTTTCCACTGATTTACTATTCAAGCTTGTTATTCAAAAGTCTTGATAAAAACCGACATCAAATTTACCAATTTCTTTCATCTATAGTTAATAGAATGCTCTCTCCTACTTCTGAAAAAAGCAGATAGTTTCATTTAGGAAATGATTTTAAAAACGTTAAGAAAATGCTAAAACTTACCCCAGGTCTTAGAACAAACAACTCTCTATTTCTTATACGTCTGCTTTTTTGCTTCTCTCAAGATGGTTAGCTCCCCTTATTTTAAATACAGTAAGCAACTATTTCACCCTTGCTAGGAAAAGATTAAAATTCTATTTTCTATTTTTTTATACATTTCAGTAAAATCTCATGAAAATATAATATTCCTACTGATCATTTAGCATTTTTCCCAAGAAAGAGAAAAGCAAAGAACAGTAGCTTCAGATAATTTAAAGTATCTATCCAACCAATTCTATGTCGGCATGTATGTAAACAGACCTATAATCCAAAACACAGCAACCACTAGACATTTATCTAGATTCAATTTGCTTAGTAGGTAGCTAAATATTTATCTACTATATAAATATCCCAAGCACCATCTAGCCAAATGAAAGCTAAAATGTTCACATGTTGAGTTTTGGGGTATCTGCTTATGATACTCTACCTTTTGTACAGGAATCAAAGCAGTGATGGGTTGATAAGATTAGCCCAAAGTCACCCAGCTTCTATGGTAGAAGGTGAAGTTGAAAAGCACCTTCTCTTCACCCATTTAAAAAAAATGTTTGCTCATTAGTTGAAAGTTAAGCTTTCCCTTGCAGTTTCATTGAATTCAGTGTAGGAATTAAGCTTAGAATTTCAAATGTTGCCACTCAAATAAATTGAATTCATTCTGCTGCCCCTTTAGAATGAATTAATTCACAAACAATTTTATATTATAGATAACTGAGCAGTTACAGTAGGCAATTACAATAGAGAACTCTGATCCCCTATCCAGGGCTTTTGAGATTGCTATCAGATCTTATTTTGAATCTGTCACCTCTGTCCTAGGCCCATTGCACACTGCTGTTTGTCTCTATAGTTGCTTACAGAGAAATTAATTCTTCTTCTCACTCCATCCATAGATTTCTGAGACAGAAGGATTCTAAAAGTTTCTAAAGCATGCTGGCTTGGAAATTCTGAGCATTGGAGTCCACACAACCTGAAGTTGCCAAGACTGAGAAACATTGTTCTAGAGGTCATTGCATGCATGCATGTCCATGTATCCCCACAGATCTGCTGCCACCAGGGAAGAGAACTGCAGAATTCCAATGAGAAAAGAATATCCCTGTGCAAATCTGAGATTGCAGAAATAGGGTGATTGTATTTATTCCCCATACGTTATACAGGTAGTCTTCAGTTAACAGCTGCCCTGTTTATTTATTTATTTACTTATTTATTTTAGGAAATTTATATGGCCACCTATTCGCACATGGCAACTCAAGGCAGCTTACAAGAATATAAAAACCTCATATATAAAACAAACAATTAACAAACTGTTTAGCTAAGTTAAAAAGGTGCTTCAAAAGTTTTTTGATTGATTGATTTAATAGGCTTCTCAACTCAATGTCAGCAACTCTGAAAATTGTAAAAGTAGCTTTACAATATTTATAGTCCTTGCCCTTACAACCATTGCAGTGTCCCTAGGGTCAGGTGCTCTGGTTTTGCTAATTGTTTTCTTCCAAAAGTGCCACCGGAAAAATTCCAGAAATGGTGGATAAAATTTCAAATATCTAAGCTTGAAATATTTGTGGAGGCATTAAATATGAATCAAAATCACTCGCAATGTTTGAATGTGCAAATAGCAGGAAACTACTGCTCGTATTTAATATTTAACTTGACCACACTTGATGTTATCCAACTGTGAAGTTCCCGGATACTTGCAGGCTTCCTCCTGACAGTTTACCCAGTTTTGGATTTCAATTTCATTACTGTTTATGCCCTGTTTATTGCTACTGCAGCACATTTCTCTAGGCCAAACTCCACTGCTATATCTGTACTAAAAATTCTTAGTGTTTGTCAAGTTTCTTCTACTGTTTTACTATTGTGTTGGGGCCTTCCATTTTCATAAATACTTTTTGGAATCTCTTCCAGTTCTGCATCCCTGAATAATTTATTTCTGGTAATGAATCTGCTTTGATCTGCTAAATGTTGTTCAGTGATAATGTCCCGATAAATTCTTTTTCACGATTCAAACATTTAAGGATGCCCACTTTGTATATTGTGATTTATAGTAGGCGCTGTAATGTTACAATTTTCAAACACAATATACTTTTGTCTTGTCTGTGTTTGTTCTTCTAATCATCTTACAGGTCCAAGCCCTGATTGCTCAGCCATGCCTCTTGAGTCCTGTTGCCCACTTGCTAACAGATGTCTAGAAACTCTAACATCTAATGCGACTGATCCTTTTTCCATTTTCCATTAACCATATTAAATGAGTCCATGGATACATAGTCTGACTCTTTTGCTAAGACCTGTCTAATGTGGCGATCCTTCTGGAAGAATATACTACCACCAGCATAGCTCTCAATCTCATCAAAACCTCCCAAGCCTTGCCCCCCCCCCCGAACAAGGGTGTATCCATGGAGGGGATTGTTATTATGATTATTATTGGGTGCACAGTCAGCCAGATGTTTAGACTGGGTTTGACATTTTTAGCCACCTATTGAGTCCTTCCCAAGGACCTGGGATAGATGATGTTCTTATACAATGGTATTAAAAGTATCATTGCAGGATGTAAGCTGTTCCAAGTAAAGGTGCCTTTTGCAATTGACTGATGGTGATTTTGTCAATGCTGATTGTGTTCAGGTGGTGCTCCAGTTTTGGGGGAATTGCTATTGAATATTGTTATATTACTATTGGTACTATCTTTATTGTTGTTGTATTATATACTTTATTCATTAAACATAAAACTCAGCCAACTGAACATTCAAAAATGCATTACAAATACCATTGACTGGTGCTAATAACTGATATGATTTGCTGCCAGCGTCCTAGGTATCAACCAAGTACCTTCTTAAAATATAAGATGTTCCAAGTAGCACAGTTTTTTGCAGTTCCGCTGATATTATTGCAGGAAGCTGCAATTTGTTGCTGTATCTTATAAAATTCTTGGATATGGTGCCAAGTGCCCTGATGTCAATGGGCATAATATTATTAGTATTAGTATTAGTATTAGTATTAGTATTATTGATTTAATTTTCAATTCATTTTACAGTCTGGGACTGGTAAAAACATAACAGTTCAAGTCCTAACCAAGAACCTAAATGCTACTAAGGTAACATCTGAGTATATAGGCAGTTCCAAGTAAGATGGTTTTCTGCAAAGTCAGAATAGTCAGGTCTGATAGGTTCACAATTTCCATGCATATAGGCAATCCCTTGGGTATTGCTCTGAGCAGTGACGTGCAGTGAGGTTTATGACTGGTGAGGCACTGACACAGTGCTGGGTTTCAAATATTTTTAGACTTGTGGACTTCAACTCCCAGAATTCCACAGCCAGGCATGCTCAGTTCCAATTTAAAGCAACAGCATTTGTTTTTCTCCTTTGCTCCTTCTTTCTTTTTCTTTTTCTTCTCCTTCGCCTCCTTCCTCCCTCCCTCCCTTCCTCCCCCTCTCTCAAACACACACACACACACACACACACACACACACACACACAAGTTGGATTGGACTATCTCTCCTACCCCTTCCCTCTCTCACTCACTCTCAAACAAGCCCCCCCCCCACAAAAGTTGGATTGGATATCTTTTCCAGTGGCTTGAATGCAGCTCCTCTGCCATCCCCCCCCCATTCCCCTGCTGCCTTTCCCAAACACCTCCACCATTGCAAATGCAGCCTGCTGTCTGGGTGGGAAATGCCTGGAACACAATAAAGCCCACCCACCACCTCCTGCTGGCAGGCTGGGGTGAGAGGAGAGGCAGAGAAGCTGGAGGGGAGCCGATCCGAGCCTTCCAAAAGAAAGAGGCTGGGGGGAAGTGTGTGTACTACAGCATGGCTCTTTGCCTGGCTTCCTGCCTCCTCCTGTGGTCTCCTCAGTGCTCGCTTGTGCTCTCCCTCCCCAAGTGTAGTTTGATTGCAGGCGGAGCCACGTTGCCTTTTCAAACTTGTAATCAGTGAAGCTGGGCTAGATTTTTATATAGTTTTATCCAGCTGTGTGTGTGAGAGAGAGAAATGAATGGGGGCCTGGGGAGGAAGTCACTACACTTGGGGAGGGAGAGCACCAGTGAGGTTAAGCAGAGTCATCCACGGTGAGGCAGCAACTAGCTCAGCTTTTTCCTTTTACTTTTTTTTTTCCTGATGAGAGTGGTGAGGCTGTGCCTCACTTGCCTCACCTGACTGCACGTCACTAGCTCTGAGGGCTCCTGTTACTATTGTACAACCATTGATTTCTTCCTCTACAGTTGCTCAACTTCAATTTGCAGATCACTGTATTTTATTTTTTCTAGTTGTTTCTCTTCAATTTGTGCATCATCTGGCATTGCAATATTCATGAACCAGACTTTCTTTCTTTTCCACAATAGTGATGTTAGGTGTGTTGTGGGCCAGATATCTCTCTGTTTGGATTCACAAAATTGTTGACCTGTTCCATTTTCAAGAACTTTGTCAATTTGGCATTCCCAATTATTTTTGCTGTATTTGAAACCAACTTCTGGCAAAGCTTCCAATGCATGGTTTTGGCAACTTAATCATGATATTGTAGATAATCAGTTTGTGATATTTTATTGATCATTGCAGTCAGCCAGATGTTCAGACTGGGTTTGGCATTTTTATCTAACCTATCGAGACCTTACCAAGGACCTGGGATAGGCAAATCTGAATGTTTGACTGTATTCAGATATCATCACAGGATGAAAGCTGTTCCAAATAAAGCCACCTTCTGCAATTGACTGGTGGTGAATTTGTCAGTGTCAATGGTGTTCAAGCTCCAGTTATTTTGAGATTGCTCCCAAGGTGCCTATTACTATTGGTACTACCTTGCTTGCTTTTGCCATAGTCGTTCTATTTCTATTTGTACGTCTTTGTCCTAGTTACTTGCGGGATCGTATTCTGCCTCATACATCCCTGCGACCAATTCGCTCGCACAGAGAGGGACTCCTCCAGGTGCCGTCCACCAGACAGTGTCGAGGGGCGGCGCCTAGGAGTAGAGCCTTCTCTGTGGCGGGCCCAGCCCTGTGGAATGACCTCCCTCCGGATATTAGGACTACGTCTGACCTCCGCTCCTTCCGAGTTAAGCTCAAGACCCACCTATTCCAAGTAGCTGGCCTGGCTCAACCATGATCTAACTATATCGCTCCTGACGGGTTTTTATTAGTGTAATTCAATTGAATTTATTTATTGGGGTTTTTAAATATTGTGACTTTTTAATTGTTTTTTATCTATCAGCCTACCTCCTCCTTGTATACGTCTTATATACGTCTTTGTTATATGTATGTCCTGTCCAGATTTGTATTTGTATTTTGTATTTTATTTGTTTTATTGTACGCCGCCCCGAGTCCTTCGGGAGAGGGTGCGGCTAAGAAATAAATATTCTACTCTATTCTATTCTTTGTATTTTGTGAACTTCTCCAGTTCTTTCTCTTCTATTCTGCTGTCTACAGGCACTGCCACATCCATTATCCAGACTTTTTTGTCTTTCTTATTGATAATTGTTAAGTTCAGGGTGTTATGTGGCATGTACCTGTCTATCTGAATCCTGTCACTCTTGTCTAATTGTTTCCTAGGCAGCATCTGTCCTTTTCTTTATTCAAGGCTAATAAGGCATTCCATTACAACTACTCAGTGAGTTATAATAGGGCAGGAAGCTGTGCAACATTTGTACAGTGCTATGATTCTCCTGCCATTTGATTGCATAGACTCCATTTCATGTGTTAGTTAAACATAACCTCATAAAACCAAACACCTGAAAAATTATTACTTCTCCATTCTCACTGTTAGCATTCACCCAATGATTTAAGTATGCTACTGGGAATACATTCATGCATATTTTTTACTCCCATCTGTTCTGCTGAAACAAGAACCTACATCTTCTATTAAAAGATATGTGCATGTGTTTGAAACCTTTTTTCTAAGTCACTTCCATGTGTGGACCATATTGGAAGTTATTAATTGTCTAATGCTGTGATTATAATGGATATTTTTTAATTCCACCTAAATCATTTAGTTTTCATTCCACCTAAGTTAAGCAGCTAAAAGAATCTATTCCCACCTACACTTTGCCATGTATGCAGAGATAAGCTGAAAGGGATATATTTTGAGGGAACACTTTCATTGGCTACGGAAAATGTTACCTTTTTGGAGAGGTGTTGGAATAGACTGCAGAACGATATGAGTTTTTTTTAAACCCAAGCTTTATTAGGGCAGGAAGCAACACAAACAGCAGCAATAGATTAGTATGCGGGTGAATTAAAGAACATCTTGCTCTTCTAGTCACAATTTATCTGTATTGCATAAGAAAATTTCACTCTGCAAATGTGCTGAATCATCTCACTAGAATTTAGTCTTAACTGCTGGTCTATATAGAACATAACATGGAAACTCCAAAACTAGGAGGTGAGACCATTATAGGGGCAGGACAAACAGTTGTCCCTGTACTGAATTTTGTAGCTACCAAAGCTTCCAGGTTTGAAATCCCCCAATGACTGCTTTCTTGCAACACAATATTTAATTTGATATTGCAGATGGCAGTGGATATATCTAACTTTGGACTTAGAATCTAAGCACCACTGGTTTTTTTGTGGTGGTAATGTGAAAAACCATTATATTTTGTGGAGTTTAATGACATATTTCAATTTCTCCTTCATATTAAAAAAAAAGTCTAATGGTTTGGAACTTATTCTAAAGCCAACCGGATTGTTTTTGATCAAAGGTAAAGATTCCCCTCGCATATATGTGCTAGTCGTTCCCAACTCTAGGAGGGAAGTGCTCATCTCCATTTCAAAGCTGAAGAGCCACCGCTGTCCCAAGACTTTGCTGTGGTCATGTAGCCGGCATAACTAAACGCCGAAGGCACATGGAACACTGTTACCTTCCCATCAAAGGGTCCCTATTTTTCTACGTGCACTTTTTACGTGCTTTTGAGCTGCCAGGTTGGCAGAAGCTGGGGCAAGTAATGGGAGCTCACTCCATTACACGGCGCTAGGGATTCCAACCGCCAAACTGCCGACCTTTCTGATTGACAAGCTCAGCCTCTTAGCCGCTGCATCCCTTCTGTTTTTCATTCTTGCTGGCTAAATAAAGGAAAAGGCAGAATGGAATCTTCCCATAGCTGTACATCTGAGAAAGTCTGAGACTTTTGGTTCCCATCCCAGAGCCATGTGAGGCCCAGTCAAGGTCACATCATGTAATATCATGACTATGGAAGCAGGGGCATGAAGTCACGGTGCCTGGTTTTGATTTTAAAAGAACCTTAGGTTGTCATTTGGAAGCTTCTGCACAGAACCTAGCATTAAGTACTGTAGAAATTGGCCACCCTTGGGTATCTCTGCTGCCATTATTAAGGAGCTCCTGAAAAACATGTAAGAGATTTGGGTATCATCTTGCTTATTGGTAAGTATGCTTATTATATTATGTTTGCTTGAGTTAATAATAAAGCTTAAAATCTCTATATTAGCTGCTGTGGTTATTATGTCTGGATCCCTAAGAACAAATTGCCTGGGCATCCAATCAGTTGCCCCAACACTTGGCAAAAGAACTTACTTAAATACTTAGATGGTAAACTATCAAGCTGATTGAAACTAGACTGGTAATTATTTTTAACAGCATCTTGGGAAAAGGCAAGAGCAAACTACTTTAGAACTATTGCCAACACGTCCAGGAATTTGCCAGGAGTCAATTCAATTCAAGAGTTTTCAGTTCAAAAACAAAACCTAAAATAAGCTTCTACTAAGCTCACCGCATCTATTCTGAGTTTCAAAAAAATTTCCTCTCACACCCTCTGAAATGATGTGAACATTCTGAAATGCCCTTTTTACTACCCCCACGGGCCAGAAAGTAATAATAGAAAGCAGACCCTGCCCAGACCAAAATCCTTTGCCTGTTTCTGTTTCTATGATTTCAGACTATAGGTACTTTCAAAGTACTGTTTTCTCTGCACAGCATTTTTAGAGAAAGCCTCAAGGCAAGTTAAAATAAGAAAACCCACAGAACACAGAGAGTTATTGCAAACCAACCAACCTACCTACCTACCTACCCCCCGCCACTCTCTCTCTCTCTGAGGATCCATCAAATGGTTGGACTCAGCAAAAGCAGAAAATAGATACTTGTTCAACTATCAAAGTGCCACCACCACCACCCCCAGGATTGGGGAAATGACGTGTTTCTATCTAAATTATGATAGTTTTTGTACATTTTCAGTGATATCCAATAGCCGGTGATGCATGCTAAAGATGTCATTTTTTAAAAAATACACAAGTGCTTACTCATAGTAAACACAAGAAAAACGGCTGTAAAACGCTCTTCCACGTAATACCAGAAACATTTACGCAAAACATACTTTCTAATTAAGTATTGTATTGCTTTCAAGCTATACTTCTAACTACAAAGTTCTTGTCTTCAGCCAGAGGATTTCCTGCCTTCCCAGAGGACAGAGTTTTGTTTCATTTTATTGCTTAACCTTTGAAATTGTCATGCACTTTGTTCTAAGCTCAGACCAGTCATAGACAAACTTATGAACTCCTCACCAATAAGATATATGAGGGAAATACTTCAAATGGTATCCATAGGTCTTCAGATATAGCAGGCCAAAACAGGCCAATTTATAAGAATCTGGAGTGATATCTGTGTTTGCCGGTCTTCAAGCTTTTTTTAGCCAACACCTCTCTCCCAATAGAAGGAGCAATTGTTATTATTATTGAATGCACTGTGTAAAATTAGCAAATACATAGGACCAAATTAAATGTGATGGAGCATGTATCTGTCCATTTCAACATAAAGCTGGGGACAGCTAGCTAGGTAGAGAAGGAAGATAAGGGGACTTTCTGTTAAAGGTGCAAAAAAAACAGCTTTCTGTTTTTTTGTACTACTTTTTTTGTAGCTTTCTGTACTATGATTTGTAGAAATGAGTTTGAAAAAATGTTGTTAAAGCAAACAACACCTCTACATTTGAGGGAAGGGGAAGGAGAGGTCCATCCTAAAGGCTAAAAACTTTGTATAATATACAGCCATACAAATGGAGGTAGAATAATGAAATAAACAAATTTTCTTTATAAGCTCTAGTGCATATTCTACGCCTGACTGCTATTACCTAAACAAAACATTTTACATTCGCTTTTTTAGAGTTCATTCTGATATTTTCATTCTAGTTTGTGACAAAATTTACTAATTATATTTCAGTTTTCTAACACATTATCTGGCCCACCCACTTTTGTGTCATCTGCTAATTTGTTAGTCCTTCACTTCCCTTTTCATTCAAGTAATTAACAAAAACATCGAAGAGTACAGGAATTTGGAAAGAACTTTGTGGTGACCCATTGTCCCCATGCTCCAGTTTGATGAGGAACAGATGATAACATCATGAATATGATTTTTGAACCAGTTGTAGATCTACTTGCCATCTAGTGTATGCTTAACTATCTTACCAATCAGAATACCATGGGCTACTTTGTCAAATGTTTTACTGAAATTAAATATATTATGAGGGGCGATTAAAAATTAATGTCTTTGATGTAATAATGATACTCTTAAAGGTTCTGACATGTCCGTTAGCATCTGTTCTGCCACATGCCAGACATTAATTATGAAAAAAGCTATACTTTATAAAAGGAAAGTTGCAGTGAGTATTCATCTGTGTGCTTTAAACTATGTGATGTAATTGAATTTTTGACCACCCTCCAATTGAAATTTGCCATCAAATGCAGATTGTTTATAATAACAACTATGTTGATCTAAATACTAAAAATCTCTGGGCCAACCCCCCCCCCCCATGAACCAGGATGAGCTGATTTGTCTTATCAAGGACAGAAAAAGTGATCTTTGATAGCAACTGACAAGTTTCATTTGAGAAAGGTTGATGGACATCAAGAACAATTGATGGATCACTCAAAGGGAAAGTGCTGTCAGACTTGACATTTCACATATTCACATAATATGTGGGTCATATTAAGTTCTTCAGTAGGTTTGTCTAAGATGAGTTCTTCATATACTAATGGCAAAAATGAAAATTTCTAGAGTTGAAATTTACTGGAAATTATCATACCCCAAGCATGAGGGTGAAAAATTTTTCACAGCATTGTGAAGCAAAACAACAAAACAGGTTCATTACTTTAAACCAGAAATGAAAAGTAAGTTCATGTTATATCATCATGCAGGAAAAAGAAGCCAAAACTTAGGCTTTGGCAGGAAAGCTGTAATCTTTGGTACAAAGTATTGTTCATATGGATTCCCTTAAACCTCACTCCACTGGCTACTTCGTTAGTTGAATGCCCAGACATAGGAAGACATGTAAATGACCCCACAAAAAAGATGCCAGACTTTGAACTACCATGTCAGCAATAGGATTCACACCACACATGGCATCTGCTGAGATACTCTGTATGAATGGGACGTACTATCCTCTCTCAGTGTGACTGTGGGCTACCCAGGGGTGGGCTTCAAAAGGTTTAGCAAGTGGTTTTCTGCCTGGTTGCTGGGTGGACATGGCCCCCTTGGGTGTGGCCTAGTCGGCCTCCTACACCATGGCAGGGGAGCATTTTTGCCCTCCCTGGGCTCCAGAGCCTTTCCTCGAGCCTCCAGGAGGGCGAAAACGGCCTCCCCAGGCTCCAGAGGACCATTCCTGCCCTTCACGAACTTCTGGTAGGCCTGATTTTTACCCTCCCCGAGCCTCTGCATGCACCCTGCACATACCTGCATCCAAAACCAGGCCACGGGGGGCTTCCTGGCAGGGGAAAGATGGGTGGGGCCATCCAGGAGTGGGATTTGGGAATTCTCTGAACTGCATAGAATCTTAGCTAGAGGTTCTCCTAAACCCCTGCAAACCCCCAGCAGGCCACCCCTGGAGGTACCACAACAAACTGTACTACATCATGATCGGCTGTAAGCTGAGAGTAACTACCGGTCCAATATCTGATTTTTTTAAAATATAAACGATGCATGCTTCAGTGGCTAGATGGCCTAGACATTGGTATTTGAACATAGACGTTTACATTTTATTGTATTTTATTGATCTAGATGAAATGTTAATATACATTGCTAGTCCGTGTATGATATGCCAGAATCACAAGACAGAGACAAATGTGAAGTTGGATTTCATCATTTTACCATCTCCATTATACAATCCATACTTGGCGCCACATATCTTCCTTCGTTTTTTGACTACAGTTAGGGAAACCAATACACTTAAATAAATAAATACATTTTAAGGAATATCTTCATAGCATCCGTGTCACTCAAATAAACAGCTGGAAATGATGGCTCGGACCTGGCTAAAGAGGCAAAATGTGAAATTCTTTCATAAAAGCTTCAAGAAGATTGCCCATCATTGCAAAAGTGTGTGACAATTTGTGGTAATTACATGGGGAAGTACATAGGGCTCATTTCAAGAATTATTTTCCTGTTTCATTTATTAAAATATTCCTATTTAAAATAAAGATATCAAAGGGGAAATGTTATTTTTCATTCATCCTTCATATATCTATAACACTCTCCTAATCAGTTAAGCAATTTAATCAAAACCTGAGAATGTTCACAGTACTTCATTACACCAAGATCAAGTTCATTCATAAGAACTTCCTTCCTTCCTTCCTTCCTTCCTTCCTTTCTTCCTTTCTTCCTTCCTTTCTTCCTTCCTTCCTATAATCTGATATCAGCTATAAAATTCTCCTTCATATATTATGTTTTATTAAAATATAAAGTTATCTAGATTAAAATCTATGTTCAGCATTTTGGAGCCTTATTTTGAAAATCAAATAATAAGAAAACATGAAAAATAATAAGGTATTGAAAAATAATATTTTATGTTTTATTTATTGCTTTGCTTTGCTTTGCTTCTCTTTGCTTTGCTTTGCTTTGATGTGCATAGGAATATTAACTTTGACTTCATGCAGCTTGTGAAACAAGGTTGACAAAAAGAAAGAAGCAAAGCTTGTAACAAGGGAACTTGCATTTGCTTCTGCATAGATCCAGTAAAGATAAAGGTTCCCCTCACATGTATGTGCTAGTCGTTCCTGACTCTAGGGGGCATTGCTCATCTCCGTTTCAAAGCCGAAGAGCCAGCACTGTCTGAAGACGTCTCCGTGGTCTTGTGGCCGGCATAGCTAAGCCCCGATGGTGCAAGGAACATTGTTACCTTCCCACCAAAAGTGGTTCCTATTTTTCTACTTGCATATTTACATGCTTTTGAACTGCTAGGTTGGCAGAAGCTGGGACAAGTAACGGGAGCTCACATTATGCGGCACTAGGGATTTGAACTGCTGAACTGCCAACCTTCTGATTGACAAGCTCAGTGTCTTAACCCCCCAAAATAGTGACAAATGAAGAAATTCAAAGATGATAAATATTAAAGTAGTGGGTCTTATGGGATAAGACTAAAGAAGCTGTACATATTTTGTTTGATTAGATGATTAACAGACAACAGGGAACCCACAAACGTATACAAAGCAAGGCAAATCTCTTTTATTCCTATGTTGTTCTGCTTTTGAGTGCATTGCCAACATGGGAGATTTGATCCAGATCTGTATCTTGTAAGGGTGTTCAGGAACATGTTTTTCATCCTTTGCCTCCTGTCTGCAATGTAAATTCACACTGAAACTAATATCATTATCTACAGCTGGATCAATAATATACAAACAAGAGATTTCAGTTTGCATGACTTTTAAAAAGCAGTAGGCAGAACTTGATCCTGAGAAAGCAAATCTCTAGTTACCTCGAAATGAACTGCAAAATTTCATAACTGTTTGACCATTTGATACTTTCTCTGATGTGGCATTGATTTTCTCTTTGAAGACTGAACCCTTCAGGCTTCATTTTATGCTCCCAGCTAAAACTGAGTTAAATATCATCCTGCATCAGTTAAAGTGAGCAAATCAGATGAAAACCAACTGAAGCAAAAATAAATCCATTCTGTTTGAATACAAACAGTTAAGTTAACAGGGTTATAGATCATACCATAAAAGATCAGATCCATCCCGTATATACAGGTGAAACTCAAAAAATTAGAATATCGTGCAAAAGGTCATTTATTTCAGTAATGCAACTTAAAAAGGGGAAACTAATATATGAGATAAGACTCATTACATGCAAAGCAAGATAGTTCAAGCTGTGATTTGTCATAATTGTGATGATTATGGCATACAGCTCATGAAAACCCCAAATCCACCATCTCAGAAAATTAGAATATTACATGCAATCAATAAAACAAGGATTGTACATAGAACAATATTGGACCTCTGAAAAGTATAAGCATGCATAAGTACTCAGTACTTGGTTTGGGCTCCTTTTGCAGCAATTACTGCCTCAATGCGGCGTGGCATGGACGCTATCAGCCTGTGGCACTGCTGATGTGTTATGGAAGATCAGGATGCTTCAATAGCGGCCTTCAGCTCTTCTGCATTGTTCGGTCTCATGTCTCTCATCTTTCTCTTGGCAATGCCCCATAGATTCTCTATGGGGTTCAGGTCAAGCGAGTTTGCTGGCCAATCAAGCACAGTAATCCCACAGACATTGAACCAGGTCTTGGTGCTTTTGGCAGTGTGGGCAGGTGCCAAATCCTCCTGGAAAATGAAGTCAGCATCCCCATAAATCTCGTCTGTAGAAGGAAGCATGAAGTGCTCCAAAATCTCCTGGTAGATGGCTGACCCTGGTCTTAGTGAAGCACAATGGTCCAAAGTCCTTTTTCTCACTGGTCCAAAGTCCTCTTTTCTGATGAGAGCAACTTTTGCATCTCATTTTGAAACAAACACGAGATCTCAGGGTCTCAGACATGAGACCGAACAATCATGTCGGTCTCAATCAGATCATGAGATCTCACTGTCTCAGACATGAGACCGAACAATGCAGAAGAGCTGAAGGCCGCTATTGAAGCATCCTGGTCTTCCATAACACATCAGCAGTGCCACAGGCTGATAGCTTCCATGACACACCACATTGAGGCAGTAATTGCTGCAAAAGGGGCCCAAACCAAGTACTGAGTACATATGCATGCTTATACTTTTCAGAGGTCCAATATTGTTCTATGTACAATCCTTGTTTTATTGATTGTATGTAATATTCTAATTTTCTGAGATGGTGGATTTGGGGTTTTCATGAGCTGTACGCCATAATCATCACAATTATGACAAATCACGGCTTGAACTATCTTGCTTTGTATGTAATGAGTCTTATCTCATATATTAGTTTCACCTTTTAAGTTGCATTACTGAAATAAATCCCTTTTGGGAGAGGGGGCGGTCTATAAATATGAATAATAAATAAATAATAATAATAAATGACCTTTTGCACGATATTCTTATTTTTCGAGTTTCACCTGTATACTGTATATTATTAAAGAG
Organism: Natrix helvetica; assembly: GCF_964273705.1. NCBI lineage: Eukaryota > Metazoa > Chordata > Lepidosauria > Squamata > Natricidae > Natrix > Natrix helvetica. The sequence goes on along the minus strand of NC_138552.1, from coordinate 207,226,733 downwards.
ATTTTCACTTTCTTTTGCAGAATTGTATAGTGCAATCTGAGACTGACGGTGGTGAAAGATTGTGTTGTGTATTCATCTTGTAAAGTAGGAAGGTATATTATACACTACTCAATTGATGAATTTTCAAATCTGAACGGTGTAATCTAAATGTGACATGTTCTGTTATCTCCCCAAAATAAATTAACTGGTCTCAAGTCAGCTGTTATCCATGAGATTCATATCCCACCATAACCTGCATTTGTTCCAAGAAAATGGAATATGCTTGGACTTATGAAGAGGGGGAAAATGAGATGAAAGGAGGGAAAGATATTATGTTACTATCAGGTTAAGTGTTCTATGTAGCTGTATAGTTCTTACAAATTTATCTTTGCAGATTCTAGCGTAGAGTGTTAACTTGAACCCAGCAAATAATAGATCATTCCCATTATTGCCCATCTTGTGGGCAACAGTTAGAAAAGACTTCTTCTAAAACTCTAGATGATTTCATAAAACAAATCAGTAGTCCTTGATTTACAATCACAAATGAAATTTATGTTGTTAAGCAAGACAGTTGTTAAATGAGTTGTGCCCCATTTTATGACCATTTTTGCCAGGGTTAAGAGAATCACTTAAGTGAACCGTGTAATTGTTAAGTAAATCTGGCTTCCTCCATTGACTTTGCTTGTCAGAAGTTCCCTAAAATGGTTTGAAAATTACAAATTATAAGGTTGGCAAATGACAATCCCAGGACTGGGGAAGCCACAATCCAGAGGTAAAATTCAGCAGGTTCTGACAGATTCTGGAGAACCGGTAGCAGAAATTTTGAGTAGTTCGGAGAACCGGCAAATACCACCTCTGACTGGCCCCAAAGCGGGGAGGGAATGGGGCTTTTACAGTATCTTTCCCCTGGAATTGGGTGGGAATGGAGATTTTGCAGTATCCTTCCCCTGCCATGCCCATCAAGCTTCGCCCATAGAACCAGTAGTAAAACATTTTGAATTTCACCACTGCCGCAACTATCTTAAATATATGCCAGTTGGCAAGCACCCAAGGTTTGATCACATGACTGAAATGTTCATAAATGTGAAAACTGGTCATAAGTCCATTTTTTCAGTATTTTTGTAACTTCATTAAATGAATGGTTATTAATTGAGGGCTACCTGTGGTATATTACAATAGACTATATTCTATTTGGGGCTTTTTTTTTTCAATCTCTCTAATGCTGTGCCATTAAATGTGGTCTAAAATTCTCTCTCAGGGATGTTTCGTTAGAAACTTTTATGAGCAAGACATCCATGACAGTAGATCGCCATTACATGAGTCCACCTGAAATCAGTATTTTTGAACTTAGTAATTGCATTTCAAGAGTCTCTTGAACTCCTCCTTACCTCTGGGTCGATTCAGCTAAAGAACATAGCTATTTCAATTTTCAATTTTCCAAGCTTAGATCACAAATGTTTCATTTTCGAGACTCACAATCTCACTCTCCTGGGTATTTGGATTGAACACATCAACTCAAAAAAAAAGTCAAAAATCATTTGCTCATAGTTGCCTTGAAAAGCATTAAGATTTACCCTTATTTAAAAAATAGATTATTTTTTTCCTAGAGGATTCTGTACATAGAGACTCATAAATTAAAGAAAAAATATTATTTGCCCAGCAATAGTTTTATATCAGTGTTTTATAACACTGAATGCTTCTTTTTCAATATTTTCATTATTTTGCTGCAAACAATACTTCACTAAATACTAATAACTAACAAATTAATGCAAATGACCTGCTATGGAGAGTGAAACTTCATTTGGTTTTGAGCTGTATCAAGATATTCCCAGTTATATGTTTCTTGCCTTGCTGAAATACAATGTATTACACTTAACATGTAAAGCCAGGTAAAAAATTGTAATCCCAAATTATCCACATCTCATGAAATATTTTGAAGGAAAATAGCTAAGGGTGTAATTTGATTGCAGAAACAATGTCTTACAGCAATTGTCTCATTCTTTTAGGGCTGATGGGCAGATTTGAAATCTTACAAACATATTGTCCATACTCACATAAAATAACTTATGGGAGGCTTGACAAAAAGGCTACCTTGAAGAGCATAGCTAATTAAGAAGCACTGTAAAGAATGCTTACTTAAGAAGCACTTAAAAGAATGCTACTGTACCTGTTAATATTTCTAAGTCCTCAGCTACTCCTTATTAATCCATTTTTGTCCATTTTCTACACAGGTAGGCATACCTTTAAACAGCATTGAGCAGGATCTGAGCATCATGTTTATTTCTAACAAAATTACAGGATTTGCCTGGAACCTGATGAGCACCAAGATGAATTGCTGCAGATGTACCAGCATCTTAAGTACTAGGCTAATGATGTCAGTTGTAGAAGCTACACATTCTCAAAGTAGAAGCCGAGAAATAATGTCAAATCCTCATTGGGAGACAAGTTCTTTCTGCATTTGTGAAATCTTGACCTCAGAAAGGAGTATACTTAGGACTAGTGTATATGAATAAATGGAGCTCAAGAATTGATGAATCATAAATCAACTCCCAGATTTCATGATTTAGATCAGCAAAATATGGCAATTTTCCCTCCCGTTGCTTGTAAAGGGAGGGAAAGATTGTGTGGTATGGGGCAGGGGTGGGATTCTATTGGTTTGGACCAGTTCAGGCAAACCGGTAGCTCCGACCATCAGCTGAGAGCAAAGCAGTTCGCTCTGATGATGAAGTGAGCCCACCCGCCCATCCCTGTGCTTTACTCATCTTTATCTTCTCACCTGAGTCGCGTGGCAGAGCCGATTGCTGCACCTCAGCTGTTTTCCTGCCCAGCAGTAATGCGGAAGGTACTGTATCTCAAAACTGTGCACGCAAAGTGCACAATCACCAAACCGGTAGGATCCCACCACTGGTGTGGTGGTATGTTTTTTTTCAAAATTAACACTAAAGAAAGTTAACAACCATCTCTCCATCCCTGTTTCCATCTTGGCAGATGCTACCAGCAAATCAGCTGGTGATGAAGTATATCTTCTACATCGGAGTTAAGACTGCTTTGCTTACAAATCAACCAACTTACCAAACAATCAAGAATATATTCTGGTGGTGTCTATGGAGGTCTGTAGACTGAGAAGAAGTCTGACCTTGATGGCATCATCCAAAAAGCAACAAAAAGGACCTGGTCAAGTAGCTCCTTTCTTGGGAGTCTAACTGGCGAACTTTTGGATCCAAACTCATCACATTTTCCTGACTTATTACATTATCTTAAATTGGTCTGATCTATAAGGGGAAATAATGTTTCAACTTCTACCCTCAAAACGACCCTATAGAGCACTGCACACCAAGACAACTAAACACAAGAACAGTTTTTTCCCAAACGCCATCACCCTTCTAAACAAATAATTCCCTCACCACTGTTAAACTATTCACTAAGGCTCCATTACTATTAGTCTTCTCATCGTTCCTATCACCCATCTCCTTCCACTTATGACTGTATGATTGTAACTTTGTTGCTTGTATCCTTATAATTTTATTGATATTGATTGTTTCCTGATTGCTTATTTGTACCCTATGACTATCATTAAGTGTTGGTTGTACCTTATGATTCTTGACGACTGTATCTTGTCTTTTTATGTAAACTAAGAGTATATGCACCAAAGACAAATTCCTTGTGTGTCCAATCACACTTGGCCAATAAAGAATTCTAATATGCCTCCCACTGAGAGAAGTGAAAGGAAGAACACCAACAGAAAGATAGAGATAGAATAATGTGGCACTTCAAGCCTGACAGGTTATTATAGAAGTAATAGTTTGACTACACAGTATTCTTTGTCTCCAAGCCATCCTCTTGCATTCTTGCATCAAGAATGATGATCCATGGAATATAAGCTAGGCAGAACTACAGCCCTGAGGAAGATGAACTGGTACACTAAACTGGTACATTTTTTTTCCTGAATGCCATCACTCTGCTTAACAACTAATTCCCACAACACTGTCAAATAATTTACTAAGACTGTATTACTATTTTTCTTCTGTTCCTTCCTAGTACCTATCTCTCCCCACTTATGACTACAACCATGTTGCTTGTATTTTTCAATTTATATTGTTTTTATTTGTTTCCTAGTGCGATTTGATAGCTTATTAATAACCTTGACTATCACTAAGTGTTGTATCTTTTTATTCTTGATGAATGTATTTTATTCTCTGTATGTACACTGAGACCATATGCACCAAAGACAAATTCCTTGTATGTCCAATCATACTTGGCCAATAAAAAATTATATTAATTCATGTTAGACCAACATCAAAAATCTGTCACTAATCACCTAAAAATGTTCATGGAGTATAGATTGATGAAGTTTACCTGGTCACAATTGTTTCAACAAGTATGCTGGTCATTTTCTTCAATGAATCCAGTGTACCCATTGTCTGTTCTGAGCCTGTCAGTTTGTTTTTCCCTTACATTTAAACAACAGCAGATGTTGGAAGGCAAATATAAAATTCATTTACTTACCTATCTTTTATCTGACTATTCTTATTCCTTGAGGAGCTTAAGGTGACTTACATGAAAGTCTTCTCTAGATTTCTTCTTTACAACAACAGTCTTGTGAAGTGAGTCATGCTGAAAAATAAAAAAATGACTCAAAGTCAATCAGCTCCATGGTGAAGTGAACAACTAAATTGAACTTTCCCCAGTTCCAGTTCAAAATTTAAATCACAGCTCTCCTTGCATCTTTTGAGAAGATTCTACAATCGACTGGTCTAGAATAGCAACACAAGGTAATGGTATATCTATTCAGCTATGCATAGCTATTGCAGTCTTTAGAAAACTGAAGGATTACCGTATATTCTGAACATTCCTGAAACATATGAGGTAGTAGTGGTAATGCATTTATCATAAAACTCAGAGTAACCATTGTTTAATCAGGACACATATTCCAACAGGCTAAATTATCTGAAGGGTGGGTAGGTGGTTGAGATTCTTGATATCAAAGTTCTTGCATTCAAGAGTTTTCTTTTCTACATTCAGGATTAGCTCTATAGAGCCAGGAGGTGATTTGGCTCAGATTCCAGACTCTTCAGAATTACGTTTTCAAAAAGCTGTAACAGGTCAATGTACAAAGAGAGCATGTACACTGATTGTGTCAATATAGAATTAGTCATGCATAATGTGTGCCAGCAGACAGTCTATATTTATTACTTCTCTGTTAAAGTTTCTCAGTGAGGCCTTTCCAAGCCTGGTTCCCTCCAGTGGCATTTGGATTATAATTCCCATAATCCTAATTGTCCGGTTGAATTGACTTTATATATAAAGATTGGGTGCATTTATTTGCTTGGAATGGCTGTTTAAAAAAAGAACCTGTCAGATTAGGTATAGAAGACAATAGATTTGGCAAAGATTGCTTTCTCTATGTATGTACATCCAATCTGCAAAAGGATTCTTTTTCTCATGAGCAGTCAGGCCTTGGTGCTCCCTGAGCTTCATTGTTTTTTCTTGCAAACATTTCATTACCCAAACTAGGTAACATCATCATGAGGTAACGAAATGCCTGCAAGAAAACAACGGAAGTTCAAAGAGCACCAAGGGCCTCTCATTTCAACCCTGAGCTACAAATGTTCTCCTTATTGATTCTTTTTCTCAGCTGAATAAGAACAAGTTAAAATTAATGCTTACGTGTGGTTTCTAAGGCTCCATAAGTTCACTCAGTATGTAGTGTCTGATTTCTTGCCTATTAACTAAGTGTCAATTTCCAAGGCTGATAATAATGTGCATCTACTGGAAGCATTTCAATAAATCCATGTGTAAACTGAAGGAAAATCAAGGGAAACGGAGGCAATACTGCCTCTGATTCATTTTCCATGCAGGTAACGCCAGTCTGCAAGAGAGGATCTCTTCTATTCATAGAGGCCCTCTGAGCAAATTGAAACCCTGGCCTTCCCAAACTTTGGAATCGCATAGCCAATCTCCAGAGGAGAATGCCTTACATTGCAGAAAGCTTCCCTGTATCCCTGAAAATAAGACCTCCCCAGATAATAAGCCCAATATGACTTTTGAACACATGCACTAAAATAAGCCCCCCCTAAATAAGCCCTCCCCAAAAATATTGCAACACAGCAACAGCCATGAGGTGACTAGGCTTGCCGCCTCCTGCACCTCAAAAATAATAAGACCTCCCCGAAAATAAGACAAAGTGCTTATTTCGGGGGTCAAAAGAAAATAAGACCCTGTCTTATTTTCAGGGAAACATGATACCTGGACGCTTTGTTAAACCCTGAAGGAGCTTATTTATAGTCTCTTACTCCTCCCACAATGCTTAAAAAACCCAATTATTCTCTCATGTGACTTGACTCCTAGAGGCTTCATTCACATGGTCATGTAGTATTTAGCAATAATAGGAAGTGGATTGCCTTTGCCTTTTCTGGATTTTATTTTATGTTTCCATTTTCTACCTCCCAGCTATTTGTGCCGATGGTTTCTTATCCATGTATGAAGCAGATCCAACTCTGCTTCGCTTCTTCTGTTCAAGTCCCTAAGCTGAACTTGGGACATCTGCCCCCCTAAAAAATAGTGATTTTGCTCAAAATGCACTGATAATACAACCTGGGCACTTTTAATACTAGCAGTTATCTATGCTGATATAACATCTCTGATATCCTAAAATTTATTTCTGAAAAAGTGTGAACACAAGAAAGGTAGGATTTTTTTCACATAAAGTGTGAATGCCCCAACACTGGAAGTCTTTAAGAAGATGTTGGATAACTATTTGTCTGAAACGGTATAGGGTTTCCTGCCTAGGCAGGGGGTTGGACTAGAAGACCTCCAAGGTCCCTTCCAACTCTACTATTGTATTGTATTGTATTATAAAGTGTTCTCAAAAATATGCCCAGTTCACATTTCTGCCAGCCCATTGAAAATTTGGTCCAGACAAACAGAACCCCGGTATTTTTCGAAGTATAAGACGCACTCCCCCCCCCCAAAAAAAAAGTGGCTGAAAATTTGGATGTGTCTTATACTCCGAATGTAGCCCCAGCCACCTGCCAGCCCCCACCCCTCAGCCTTCACGTTCCTCTTCCTGGCTGCAGAGATTGCCACAGACAATGGCTTGCGTTTTTGGGCTCGTGCTTTCTCGCTCACAACCAGCGAACTAATGTGCTGAAGCTGTGCTGAAAGATGCTAGCCAGATGAATACTTGGTAGGCAGAATTTTTTTTCCTATTTCCCCCCCCCCAAAAAAAAACTAAGGTGCATCTTATACTCCAAAAAATACGGTAATGATGTTTGTAACACTTCATTTAAGATGACAGTAACACAGGGGTGTCCAAACTTGGGAACTTTAAGACTTGTGGACTTCAACTCCCAGAATGGCATGGCTGGCTGGGGAATTCTGGGAGTTGAAGTCCACAAGTCTTAAAGTTCCCAAGTTTGGACACCCCTGCAGTAACAGAATCTTGCATGTATGAAAATACAACTTCCTTCCCTTGCTTTTACTTTCTCCCCAACTCTTCTGAGACATTTCTACCCCTACTCCTCCTTCTAACTCAGATTTTGTTTATCATTGTCTAAACTACAGCTTTTCTTCCTGTCCTCCAAGGTCATTTTTTTTAAATGCTGTCTTTTTTCGTGTACAACTCAAGGAGGCAAACATACCAATATTTCTTCCTTCTTCCATTTTCCCCACAGCAACAACCCTGTGAGGTAAGTTGGGTTGAGAAACAGAATGACTGGCCCATGATCACCCAGCGAACTTTCGGGCTTAATGTGGGACTAGAACTCACAGTCTCCTAGTTTCTAGGACAGCACCATAACCACCACAGTGGCTTTCTATATACCATTACAATTTCCAACAACCACTGCTTTTTTTCAGTACACTCTTCAGGGAGGCACAATCTCATATATGCATACATTTCAGTTGTGCCCTTCTTTATATCAGCATGGCAACATAAAGAAATAAATCATGAGTGTCACAGTTTACCACTTTGCTTTCTGCGTGGGAAAACCGCTTTATTCCTGTATGAAACAAGCAGAACCAGTGATACTACATCCCACCACATGCAAAATATACAAACAAAACACAAACACTGAGGTAAAGCCTGCAGCAGTATTTTAATCATTGCTAGAAGGTGATAGTTCTTAAGTTTAGGCCTTGGAAAACAAACTTCTTATGAGGAGTATAATCATTTTTAGTATTGACTGTTAAGTATTTTGATTATTTAATTAATTGGTTGTTAAGTCATTTTCAACTCCTAGCAGCCATATTAAAGCAGAGAACTGGGTCTTTCTGCCATGAGTCCTAAATAGGGAACCTTTTCCTGGTAATCTGTATCTCAAGAAAGAACTGGGCATTGAGTTGTTCAATGATCCATCCATTTGTTTTCTTAGCTGTCTACAGTATTCTCAGGAATCTTCTCCCACATCAACGTTCATACTGCTTCTTAAGGTTCAATTTTAACTTTCACTGAGTGTCACAGAGAATACCATGACTTGCATGATTCCAAACTTTGTAGGTGTAGACACATCGTAGCATTGAATACCAATTCCAAAAACTTTGTGGCTGTATTCTACTGACTTCTAGTCCCATTTTAGTCCCATTTTTTCCCTGAGTTCTTTTAGTTTTAGTACTAGGGCTTGCAGATCAGGAATAAAATGCTACTAGTTCGGACCAGTTTGCCGGTTTTTACTGGTAGTAAAAATGCTACCTGTTCACCCAAACCGGGCGGGAAAAAAATGCTTCTGGTTTGGGCAAACCGGTTTTTCCGACGATTAGTCGTGACACGTGATTTATATTAGCTAGAAAGCAGGATTTCCTACTTCTAGCTAATCTAAATCGTGTGGCACAGCAGATTCCTCCCCTCGCTGTTCGCTTACCTTTGCAGGTGCACTCTGCACATGCACGGAGGGTCCTGTGCATGCATGGAGGTGGAGGAGGCTCATGCACTCACATTGCAAAGGTAAGTGGATTTCACCCCTGTTGCAGATACTTTACATTTTCAGCTATCAGGGTAGCTGATTATTGCTATTTATTGATGTTTGTTCCTCTAGTTTTGTAGGAGATGACTAGGCTGAGCCTGAGGGAGGGGTCAAACATGTCATCAGCCATGAGTCCCTTCTTGCTTATAAGACATCTAATTCCAGCCTACTTTGAATTCCAGTGACTCTTATCTAACACCAATTTGCTTGGACTGATAGTAGTTCAGATTCTTGTAAAGAGCTTAAGCTTACAATAAAGCTTTATACCCATTTGAACTGCCTGAATCTCCTGATTTCCCTGGCACTTGACAGTTTTAAAACCATGCTTCTCTTCTTCCAAACTAACTTCCCTTCAGCATACAGATTGAATAAATAAAGGGAGAATATGCAGCCTTGTTGCACTCCTTTACCAACCTGGAACCAGTCAGTTTCACCGTGTTCTGGCCTGACTGTGACTTCCTGATGAGTATGCAAGTTTCTCATGAGGATAATGAAATGTTCGAGGATTCCCATTGGTCTGAGCACTTTCCACTGCTTGACATGATCAACACAATCAAAGACTTTTCTATAATTGATGGAGCACATACTGATTTCTTTTTGGCATTGTTACTTTAAGGTAAACATAATTTCAAAACACTGTAGGACATAGCCAACTTGCTTGAATGATAGTGGTAGATACTATTCTAGTGCCACTAAGCTGTGTATTCAAAGTGCATGCTCAAAATCCTCTTTTGAAATGACAGCCTGAATTCTCAGAGAGCTTTTCTACGTAGAATAGACCCATTTGAGATATCTGAGAGGTATTTTTTCCAGCTAGTTCTTAGGATGTCATCACACAAATGTAGCAGTTTGGGGGGGAAAACTTTGTAAACCGTATTGTGTCCAATCAGAATTCACCCACCTCAACATTTGCACTCTGGGAGAAACTGCTGTGATCCTTCTTTTATTTATTTGTAATGCTGCCTAATTCTAGGAAATATGTGGGATGGAGGTTTTTCAATGGCAATATCTCGCTATGGAAAGATCTCACCTTAGAAATCAGATTGATCCCTGCAGTTTCTGCCTTTTGGAAAGTTTTGAAATCTGAATTATTGCAGAGGGTCCATAGCAGGTATGACTATCCAGGATTGTTAGATACTATTTTATGTTTAGTGGTTTCATAATCTGATATACTATTTAATCCTACGATAGATGTTTTAATACCAACTGCTTTCATTTTTTTTATTGTTGCTCTTAATTAATTCAGAGAATCAGCTTGATTACAACGGGTATACATTTGATAAAATAAATGAGAGATAGAGGAAAACTCTGGTTGATTCATATTTCAATGCGAACTTATCAATAGATTTTTTCTATCAGGGTATATGGAATAGAAAGTTGGTCTCTGACAGAAAGCCACTTGAAGAGACTAGAAGCATTTGAAATGTGGATTTACAGACAGCTGTTACAGTTAAGCTGGGTTGACAAAATCAGAAATGAGGAGGTAGAAAGCCAAGGGAAATCATCAAAGCCATTAAAAAGCAAAAGGTAGACTATTTTGGACATGTGATGTGACATCTGGAAAAATATGCCATACTTCACTTAATCCTCCAGGGAAAGATTGAAGGCAAATGAGGTCTAGGCAGAAGAAGAACATCATGGCTTCAAAATCTAAGAGACTGGTTTGGACAAAACTCAGCAGCACTTTTTCATGCGGCTATCAATAAAAATAGGATTACCAACATGATCGCCGATGTCCGATAATGGATATGGCACAAGAAGAAGATCAGGGCATTAGCACTTAAACATTACTTTGCTTGTGAGAAGCCAATGGTGAAGGTAACAAATGGTGATCACATGACCCTGGGACACTGCAATCATCATATACATCATATACTATATATGTATATATACTATATATATATATATGCCAGTTACCAAGCACTAAAATTTTATCATGAGACTGTTGGATGCTGGAACAGTCATAAAGTGGGAAGACCAGTTGTAAGACACTTTTTTCAGTGCTGTTATTAACTTTGAATGCTTGTTAAAGAAAACAACCGATTGTAAGTCAAGGATTGTACTACATGTAATTAGAATTGATATTCAGTTGATGATGGGGAAGACACTAGAAAACTATTGTCAACTGAAGGAGACAATGAGTAGCCAAGTTGGCAATTAAGCTTACCGGTAATTCATACAATGGGCTAAAATATAATGTGATGTGTTTAGTTATGGCTTAGCTTGTGCAATAGCTAACACAGTGGCTTGGAAACTTGGGTTTATATAGTTTTAGGTAATGTTTAAAGCCACCAATTAATCTTTTTTTTTCAATACACAATGGTTGAAACAAACTGGCTAAGTGTAGTAATGCATAGTCCAACTAGGTATAGTTCTATTTACAAGAAAGGAAAAATATATTCAATTTGAATAACAAACAGTGTTGTGTTATCCAGGAAAATGGCCTTCCCATCGCTCTCCTATGTTGCATAGAGTCCCTGTAAATGAACTAGTATATAAATTTAGTAAATTTAGTAAATGAGTCTAATTATGCTTTGATACCTAGGAGGTAAGTATATTGTCTAGAATTTCTATTAAGCCACCTAGAGTAACCTTATAGGGGAGATGGGGGGCATAAAAACATTAATGCATAAATATAAATTTTAAAAAATGTTAAATTTTTACTAAGCCTTGAAAAATAAGAGATAAAGAGAACCGTAACTTTGACCAACCACTGTGGCAGAATTCTCTGAACACTTCAGAGATTGCCAAGCTAAACCAACATGTGATAAAAATTGGCCCTGGACCTATTTAATTAAGTATTACCTAGGGAAATGATAGACAGATACTTGATAATCTTTACAAATATAATTAAGCCTGTACCATATTCCAACCTTATAGAAATAAGGTGAGTTTTACAGAAACTAAATTAACACAGATTCAATTTTATGCCATGTTTTCCCTGAAGTTTTAAGAGGTTTTATTGTTAGTCCCTTGGCAATTTTTTCCCCTTAATGATTTACAATGTATTGTCTAATCAGGAGATGGTTCCACTAAATTCCTTGGGTTTACCACAAAGAAATATAATCTGCTTCCTCTCCAAGTTCTTAGAAAATATCCATTCCAATATTTAAATGTTCTGCATACCACTTAAAAGGTTTTCTACGATGTGATATTATGTCAGTAAACACATTTCCAATTAATCATTTAGTCTGAATGGTCCAAGAGACCATTTGATACTAGGTTGCCAAGCAATTAAGGCAACAATGAACTTTTCTATTGAGGCATTATGTGGTGAGTTTGATTTCCTTAGTGGGGTTGTGTGGACCCAGCCATTATGGCTAGTAAATTGAAATTTATTTTTTCCTCTGATATATGAACTCGGTCACTGAGCTCATTCAAGAAAATATGCTTAAAACAAATCATAAATTAATGCCATGTATGACTGCCTCTATCAAACAACTTTAAACCCACTAGGTTCAAGTCAATTTGGGAGCTGGCAGATGAAAGAAATGTTTGCAAAGCCGTGTCAGCCTACGTCAGAGTTGTCTCTCCATAAGATCATTTTTAAAATGAAAAAAAAAAGTTGCCTCAAGTTGGAGCCTGTTGGCTTGCTAATTTGCTATATTTTCTTTCCACACACCTGCTTAAAAAGTATGCAGTACTTACCAAGGTGAAAAGTAACTTAATGGTCTTCTCTGTTTAAAGGCAGCTTTACATGTGCACATGGTTTCAAAGTTGGATAATACTTCAACACCAAAGCAGTGGACTTAGTTCTGTGTTCATTCATAAATAACTGAAAAGAAATATGAGGTTCAATGTATCATTTCCCTGAGGTGAGTTTCATAAGAGAGCATGTTAGTGGAGTTTTAACTCTATTATTCCCTGCCGTGGAAAAGGAAGTACTTCTCTTCCCCCCCCCCCCCAATCCCTTACATTTCCAGTGAGTACTATTCCAGAAGTCTGTTTTCTAGAGCAGGGGAAAAATGTTTCCAAAATCAACACCACAACTGACAGAAGGGCGGAACCTGCCTGCAGCCCTTACGGAAAAGGGATCACTGAAAATTAGACAGACAATTCCTGGGGAGAACTTAAGTTATAGCCAGTTGTTTTTCAGAAAATGTACAAATACAGCAAACATCCTACCAGGAAAGAAAACGTTACCTACTTTGACAGGATCGTCTGAATTGCAACCAGTCTTCTCATGTTGAAAGAAAAGCAGAAGCATGAGATATTAAAATGTCTCTCCCATTGAGTGATTCCTGCCACACGTGTGCTTGTATTTTCAGCTCTGATGAGATCTCCTTGCTGGCAGCTACCAGGAGGCTGATACAACAGGAAAATGAAGACATGTCATGGCTGAAAAATAAAGTACTAGCACCACCATATGCTAGAGGCTGGAAAATTGATCACAGCCCAGAAAAAAAAATACCCTGCTCATCCAATATTCACTGTTTCTCTTTTCTTTTAAACGTGTGGATGTTTTTTTTTTTAAAAAAATGCAAATGCAGGTAAAGGCAATGTAAAGCAATATGGACAGGATTACTAATTTGCCAGGAAAATCCTAAACTGGTCCATCTGAATTTCCCTTCCCATGGTATAATCCAGGACAGTTAAAAATCCATTAAATGGGGAACAGGAGGGAAATTCATGCTGAAAAATGTGAATATTAGACAAATGCCCAGATATTAACAAAGCTTTCTACGAGTCAATATGCCAATGCTATGTCTCCTTTGGAGGAAAAATGAATTTATAGCCATTTTATTGCCTTCTTTTCATCCTCCCCTCTTTGCTTGCCAAGGAGTACAGCTTTGTCCAAAGTGGCTCTGAAATGATTAACTTCCTACACATTTGTCTATGGAAATTATTATTCATCCAGGTCATGGTTGTTTCAAAGGTGCTTTTTCAAGAGGCATCCAGCCTTTCTTGGTTTTCTTTGAAGATGTTTTGCTTCTCATCCAAGAAGATTCAGTCAGAGTTGAAGGAGCTGCTTGGATGAGAAGCGAATGTCTTTAAAAAAGCAAGAAAGTCCAGTTGCCTCTTGAAAAAAGCACCTTCGGGACTTCTTACTTATTTATAAGCCCTTTCCATCTCTCACATGAAGGGCCCATTTTTGACCAATTTTTATCCAGTTTACCTTGGATATAAACAGAGTCTGTGGAGAATAAAGCACGCTCACAAGTTACATTTCCAATTTAAACAAGAAAGGAAGGATTGACTACAACCTGGTTTTAAACTGAAAAGTCTGGCTTCTATCTTTTAGCAATTTTTCAATTGCTGTTGGTGTTCTACTGCTTTTGTGCTTTTCCCACTAACCTTTTATTATTTTCAGATCTGTTGTGCATCACTTTGGTGGTTTTTAAGAAAACTGTCTTCCAAGACCCTATGATTTATTGGACAGCACATAAATGCAATATTTTGAGGGAGCGCAGTTCTGATGTAGATAAATTATAATTAGCTTGTCAATAAAAAAATTCCACAGACAATTTTCAGTTACAATTAATCAAAATAACAAAGATTCAAAATGTTAAGGTTTGCCCCTGTTGGAGACTTGCTTACTACTTAGATGCAGTTATAAATTACAAAGTAATTCACTTTTATCCCCAAATTTCTCAAAAGCAAAGTAATAACAACATTCTACCAATTTCTGTTTTAATTATGTTTGCTACACAAGTGGAAAGCAGTAATGAAATCACACAGAACTGGGAATAAGAAATTTCTCCCCGTGTGCTATTCAGAGTTGATGGCAACTAGAGGCTTCTTAGAATTCTTTTCTCCTTTCTGTTTTCAATACCTCTAACACTCTTTTATTTCACTCATGCATTTGTTTGAAACTTGACTTAAATATAGATAGATGAGAGAGGGAGGGAGAGAATTTCTTCTCATTCATATTCAAAGCAATCTCTCACAATCTGCACTTTTGCTCAGCTGCAAACAAAACTGAAGATCTCAACATATTTGTTCATTTAATGTTTCCTTTGTTAAACCATATATATTAGCTCCTCTGCATGCTTTCATGCACAAATATCATAAATGTGTCATAGTCATGTCTGCAAGGCTCATAAAGATTCCTTATATTTTGTAGATCACCTCGATTGCTAATCCAAAGATTTTGGTACCTTCTCTATATTCTATCGCTATTCGGGACTTCCTTTGTTTTGATCAGCTTCCTGAATTATTGCTTCTTTTTAATTTTTAAACAGATGGTTTTTATCATTTTACCATGTTTTAATTATATTCATTGGAAACCATTTTTATATATTTCTGAATGAAAAGAAATGTTGTAAATAAATAAATGTTTTACAATTCGTTCTACCTAATGCATGTCCATTCCAAAGCTTTGAACAGGGTGTGCAGAAGAAAATGATATAATCTTAAGTATTTTAGAAACAAAAACAGAATAGGCTTTATTATTTAGTAGTATCCTTATTATTTAGTAGTATACCTAAGGCTGTTAATGAACTTTAACAGATATTGCCTTCAGTGAACAAGGGCTGCAGTATCTCACAATCATTGTTAAACCTGAAAATTAATGAATTATAGTCCTTAAATTTTAAATCTAAACAATAGCAATATTAGCATCTTGGGTTTTTAGGCTAGGTTAAAAACACAATACCTTAATCGATTCATGATTAAACCAGGCCCATTTCATCTTGTGAACCATGTCGTTGATAGAGAATTGGAAGCAGTGAATAAGACTGCTGTGAAATCAGGTTAAATAAATGAATGTCTATCAAAACCTGGCACTGAGAAATATTAATCCTATTCCTGGATCTCAATCTAAATGCCACTTTGTGCCTCTCCATTATTACACTTTTCGGAATTTATTTGTAATTTTTAATTATGTTTCCAGTCAAGTCAACTTAAACATTACAGCAGCAGTTGTTTGCTTAGTGAGAATACATTGCTCTGTCATCTTTTTTTTTTTAATTCCAGTCTGTTTTTATATCAATTAAAAAGTATATTTTTTTAGAAATCTTATCCACTTTCATAAATTCTGCTTTGGTCAAACAAACAAATATATCAGCAATTGCGACTGTATAAATTACACCAGAATTTTGGATCAGATATCTCTGAGCTGAAAACAATATTCACCTTATTGTTATCTAACTACGGTATATATATAATATTTACCCAATTGGTAAGTTTGAGTTATAGTTTCAAGTTTATAGTTTCAGGCCTGATATTATTGCAGACGTTGGCAACACATACTTACTTTTTAAAGAAGTTAGACAATGTATTCCATAGAGCAGCGTTTATCATCTTCAGCAACCTTAAGATGTGTGTACATGAACTCCCAGCATTTTCCAGCCAGCACGGGAATGCTGGGAGCTGAAGTCCACACATTTTAAAGTGGCTGGGGTTGGGAAATTTTGCTGTGGAATATAACAGTTTATAGTTATCTAGCTACATTATAGTTATCTAACTATGGTGTATATATAACATTTACCCAATTGGTAAGTTTGCGGTATGTTGCAAACCTGAATTAAATCCACTAAATGACTTCACTGAGGATGGGATGTTTAAAATCTGTTAACTACTTACAGACTAAAAAAGCTACATTGGTGATTGGTTACAGATTCAAGTGGCCCGAGAGAGTCTCAGCTTTTGTTTTAAATGAAGGGAAATTTCATTTTTAAAAAGATGTAAGGCAAGTATCAGATTGGAGGTCATGCCTGTGAACATTTCAAAAGCCAGAAACATAATTAATACCAATGAGAACTTTTTCCTCTTCCTGGATCCAGGTGAAACAGTCAAAATTAAAAATAATATATATTCAGCATACAAAATCCTTTCTTTTTGTCATCAAATTGTGATTACCAGTGCATAAAATTTTGCTCACAAATCCATCTTTATCTAATAATGATCTCTTCAATGCCTAACAGAAGCTGGATGTGAAGGAGAAGCTTTTAAACCTCTATCCAGGCCACTGGCTGAAAGCTGACACCAGTTTATCACTAGCTTAGCTGTGTCCTGTCCCTGACATTTCTTATGTTTATTTCTGTTTTTCTGTTTTTCTAAGCCTGATATATAGTCCACTTCACCATTTTATTATACAAAATTACAAAAATACTGTTTTATTTGTGTAGAAATATATTGTTCTCAGTTCCCAATACTGAATTAATCTCTCAATAGAAAACCTGATTTTATTTTTACACCATCCTATGCTACCTATAAATTATTTCTTTCCCTTCCCCTCCCTGAACATTCTCCCCTTCAGAGTATCTCTCCATCATTTTCCTCTGTCTAAAATTCAAGGTAACGATTTCTGGTTGTAGTCAAAACAGATACACATAAAGGTACTATTAAACTGGATGATCAGCTTGCAATGAAAGTGTGTGCTTTGTTCCCTGATTATATTTCCATCTCTTCTTTCAGTTGTAGCAATCAAATTAACCGAGCCATATATATTATATGATACAAGGCTTCTGTGGGTGAAGAGATAGAAAATTTTAACAAGTTATTACAAAGAGTTTTGATTGCCATGGTATTTCTGAAATTTGTCTCACGGAGAATCACGAGCAATCCTAAAACCAGCTACTAATAATTGACATTTTAGGTCATACACACAATTAGCACTTCCATTCGACAGACAGACAGACTCTCTTTTTTATATTTTTTATTCGAGATTTGGCACTCAGCTTGGTGTCCAAGGTGACTGTTTGATTCACATAAATTACTGAGCAACCAACTCCTCATAATGAACCTTGAGCCTCTATTTTGATTCAAATGGGTTGATAGATGAGTGGATGAATAAGTGCACGGAGCAACCGACCTCAAATTTATCATTTATACTTGCTAACTTTGATGTTCATGTTTCTGAAGTTCCATACTGCTTAGAAATAATATTATATATGAATTCTAACCTTACTTAAATATCTTCCCCAACATTTGTGCTTGATATATTCATTTAAGCTATGGTGGCGCAGTGGTTAGAGTGCAGTACTGCAGGCTGCTTCTGCTGATCACTGGCTGCCAGCAGTTTGGCAGATCGAATCTCACCAGGCTCAAGGTTGCCTCAGCCTTCCATCCTTCCGAGGTGGGTAAAATGAGGACCCAGATTGTTGGGGGCAATTTGCTGACTCTGTAAATCGCTTAGAAAGGGCTGTAAAGCATTATGAAGAGATACATAGGTCTAAGTGCTATTGCTGCAGTCTAGCGCAGTGATGGCAAACCTTTTTGTCATTGTGTGCTGAAAGCGCACAACAGCGCACGCATGCACCCATAATGCAATGCGTGCACAATCCCCGGATGTGCCCCCCCATGCATGCACGTGTGACCCCCCCGATGCACCCTGCCCCCATTCATGCACATTCAACCCTGTGCATATACACGCAACACTTGACATGCACACACAACCCCCTGCACATGTGCACATGTCTCCCACATGCGTCCCACCCCTGCGCATGCATGGCAGAGACCAAAAACCAGCTGGCCAGCAGGAGGCATGCATGCATGCAAGGTGGAGCTGAGCTGGGACGACGGCTCGCATGCCCACAGAAAGCTCTACATGCCACCTGTGGCATGCATGCCATAGGTTCGCCATTACGGGTCTAGCGTGTTATTCAAACCTGGATGTGGAAATTAATATTTGTTGTTATTGGTCCATTAAATTCTCCTTAATGCTACTGTAATGCATTATATGTTTATCTGCTCTTGAAAACTTCAAAATAGTGGAAAAAAATATGGCAATTGTGTATGGGATTGCACATTGTGAATACTCCATTTTTAATTAATTTTATTTCTTTATGTATTAATTATAAATAATATTATTCCAACTAGCACAATGTTAACTGGCTCTCAGGTTATTTTTTAATCTCAGATAAAGAGATTGGTGTTAAACTACTAAAGTCTACCATGGTTCACGCCCCAGATCTAAAAATACTCTTTCCATAAGTTTTTACCCATATCCTCAGATTATCTGCAGAAGTCCTGCCTGGGTGTTTTCCCATACAAAGGTAAAGTGGCAGCCTTGCTAGGTGGACCAAACAGGAAGCATGACCAGACAAGCTAATTCTACTTTATTGTAAGGCTATGTTACAAGTAGCCCTTGATTTATGACTACAGTTGGGACCAGGGTTTCCTCATAAATCATTGCTGTCATAAAGCAAGTCATCATGTGACCAGATTCAATTTTACAACTATTTTTATCATGGTCATTAACCAAATCCAGCCCCTCCCTCAGTTGACTTTTTAAATCAGAAATTACCTGGGAAGGTAATAAGTTGCAATCACGTAATCCGGACTGTCAGTTACAGAAAAGTGCAGTCTGAAAGTTCTTTACATCTTCTTTACAGCTGGGAAACTAAGGAGGGTCCCTTCTTGCCCCACTCACTATCCAGCTGTAGGCAATGCTGACTCTTGTCTGACCATTCCCGAGGCAGCATCTTCCTTGTCCTGTCTCCCAAGGTCTTTCCCACATACCATGACATGGAGCAATTGGTTACCTAGTGTTTTCAGTGATGGTACTCCCTACACACAAACACACATCCAAGCCACAACTTTGAAATGCCTTTTCTGGTCTGGTATAAAATCTGGTGATGGTGTTGGAAGAAATGTGCATCTAGGTTCAGTTCCGAGTGGGGAAAAAGACACTGGAAACATGGAGGCTGTTTGGAGAGATGGTTTAATGGTGGACAGGACCACATGGCTTGAGTTCCTGAACTGGATCACATGGCTTCTATTCCTGAGCAGAAAAGGGCTGAGAGGCTGAGAGACCCTGAATTTTATACCCTCTGTTGGGCCCCACCTCTCTGTTTCCTGTTCCTGTGTAAGAAATGTATTCTGATTGGTTGTCAGACTCCCAGGGGGTGGGTTTTTTTTTTTACCTAACTTTGTCAGATGTCCTGAGACCCAAGCTTGTTTGCCTTGTTGGCTGATGTAATCTTCCCAGGTGCCATGTGGTGAGTTTCTGTTTGCTAGATGGGTCTGCCTGAAGAGGGTAGATCTCTGTTATGTAGAATAGAATGGCTCAGGCCTTAATGGCTCATTGACAAAGGTGAGGGACTGAGTTTCTGCCTCCCTTTTAGGGGAAATATTCTGCCCTTTTAATATTTCCTAAAATATTTCCTTTTCCCTGAGAGGGTTGGGGTTTAACTTCCTACAATGGAAAAAAAATAATTTGATTTTTCTGGCCTTTGATGTGGCTAGAAAATAGCACTATACTAATCACAACATCTCAGTGATCTCATTTATTTCACCCTGCAGGTAGGTAAAGGAGTAAAAGGAGGATACAAAGAGATTACAGGATCGGCACCCTTTTACATCTTGAGCATAGCTGCACACCTAGTCTGGCCACTATGGATTCTCACTTATTCCTATGTGTAGGAAAATAAACAGAATATCTTACATATTGGATACCATCCAATACGCAAGCTAAGGATACCAACCCCAGTGCAAATTGCTTAGACCAGTGGTAGTCAACCTGGTCCCTACTGCCCACTAGAGGCGTTCCAACTTTCATGGTGGGCGGTAGGGGTTTGCTGTAATTCTGCTTTATAAATTTTATAAAGTAAAGTTACTTCCCTACTTTATAAATCACCATTACTGTGGAACCAGTGGGCGGTTAGAAAATTTTACTACTAACAGAGATACAAAAGTGGGCGGTAGGTATAAAAAGGTTGACTACACCTGGCTTAGACAAAAGTTGAAGGTTTATACATCAATTTTTAGCAACTTACTGGTTTCCTAACTGCAAAATTGATGTGCTGATGCATATTTAGCTTGAGATGTTAACAAGTGAAATTGTGGTGTCTGGATTCAATCAGCAATGCTTTTTAGAAATATCTCTGCTTCGAAGTTTTGTGCCTGATCTAAATCCCATCAGATTATCATTTTAGAAACATGAAACGAATTACAAAATTAACTGGAAATATTTGGGGAAAACAATTTGATTGGAGAAACAACTAAAAAAAATAAAACTTGTCAAAATATTATTTACTGTGGACATCCCTTTTGAAGGGATGATAATTAAATCAAGATGACACAGTGATAAGGCAATGTAGCAAGATTGAGGCTGTCTACAGTTAACGTGGAAAGAACACTATTCGTTCATGTAAACAGTAAACATTCCATTAATATCACATCATGTGTGCTAAATGTCCCAACCCCACAATCTATTATCCACAACTTGTGAAATATTTTTTTTAAAATAACTAATACTTTCAATATACTATAAAATAGCATAAATATTATTTTTAGATAAAGGTGTAAAATATACCATACACACAACCTGCCAGCTCTGGGTGATAGGAGTGTACCATTATGAGGTGTCAAATGCCAAAGAAAATAAAAATAATGTCAAGGTACATCTATTGTAGATTGGAACACTGTTTTCCCTAAGACTTTGGAAATTTGTGATGTGTATGTAAAAAAAAAAGCATTATTTAATTTCTTCTAGTCTATAATGCTGGAAAAGGTGGATTAAAAAGAAGAGAATTATCAGCAGCAAAATAGATGGGCTTGATTTATGATGGCAGTGGAATGCATCATTGAAAGATTTAGAACCAGGTTGGGGATAGACTCTCTTGGACAAGTTCTAACTATGTGATCATTAAGAGGTGACCCTAAATTGATAGTACATAATCAATTTCATTTCCAAAAATTGTAGGAGGAAATGGATAAAATAGCATTGTAAGAGAGTGTCTGGATGTAGTTCTAGAGCCAACTGCTTTATACCTATCATTTGTGAAATTATACAGAATTCAGCGAAAGGTGTGATAAATGCAAGTTCAGTAGAAGCAGCATCCAAAATGTTGATGTTACATCAGTGGAATCAAACAGTGAACTGAATGTATCTACAATGTCATGAAAGCAACTTACCTGTACAGAATAACACAGTGGAGAAAACAATATCTTGATGGTGGTAAAGACCTATTATCAACTCAGAAATGTTTTTCTTTTGCAATCTCATACCCTCATACCCTCATATCTTGAAACTTTCTTGCTGCTATGCAAGCGTTAAAGAGCCCCCACGGGGATATTGGCTGAGCATATGCCATGCAGTTAATTTGCATTTTAAAATATAGTTTTAATCTCTCACAAGAAGGAAAGTCCTCTCTTATCACTCACAGCTTCTAAATGTTATCTGCTGCTTCTCCAATGTGTATCTGCCTAGTGTACCTCATCAGCCAAACCCAAACTCAGAAAAGAAGTTACAAGGGAATTCTTACAACCTTGCAGCTTAGTGTATTTTATACTCTTCCTTCATGTAGGAATTCATACTGTCAAGAGCAGCTGTAATCTCATTCATGAAGAACTAAGAAAAATGGTCAAAAATTTAGAAACCAGAATGATTTTTCACTTGGCTTTCTAATTAATGGAAAAGGGCTTCATAGAAAGAATAACTTCAATAAGACATTTGGCTTAGGGCAGCATTTCAGCACCTTTAATATATATAGACTTCAACTCCCAGAATTCTCTAGCCAACA